>NW_021163098.1:75000-455000 GCF_004324835.1 Dendronephthya gigantea
AATTTCCAGCATAAAATTTATCGCGATGGCGGCATTTAGCATATAGTTCTGATCTTTTGTTTAAAAGTATATGCTCATCAGCTTTCATTAGGCAAAGTTTTTCTTCAATGCAGAGATTACAACGCTTTCCACCAGGTTTGTGAGGATAAGCATGACGCAGAATTGACCACTTCAACTCGAACTCCGTACTGTCTCTTTTCAATCCCCAGATATACTTTGAGAGCTCCGTCTCCTTTTCATACTTCTCGTTGTTAATCGACTTCTTGTGGTTACGGAATCTTTCTTTGAACGAATTTGCAGTCATTCCAATATATTCCTTAATTTGCCCGTCGACAAAAAATTAAATAATTAATGATGAAATTAATGACTTAATTTCATCTACTTAATTCGCTCTACTATAACATCTTATAGTATTGAGCACTCTTTTGTCTTTTCGAACAACAAGATTATACTTATATATATATATAATATATATATAATATATATATATATATATATAATATATATAATATATATATATATATATATATATATATATACATATATATATATGGCTCCCAATACGTGTAATTAGTACAGTTTGTGACGCGATCTATAAAGATCAGACGCGCATGGAGTAATTGCGATTCGTCAAAAACAGCTCGCTTTGATTAGATTTTAGAGGCGTTGGTAGAAGTTTTTAATTCGAAGTGTATTCTTATATACGATCGTCTTATGCTACACTGATTCCATTTCAAGGCTATTGTTTTTAGGGTAAGTGGAACAACAAACATATATGAACATACTCCCCCAATGCAATTATTGTTTCAAGCTAAGCGACTGGTTTTTATCGCTAAATACTGGCAGAAAAAGACATGTTTTTCTATTATAATGGCATTAAACAGCTTGTGCTTGTGTTGCTAAACAACTCCCTACGCGCCTCATCTGGAGCTCCTCAGCCCTTTCACCCCGCAACAAACTCAGAATCTTCAACACAAATGTGAATGCTGTTGTATGGTTCAGAAACATGGAGGACAACAAAGACCAGCACCCACAAACTATACAAACTTTCATCAACAGATGTCTCAAAACCATTCTCAATGTTTGCTGGCCAGATGTCATCTCCAACAGAAAACTATGGGAAAGAACGGGACAAAGCCCCATTGACGTTGACATCAAGAAGAGAAAATGGGGATGGATATGTGAAACTCTACGAAAAACTAAATTCCAACAGCACAAAACAGGCCCTAGACTCAAACCGGGAACTGACTCAAACAGGGGAAAAGACTATGGGGATCCAAGGATAGTGCAAAGGCTATGCCCTGTAATACCTAAGCAACCTGACGTTTGTCCCAACATAAACATTTTGATTTATGCCAGTAAAAATATAATGAACTAGCTCAAAGTACTCAAGTTACGTTATAGTCGCGGATATTGTCACTATTAAATTATAATTCTAGTTGCCTATGTAAACCGGGCGCGATTTTCTCAGTTAGTCAGTTTAGTCTATTTTCTCATCGTCAAACAGCTGTGACTACATTCAATGATGGCAACAATATATCCGTCATTTCATAAGAATAGCTAAAATAGTTGCGTTGTAAATAATGTAAATAAACCGACCGCGGTGCATATTATGTCTATGATGTGGATACTTCGACGCGTAAATCTATAAAAAACAATACACTTATAATCAATAGTGTAGACCAAAAACCATGACCATGAAAAACCATGAAAAAGCAAATTCCGAATAAACAATACATATTGAGAATCAAAATATAATTCAAACAAGACACAGATTGAGACTGTAAATTTTCGACTTTATTACAAAGTCATCTTCAGATAGAATACTTTGTAATAAAGTCGAAAATTTACAGTCTCAATCTGTGTCTTGTTTGAATTATATTTTGATTCTCAAGATGTTTATTCAGAATTTGCTTTTTACTTTACAATACTGTATACCGCCAAAATGATTTGATTACTGCACGAAATGTCCGTTTTGTATAGTTAACAATTATTGGATGAGGTTGAGTGTGATATCGAGAATTATCAAACCGAAGTTTGCATTATTCGCCGAAGCGAAGCTGAGGTGGATAACGCAAACTGAGGCTTGATAATTCTCGATATCATGCGAAAACCGAATTCAATAATTGTTTTATTATGTATTTCCTTTTTAGAGGCGAAGCCTGCGCCATTATTGACAACTAACTAGCGGCAAAAAATTACGTCACCTACGGATAATTTTCAATGTCGTGTAGGTGGCAAGACATTGAGAATTATCTGTAGGTTTTTAGCCAATCACAATCGAGATTGCATTAGTAAGGCATAATAATATAATTTATGTACTGTATGCGGAATATCAGGTATCGACTTGCTATCGACATAATATATATTCGTGTTAGGGATCTATCAATACATAAACAACACAGCGTCGTTTCTTTCTAACCACTTAGATCTATTTATGGAATACACCTTCAAAATTATATTTGTGTTGCAATGAATGCTCCTAATTAATAACATAAGTTAATAAATTGCGTAGATTCTCAATGAATTGCTCGATTTTTATACGCCCGAAATGTTTTCAAGCAATGCTCGTCGTCTACTAAAAGGTAGACAGACCAAAGCAGACCTGGCGAAGAAGCATAGACGCAGAAGTGAAGGCCGCCGGGATGACGTGGGCTCAGCCAGAGCGCTGTAAAACAAACCTCACAAGCCAGGCTCTTTTACCAACGCTCCACGGCCCACGCTGCGGCAAAGACCCTGGTCAAGGCTGGTCAAGTGATTCTTTCGTTAGGTTTATCCCGTGTGGGGATGGGGTGGAACACAAGTAGACGACAGGTAAAAGCTTGCGCATGCGTGACCCTTGCTTCGCATATTTGTGCCTGAGCCTTATCAAAATAGGTACATACTGTAATTGCTCGTCCTTTTCCAGAATATCCAGTATCTTTACACTTTATGTCTATAGTGAGAGATTAAAGCCCGTTTTTCACTTGGCGAATGTATTCGCGCGATGCGAAGCGATATCTGAGATCCGGTGATGTGATTGGTTTGCGAAAAAATTCGCCGCAAAAAAGTAGAATCGCTTCCTACTTTTGATCTGTTCGCGCGAATACATTCGCCTAGTGGAGAACAGGCTTAACATCTGAGCGTGTTTTAATTCGCAGAAATTGAACGAGTTATTCAATCTAATCGAGAATTCAGATTAAATGATTCAGTAAATGTTAATATTATGAAACGTTGAGATGCCCAACGGAGGCACCGGAAAGAAACGACATGAAATCAATTATATACGTATTAATAACACTGACAAAATGTGTTTAGCTCGAGCACTATAGCAAAGCTTGAAAAGGACACTGAATCAATATCAATCTATTCAAAAATCGAGTATCAATTTTGCGATGGGCCGATGAGCAGTTGCTCATGCACGAGCAGTTATGAGCACATTCTTATCTGCTCATCGTAGTTATGAGCACTACACGTCTGCTTAAAAATTGTTACCGACATGCGTTACTTTCTAAATTGAACAAAATTAACTATAGGAGTTTTGGTCTAAAAAATCTCAATGAGCCGGGTACAGTTTCATGCGATGAGCAGATGAGCACATGCTCATATAAACTGCTCATGAGTAGATGCTCATTTGATCATAAAACTGCATTACTGTTCGATAACAAGGCATTCCCACACCTCCAGTGGTAAGGGAATGAGCTGCTAATTTTGCGGAAGATACTTTAGCCGCGGTTACAATCAGCGCAGACACGAACAGGAATACTGTCCACTACGAGAACAAGAAAGAAACATGTCTCAAACAGACATGGACAGTCAAGAAAGAGATTTCCAAGATGATGTCTCAACAACTTCCACTCAGCAATCTGGAAATTCGACGGCGACTGAATCAGAATCTGAAGAAGAAATGGATCCCTGGATACCGTTAATAGAAGAAGCAAAACAAAGAAGTAACACAGCTTTTGAAGAAATGGAAGAAAGGCTTATCAGCATTGGTTTCGATAAGCACACTGCTAAAGATAGAGCTAACTTGAATGTTATGCCTAGACTCCAGAAAGAATTAGAAATATTTATTTAGAGCGCCTTTTGTGAATGAGACAAATAAAGAAAGACCCAGTGCATAAGAAAATAATGCATACAAAAGATGCGTTTATCCAAAATGATGATTTTGACCCAGTTGACTGCAGTTGATAAGAGAAAGTTTCTTAAAAAAAGGCTTCTAAATGACCACGAGATTGAAGATGTGAAGGAAAATAAAGGCAGTGATGATGATGATGATGATGATGATGATGATGATGATGATGATGATGATGATGATGATGATGATGATGATGATGATGATGATGATGATGATGATGATGATGATGATGATGATGATGATGATGATGATGATGATGATGATGATGAGGATGATGAAGATTAGAACTTAAACTTAGCCAAATGGTTTACTAAACCTTTCTTAAGGAAACCATGGCAAACGAGCAAAAAGCGATAACGATTTAGAAGTAACAAGACGCCTGTTCTGGCGTTAACTCCGGCGCACGTGCCAGTCTTCAATATAGAGCTTCTGAACATAAACAATACAGTTCATATTCGCATTTAGATGCCTTGCGAACCTAAATGTTCGATCGCGAAATTCAGAAGCACATTGTACTTTAAAAAGTATAGAAGTTAAATCGTTCAAGAATGTAAATAAACGGTATGATACATTCGCTTTGTCTTACACTTTGCCTTTGGAATTCGCGCTTATATAGTTATATTAAATCTTCAATCCTGTGCAAACTACGACGAGTCAAAGCGCCCATACACGACCACATCATCTTGTTAAACGGCGAAATAGCAGCGATATTACTAAATAGGACCAGAATCTACACGTATTAAATATATTCTTACCCCAATTCAGTCTAAACTTAATCGAAAAGCATGAAAAGAACGGTTTATTTGTTCCTCTTGGAGGAATTGCCGTATCATGCGAGCGAAATCGAATCGCGCATCGGAAAATTAGCCAAAGCTGTGCACCACAACTCTTGGGAGACAAGACTGGGACATAGATAAATCCAATCACATACACATTTTAAATACTAGAATGTTTCGCGCCATTACAGACTTGCGACGACGAAAAATAATAAAAAAAACAAAACAAAACAAAACCGAGGCGAATTTTCAACTCCGTCGCTGACGCCGGAGTAATTATTTTTTATTGCTGCATGTAACTAATTGCCAGACAATTGCAAGACAAATAATAAATGTTTAAATCATCCATGTCTGAAATTTTCTTCTTCCTCATGCTAGTTCATACATTAATTTTCATTTTATCAACAAAAATTTCCAATGGTCCTGAAATATCTCATTCAGCGGGAATGTGGGAGTGTTTTGTTATCGAACAGTATAAAACAGTTTTATGAGCAGATGAGCATGTGCTCATAAGCAGTTATGAGAATGCGTTCATCGGCTTATTGCATAAAACTGTACCCGGTTCATGCAAAATGTCAACGTGTACCACACATCAGCGTCGTATCACGATTAAATGATATCATGCAGGCGTCATTCTCTGGCAAGTATAGTTATGTGTATAAATATACGCGCGCCCACATATGAAGTGTATAGTGGAGTGGTCCAAGTGCTTTATAGTGTTTACAACAATTTTTTTTCAAGTGTATTTTCAGCATCTCGAGTGCCTTACGGGACATAACTGTTTGCATACCTTCTTTACCGAATAATCATTTCGGTAAAAACAGATTATATTATAAATACCGCGTCGTGCACAAAGACATGGTCATACAGGACTTCGGTTCTGGTTAGCGGTAGTTTATAATTGAATTGAAATTTTTTAAGTTCCTATCTCTGTGTTTGATAATTAGATTTTCGAATAAAGGTTACTTTCCACTTAAGCGGGATTTTTTTATACGTGTGTGTACCACAGGAGAATTCTCAATCCGTTTCCGAACTTCACTTTAACCTAGCTACTATATACCTCAAACGTATAGAAAAAAAATGCTCGCGATATGTTAACGTATACACCACATCAGCATCGTATACGTATACATTGTCTATTCATAATTTTGACACACCACAGTTAATAGAATATAAATGGTTTGGAGACTAAATGAAAGTACAATACAACTCATTAACTATGTTATTGTCCACGTTTATGCAAAAAATGGTTCCTTTCTCGTCACGTGTCTATTGTATTTTAGCCAAACGTACCAATGGCATTCGTCTTGCTAAGTTCATCAACCTTGACTTGAAAAATATGTTAATTATAAGATTGCTATTGGTTTATCTGTGCAAAATACAATAGACATGAGATGCGAAAGGAACAATTTTTTACATAAATGTGCCTCAACATAGTTAATGAGTTGTATTGTAGTATTATATGGTCTCCAAACCATGTATATTGTATTAACTGTGGACACACACATTTGTTTATACTATTAAACTGCTCGACTGAAAGTCCTGCTACTTTAAGTTTAATAACTCGCCAATTTCTTGTGACGGGTCGTCAAAATTATTCAGTTAAAATTTTCTGTATCGCCCTATCATGTTTTTTTAAAAAAGTTAAAAGTAATAAAAATACAAAAATGTTCGGAGGGTACGCACATCGCACATAGATCAGGGGGAGTACAGTACTACATGTACTACATACTTGTACTGTACATGAACCATACATACAGACAGTTGGTTGTTGACTTTATCAAAAGCTGGACTGAAAGCAATACATTTACAGAGAAAGAGTGTGTAAATTATGTAATTAGCAAATAGCAAGATATGTCATTTAGTCACGGAACTGGTAACGCGATTTTAGCAACGAAAGTTTCATCAAACGTTGGTTTTATTGTCTTTATCACTGACAGACAACGAGTGAAATTAGCAAGAGATTGTTTGTCCGAATGTTTACATGTTCCTTCTGGTGTCCCCCAGAGAACCATATTGGGACCGATCTATCCACTTAATTGCTATGCGGGTTGCTTAGCCTTAGAAAAATGTGGCATCAAGTCATTAAGTGACAGGCGCGTGAAAGCATGCGAAAAACTATTTAAAGAATTTACTACAGAAGCAGTGGAAACCATTTATGTTATACCATCTAGACACTTCCCATACTATAATCTGAGACTCTCTAGAAACTTTGTTGTTCTGCAGATTAAATTAAACAGATTTAGAAACAGTTTTTTCCCCTCACCTCCAAGCATTTTATTGCATGCTTAATTGTTTTTTAACCTCTTTGTAGTTTTGTAGTTCCATACATATAAATATAAAAATAGTTTTGTTTTTTAATCAACCATTAATAATGTAAATTAGCGTTCGCAATTCAGCCTTTTCGCTGCAACCTGCCCTTTTAATTAAAGGATCTATCTATCTATCTATCTATCTATCTATCTATCTATCTATCTATCTATCTATCTATCTATCTATCTATCTATCTATCTATCTATCTATCTATCTATCTATCTATCTATCTATCTATCTAGTTTAACCGGAAACAGTTCTTTCATTCTCAGTTAACACTCATGTATCACTATAGGAAAGATCTCGCCATAATTGTCATGACAATGTGGTGATATCCACATGAAAATAGTTTCTGTTAGTCAACTTTACATGTTACAATACCTTAAAATTTTGGTCATCTATCTCAAATCTCAGCACTTCCCCAATATAAATATTAAGCTCTTAGTGGTTAGTGATCTCCCATTTTTGGGATTATACAGTAGTGTTCACTTTCCCACGTCATAAAATGAGCATATTATAATATAATAAGGATATTTATATATGCACATCTGCTGATAACTGTAGTCATTAGTAAATGAATGCAGAAACTGGAGATACAAAATGTGTAATAAACCACAATCCTTTACCTTCCCATTCAATAGCAGAGCAAAGACATCATTCAATTTGGAACATCGTTAACACACACAGTGAAAATGAATCCAGATTCTTAAGGAAAAAGGTAAGAAAATCTGTCAAGTTTTAAATATGAATAGTTTAACATTTTATCGCCACTGTGGTCTAGCCAATATATTTTAAAAATTCTGACTATGATTGCAGTTGTGCAGGTGCCCTAGCTGCAGTTGCCATGCAGCACTTTGGTGACCCTAGGGATGATGAAAATCCTTAGAAGTTGGCTTCCACAACTTCAGGATAAATGTTTTAATTTATCAGAATTATGTTTTAGCCTGAGAAATTATTTTATACACCTCATGCAGTATGCATGTGTTGGCATATAATCGCTAAGATGTTGGTGTGTAATAAAACAAATCATTCCATTGTCAATGGTTAAAATAGTCACCAAAAATTTAAACAAGCAATCTAGGTGTAACACTCTCATTCATCTTGCTTAATTTCACCAGACCTTATCAATACATAATTATATTTGATGATTGCCAAAAAATTCAAACATCTTCACATAAAAACATAATACATTTCTAAACCTAGCTTCAGCATGGCAATTGCATGGATGTACCCTAGACTGGTATAAGCACTATGTTAATACAAATAGGTAAATTTATGCTATGTACAATAGCTTCCACTTATCTAAGCTGGAGAAATAGATTTGTAAACCCTTTTATTCTGAATAAACTTTCAAATTATCATGCATATTTGGGCTGCCTATGATAAAATCAATATTTTGGGGGAGTCATATATTCATATGACCATGGCAGTTCGTTACGACCCCAATGACAAGGTTGTTAAGATAATATGATCCTTCTAATGAACTTATAATAAATACCTACAGCAATAAATATCTTGATATGCTCAAATATTGTTGTGAAGCAAGTTGACAACAGGGGCGTAATTCGGAATGCTGGCTTGCTGGGCAAATAAATTCCTCTTGAAACTAAAATAGAAAATAGTGTTAATATTGTGAAAAAAGGCATGTCTTATTCCCAAATGAACATCTAGAGACAGGTGAAAACTCAAAGATGAAATATCACTACATTCTACAATAGTACTACAGTTCTCTACAGTAATTTTGCGTCGTTTGCAATTTCTAATGAACTATAAATAATAACACAACACCTACACTGATAAATACCTTGATATCTAAATACAATTTTAACAGTAATACCTTTGTTTATTCCTGAATGTTATACTTCGGAGACGAGAATTATGAAAACAGTTTCAATATTTAAAAAAAATTGGAAGAAAACATGGGTTGAAGTGTTGTATACTGTTACATATATTGCGGTTAAAATATAGGGTACCACATAACGCAATACGCAACCATAATATTATGCTTGATCTCTGGCACAGATGTCTCTGGTCGGCACGAAGGGCCGAAAGGCCGGTCAATGGAACTAATTCCGTAATGGTAAAAAATAGGTACGCTTAGTGTTCATGTTGAGAGCCTCAGCCGCAAAAAGCCTCACGAACGAAAGGTCTGTTTTTAGGCTACTAGAAGCCAAGAAGACAGCACCAGACCAACAAAGGTTTATGTTTCAAAAAGGCGATAGACTAAGCTATCACCTGAAGGAACTTTGGTTAAAATTCGGAACTAGAATTAAAAACATTATATTTCTGTAAATATATTTCGAATTTTCCCTTATTTCATATGACATCGGCACTGGAAAAATTTAGGTAATTCTATTATTTTTGTAGGGAAACGCGCTTTTTTCCCAACTGAAAATTTAAATTATTCGCCCTTTATATAAAATATGAATTTCAAACGGAGGAAGACGTTTCATCAATCAAATTAAAGAGAGTTAAAATATTCATGAAGTCTGTGAGTTCAAACAATGTTTGGAAACGATTAAAAAACAATAATTTGATGTGTTTGCCAGTATTTAAAACTTGCGATAAAGAGTTTTGACAGTTATATACTGTATTTCAAAAACTCCCACCTTCACGGGATTCTTTTGCTTTTCATCTTTGTTGTTGTTAATTGAATTTCACCAAGAAGTTTTTGCATAAACTTGTACCTCACAATGTTTAATGATTTTACAAATAACTTTTACAAAAGGAAAGTTATGCAATTTGATACATATATCAACATACCTGAAATACTATGTTCATTAGAATGTCCGAAATTTTAAACTATTTTAAACTTTACATCCGACTTTAATCACATTTAATACGGATCTTTTTATAAGCCAGTTAAAGCATGAAGTTTTATGATTTCTTCAGATCGTTCTTCATTAATTTTAAATATGATGTTGTGTTTGTATTTTACAAAATAGAGCTCTTTTCCCTTTTCTTCGCCAATGTCGTCAAGCCGCCTTAAGAAGTATTTAAATTTCAATATATGCATGAATTATCCATATAATAAAAAACTTACTAACTTCGACTGTTTGGTCTATACGGTGTCGCCATCGTTCGGTCAATACAACAAGACCTCGGTTTGACATTTTTTGCCGTATAGACCTCACGCTCAGTTAGAAAGTAGTTATTATATAGTTGATACAACAGTTATGACATAAACGTTGACAAAACAGACGGTTTTAGGTAGTAAGAGAATTTGGGAGTTTTTGAACCAGAAGATGAATTTTAGTTCGAATTCTTAAGGTCTGGGACGAGTATCGGGGTCGACTATACTGACACGCGTTGGAAGCTGTTGATCACACGCAGTTGACACGGATAAAACATTTATTTTCTATTAGTGTTATCGGTATTTAGCTATAAGATGTTATCAGGATGGGGATGTTGTTCATTGTACTTTGGTCGCCAAGTTTCCCTTTTGGGTCTCTTCCAAATTACGGGTGTTGATTTGTTTATCATGCCCATTTGATTTTCATCGTTTACATCTCACAAATTTCGGCCAAAAGGATTCATTTGGCATTAAAGAACAATCATGCAGCTGCTGAGATGTTGATCTTTACAGAAAGAGTTCCTTTGCGCTTGCTTGTTGTTAATTGCAGACAAAAATAATTTACCTTGTTGTTAATTGCAGACAAAAAAAATTTACCTTGTTGTTAATTGCAGACAAAAATATTTTTTTTTGTTTTTCTATGCCTCTCTACTCCAATAAATCCATCTGCGCTTACATTTTGGTGGCTCTTTACGAAATTGAGGATCTAAGAAAATTCTTTAATTCACGCCGAAATAAAAGAATTTAAAAATCTTTTTGTTTTAATCTTTGTAAGTTCAAACTTATTAATAATGACTTGCAAAACGCGATCGATATAAGCTATTAGGCCTGTGTAGAATATTCACCGCTGAGAAACAAATTGCCTGATTTTTTTGACATTTTTTAGATTAATATTTTGTCATTTTAGGCATTATGTATATTCAAGAATCATAAACAAGTCCTGATGTTTATTTAATTCGCAAAAATCCCGAGAGTCCCCGAGCCTGTGCGGGCACCATGTGAGGGTACTAATTCTCGCCCGGAAATTAGGAATTACACCCGGAACCGGAGTGCATAACGGAATCTAAAGTTTTCATGCCACTACTGAGGGCAAGAGATAAAGGCGTCTGTAATAGAGCATGTTAAGAAGTGCAGGGCCAGGACAAGCAAATGCAATTTCTGCAATGCAACCGGGTACCACGAGTCAGTAGGCAGGAAAAAGAAAGTAATTAAAGAGCTGAAATCTGAAGATCTTGAGGAATCCCAACAGGACGATGTATATTTTTATATATATATATATATTTATATATTTTTATATATTTAGAGTTACAGAAAAGAGTCAACATCAACCACAGCACGATGCCAGACATCATAAGGACGACTTCAAGGTCGAGTTGGTCATTAATAACAGTCTCGCTACTGTCCTTGCCGACCTTGCGGACACGGGAGAAAGCATTATTGTGTGTTTGGAAAGAAAGAGGCCGAACGATGAAATCTCGTACAGAAAATGGTTAATACAAACGTCAAGATCAAACCGTACGACCGCCCAGCAATACCAGTGGCAGGTTTTGCAAAATATGCTGTAAATTTCGGAAGCTCGACAGTTCCTATGGACTGACATATAATTAACAGCCCTTGCCTGATAGAATCGAATGGTCAGTCTGCTCTTCAAGATATCTTACAACGGTTTCCACAGAATTTCACTGGCCTAGGAAAGCTGAGAAATCATCAAGTAAAACTGCATGTTGATATACACGTCAGTTAAGCCAGTTGCCAATCCTGCAAGGCCAACATCTTATCATCTTAAGGAACGAGTCGCAAAGATATCGATAAAATGGTGAGTCAAGACGTAAACGAGGAACATCCAGCTATAGAATCAGAACATTGGGTCTCTAACGCGGTAATTGCACCAAAACCAGACGGGGCTATCCGCATGGATGCGCTTAACAAGGCCATCCAGGCGTCAAATTTACCTATTCCAAGGCAAGAGAATAATTATTAAAGCAAAGCTTAGCGGGGAAAAAATATTCTCAAAGATGGATTTCAAGTCTGCATTCTGTCAAATCTAGCTTCATCCGGATTCAAGATATCTGACAGTATTCCACGCAAACGACAAGCTGTAGAGGTGCAAGTGTTTTACAATGGGAGTGAAACCAGTGTAAGGCGAACGTAGCCCTTCAACCTTTATTTACCAATATTCCGCAAGTTCGCCTCATACATGACGACCTAATCGTAGCGACAAAGAATGATGTAGAACATAACAAAGCAATTGAAGAAGTCATGAAAGCCATATCCAATGCCGGCATAACTTCTTAAATGCATTTTTGGATCATCAGAAATTGAATTCTGGGGACTGCAAATTAGTTTTATCGGAGTGAGACCGAGTCCTGCTAAAGTGGATGCGCTCAGCTATATATCAGCGCCCAGTTCGAAGGAAGACCTATAGTAAGTTTCCTATATATGTATGATGCAGTCAAATGCAGAGTTCATCCCAATTTCGCAAAGCAAGCAGCTACGCTAAATAATGATATGGGTTAACAAGCATTTATATTCACTGATGCCCACAAGACAGGTCTTGGAGCGATGTTGGCACAAGGGAATAGCGTGGAGAACGGAAGACTAGTGGCAATAGCATCAAGAGCGACGAACGAGTATCCGTATCCTCAGATTGATCTGGAAGCCCTTGGCATCGACTTCGTCTTGAGAAGATTCCGCAACTACGTCGTTGGTGTTCTAACCAAAATACAAGTGATAACAAACCATCAACTTTTATGTTCAATTTTTAACGGTAAACGGCAAGGACCAGGTTCAATTCGAACCGAAAAAGTCAAGCTGAGACATCAAGACATTTGGTTTATCGTTGTTTACCAGCGAGGGAAAATTAGCCAGTCGGATTATTTATCACGACATGCAAAATCGGTACAAAAGCTTTCACAGTCATAGCAAGAGGACGACTTAAATAATCTATTATACATGCTCCACAACACTTTGGTACTCGACTGCATCGGCTATGCAAGAATTCCACAGTGTAGAATTGTGCAAGATCCAACTCTTGTAAAGATCGGAAAGCTCATAAGTCAAGGATTCCCAAGTCGGAGGCAAGCGAGGTGCAGCGTTTTAAGGAGATCCTGCCACAGCTTACGGTCACCGGAAATGGTATAATATTGAAAGATGAAAGAATCGTTTTACCGGAAAAGCTTCAGAGATGGCAATTAAAATTGCCCACAGAGGATCGCATCCCGGCCAAAGCGAACTAGAAAAAAGGCTTAGACACCACTTCTTTTTCCTTGATATGAATAGGAAAGTGAAGGAGTTGGTTGAGTCATGCGACGGCTGTGCTATGTTTGTAGATAAGAAGACTAAAGAACCAACCAAGCCACACAAAATCCCACAAAAATGTTAGGACACGGTAGCATACATACATACGCTTTATTTAAACTTGACATTCGACTTGTTTGGACATTTGCCATCGTCAAAGCACGTTGTAGTCGTGCAAGATCTAGCGTCGCGATTTCCCGCAGCCAAACTGGTCACATCAACGAAAGCAGACAGACTCATTCCAGTACTCAGTGAAATTCATGAAGTTAATGGAGGAAATGAAGAGGTACAGATATCGGATGATGGCCTACCATTTAATAGCGCTCGAATACAGAAGTTTGCAACAAATAGATCAATTGAACTGCGGTACACACCTCCACTAAACCCCTCTTCAAACCCTGTATCTTATGCGGCTTTTGGGTGAGGCCATGAAGATTGTGCATCAGAAGGGCGTGGCCAACAACGAAACCTTGAAAAGAGCAATGAACAATTACCGGCAAATACCTGATCCAGCAACGGGTATGCCTCCAGCAGCCATGCTCTTTCAGGATGGGCAACGTTCAGGGTTTCCAAGAAGATATGCAACCGAAGAAGCAAAGGAAACGGACAAAAATAGAAAAAAAGCCAATTACGAGAAGGAGGTCAATATCTCCAAATACAAAAAGAAAACAAACTTTAACGTTGGGGAGAAGGTGCTGATCAGAAAATACCGCCGGTCAGCGAAATTTGATCCGGTCTTCCTTGACCAGCCGTTTAAGATCATTGATATCAACGATGTAGGAAACAAGATTATCGTGGAGCAAGGGGAAACCTGACTGACGTTGTGCCCGCACCCAGTTGATATTAAACTTTTGAAAATAAGGAGCAGAGTTATGAAGATTAACTGAGGTTATTGAAGGTACTGAAAAACTAATGGCCTTAAGCGAATCCAGAAGAGGACAGACATTGCTGCTTTGAAGAGAAGCAGGCTACACCTTCATTACGGCGTAACGAACGAACCCCTAATAGAAAGTTACTTCATTAACATTCATAGATAGGATTTTAACATATTTAATTTATAAAATCTTCAAAAAATAGGAGATGATGTATGTTAATTTATTTAGACATTCTAATATTAATTTATTCGAATTAGATAGGAAGGATAAATTTGGACGTTAGTGGAACATGGGGGACTTTTTTCCAAGATGGTGAGCAATATAAACATGTAAAACCAGAGAAGGAATAAAATAGAAAAATTACAAATTATATTTCTAACCGACTATTCTTGAGACTTTGCATCATCGTTTCAACTTCAAAACGAGTTCTTGAAAGTGTGATTCGTATTTTTGATATGACAAATATCGCTTTAAAGCTTTTATAGAGTCGACTGCAATCTTTGCATGAATTCAATAATCGAAAAACAACACTCGACGTTTAGTGCTTGGAGAATGAGGCTTTAAACTATTTGTGCTGTTTTGATGTTTTGAAGGCTCCTAAAGGGCCTGTTTACATCCAGCGAGTTATCCAGGGTAGGCGAGGTAAAAAACGCATCACATCAAAGGCTTATAACCTGATTAGTCTTTCATTATATGCAGTCTTCACTTCGCCTAGCCGAGATAACTCGCTTCATGTAAACAGACCCTAAGAATCGGGGATCCATTGTAGCACTTTCCGATAGACAAAGCATTTTGTGCACCAGCGACCTCAGACAAAGAGAATCACAGATTCTTAGGACAAGTGTGTACGAGGCCGAAACTGTGAAAGTCTATAAACTGCATTCAACATAGTTAACGCAGCAGGATTTCACTTCACCTTTTATATGACTGTGTTTGCTTCAGAAAAATTTGAAACATCAGCTATATCGGCCTTTATATTTCAAAAGTCATTTCATAATATAAGCTTAGGTTAGGTCTGGTTAACTCAGGAAATATTTAATTTGCTTCGTTTGAAATGAAGAGGGGTTGTGCATGCATGTATTTCTATAATATAAGAAATAAATTGTAACAAAGATACAATTCTTTTCAAACTTTTAACCATGGAAATCTTCTTACGTAAACAATTGTTTTTATTATATAACAGTTATAGTACGCGCGTGCTGATTGGTCGAGAAGCGTGTTTGTATAACTCTATAGAAACACGGGAATTTTCCCGCCGAACTTGACAAGCGAAGCGATGTAATGAGAATTTGTAATTGAATCGAATTATAATATTTGTACAAAATCTTTTTATTGAGTTATATTATAAAAGAAATAGAAAACATTTTTTCCTGTGTTTCTATACAGTTATAGAAACACTTGTGGGAGTTTGGAAGAACTCGAAATAACGTGGAAAAACTCGCCCTACGGGATCACTTTCCCACTGATTGTTTCTCGTTCTCCCAAACTCCCACGCGTGTTTTTATAACTGTATAGAAACACGGAAAATGTTTTCTATTTCTTAAATGTTACACTAACTGTTATGCTTTTTGTTACTCACTTGTCTGATGTCAGTGGACTGAATTGTCGCCCTTGACCTTGCTGCTGTCGTCTTGCTCCGCGAAGGTTGACGTTTTGAATTCTCGTACCAGGTACAACTAGGTCTGGTAGCAGACATGCTAAAAGACAAAACTGAAGAACGACGGCATTGGTTGTGCAGCACTAGACCGAGCTATTTGTATATTGTTGAACATATGATGATCCTAAAAATAGATTTTTTAACAAGATATATAACTCTAGTAGCAGAATTATCTTGACGTACAGCCGCGAAAGTTTGTTCTTCGAAGCATCTTTCCTCTTTGAAATCTTTTTATTACAAACGCAAAGACAATCATTAACGCATTTATTTATTTTATATATTCATTTGTTGCTAAGCTACACACATATAATCCTAATCATAGTTCTATTCAATTGCCTAAAATCAAAGAGAGTAATAAGACTTATACCATCATAAAAAGGTCGAATTTCGGACAACGACGTGTTTAGATACATACGACAGATGTGGATTTACAAGTAATAAACTTAGTGACCGCGCCTTCGTGCAACATGGAAACGAGGCTTATTATGCAAAAAACAATATTTGTATTTTTTGCAGTACAAAGCTATTCGCCGAGTTATATGCCGTTTTTCGCCTTTGTTTTACATATTTTTCGATACCTTTCAGCTTGGTTTTATCGTTGTTATGATAGTTTTCAGGTTAGGAAGTTTTGCCTTTCAATTGAGGCGTTTTTGTGGTGTTTTCATTAATCTTTTCGACTGCTTTCGTCGGGGAAATATAGAAAAGGCCGACACAAACTCAGGTAAAAGTTTAGTTTTTCCAAACTATTTCGTCTCAAGTTTTGAAAATGTATTTCATTTTTCTCCCTCTTATTTGTGCAAAATTTGGCGATGTATATTTGGTGCAAAATCTATGTTTTTTATGTCAAAAATTATTGAAAAGTCACGATCGAACAAACCACCATGTTCACATTTCTCATCTAAAATTCTTTTATACCAATTTATCGATCGATAAGATGTAATTTGACCACAGGTAGCCCGCTATTGGATTTGCTTTTAGTTAAATATTAAACACATTCTATGCAAAACGACATGAAGTGTCATCTTCCTTCATTCACTGCCGACATATTATCGCAGGCGCCAATTCGTGCGGTGCAGTGTAACCTTTATGTATATATTAATATAAGGTTGGCAACTCTTTGTCGTATTTTCACATTTACGAATTACATACCCAAATTACACATGAAAATACTCGTACTTAAACACAAAAATATACACAAAAAACTAAATCTATGTGGGAACTGACTCTCCTAAAACATTTCCGAAACATTTGTTTGTCTTTAAAGCCATTGCAAATATGTGAAATTTACGAAAATACAAACACTTTTTGGTTGAATTTTTTGAAAAGCCGTCGGGATCCCATCACCCTGCCCTACGTCACAGCAAACACGCAATATGATTGGCTTAGCTTTGAATTTTGAAATTTGTTTACGTTAACGGGACTCAACCAGCCAATCATATTGCGTGTTTGCTGTGACGTAGGGCAGGGTGATGGGATCCCGACGGCTTTTCAAAAAATTCAACCAAAAAGTGTTTGTATTTTCGTAAATTTCACATATTTGCAATGGCTTTAAAGACAAAGAAATGTTTCGAAAATGTTTTAGGAGAGTCAGTTCCCACATAGATTTAGTTTTTTGTGTATATTTTTGTGTTTAAGTACGAGTATTTTCATGTGTAATTTGGGTATGTAATTCGTAAATGTGAAAATACGACAAAGAGTTGCCAACCTTATATTAATATATACATAAAGGTTACACTGCACCGCACGAATTGGCGCCTGCGATAATATGTCAGAAGTGAATGAAGGAAGGTGACACTTCATGTCGTTTTGCATAGAATTTATTTAATATTTAACTAAAAGCAAATCCAATAGCGGGCTACCTGTGATTTGACAGCAATTTTTCAGCTCAGCAAAAAAAGTAGTAGAAATCTATAAGAGATAAAATAAGCAACGGAGTTTTATGTTTATTTTCCCTGTGTATATAGACTACAGAGTACAGTACATGTAATGTGATGCCGACTGAAAAGCAAAACAACTCTTCAACTTGGCACACATGCATGACATGGATAGTAAAATACTTATAACCAAAACATAATATCATTGTCTATTTTGAATTGCCATTTAAATATTCTTTTTCCCCCGATATTATACTATAAAGGTAGCCACAATGCGAGCTGCAGCGTTTTTTAAGATAAACCTTTACATGATGGCAAAGTCGAAGGCGAAAAATATTTAAACCGGAGTTCGCAAGTGTTTTTCCGTTTAAGATGGTGAAGTGTGAACGGGATCCTTTCCTTTTCAAGTATTCCTGGTTAACCCTTATTAAACATCTATTGCATGGTAGTAGATAGAAAGAATAGTGTTTTGTACGAACAAAAATGCAGAATTCAGATGCAAACTCAGATGCATTCGAATTCGACTTTTATAAAATTCGGCCTTCAGGCCGGCATGCAAGCTATGCATCGTCTGTACTTTATTAAAACGAAAATAAACAAAAACATTTCAGTCAGTTACTTTTGACCATTTTAACAGTATTACTGTGGTATAAAGAAAAAAAATACAGTGATATTTGTGAATAAATTTGAATAAATGAAGCCATTTCAGTCATCAGGTTTGAAAATTATATAATCTGACTGTCACTTTTCAATAATTTTTGACATAAAAAAACATAGATTTTGCACCAAATATATATCGCCAAATTTTGCACAAATAAGAGGGAGAAAAATGAAATACATTTTCAAAACTTGAGACGAAATAGTTTGGAAAACCTAAATTTTTACCTGTGTTTGTGTTGGCCTTTTCTATATTTCCCCGACGAAAGCAGTCGAAAAGATTAATGAAAACACCACAAAAACGCCTCAATTGAAAGGCAAAACTTCCTAACCTGAAAACTATGATAACAACGATGAAACCAAGCTGAAAGGTATCGAAAAATATGTAAAACAAAGGCGAAAAACGGCATATATCTTGGCGAATAGCTTTGTACTGCAAAAAATACAAATATTGTTTTTTGCATAATAAGCCTCGTTTCCATGTTGCACGAAGGCGCGGTCACTAAGTTTCGCAATTGGTCTAATTCGATATTGTTGCTGTTTGAAGCTCTTCTACTAATAAGAAAAGATTACCAGTTAATTAAATTGACTTAATTCTGGCAAACATTACAACTTTTCATTAGTTTTTTCTTCTATATACCCACTAAAGCTTTCTCAAGGTCTGTTCACACGATCCAATTTTGTCGCATCCAATTCACTTCTGATGGATATTTTATAGTCTGTTAACTTGCAACGTATGTGAACAACAAATGAACTAAAGTCAATGCACTACTGCTTTATCAATAACCAACTACATTCCATACGTCAGAAGTGAATTGGATCCGATATCGTGTAAATGGGCCTTAAGCCGTTTATCTCTGACAGTATCTGGGGAAACTTGGTTCAACCAAATCATATTCGACCATCCTCGTTTCGAAGATTTTTGTCTTTGTCTGTTCAATTTTTATTTTTGCTTTGTTTTTAACTGATTAAATGATACTATATATAGGAATACACGAAAGTTTCGGCAGTTTATCTAATCGCCTTCAAACTTAACTCTAACTTTATTTTTTAAATGTGAAGACAAGCATAAAAAATGTTCGAAAAGTAGCCAATAATAAACAATTTTTATTCTTAAAAAATTTAATGGACGCGGAAAAACATGCAGGGTTTTGGAACAATAATTTTCAAACAAACACAATTATTAAAATGAGTATACCGAAAGTGGTATAATTGGCCACAATATGATCTGGGATTAAATATGATCTAGCTTCAAGATCTCCAGGATAAAATCAGAACTGCACAAACTTACAGTAGTGTCCAGAAATAACCTAACATAACCTAACACTGCGGTTGCAGTTCGGTTGCGGTCGACCGATAGAAACCGCAGACGACCGCAAGGGAAAAAATACCATCGCACAGGCCGTTCACTTCCGAACGAAATGTTATGAACAGTAAGAACGACAACACAATAACCAAATCGAAAAAACCTTAAAAAATGTCTGTCCTACCGAGAATGAGGCCGAGGTTTAATCTCCGTCTCATAGCGATTCGACCTCGGTCTGACCTCAGTTCAACCACGATCAGACCTAGCTTTGACCGCGGTAGGTTATTTCTGGTCAGTACTGTAGGTCCACCTTTGTTTTCGTTCAATTAGCATGTAATCAGTTACGCGAACATTCAAATGTAGCTTAATATTGGTTAATTGGCTAAAACCTCGTATAAACTTCGTTTTAATCAAATTTCCAATTATCTTGAAATAATCTTACATATACAAGTAACAGTAATTTTATCTCAGACTAAGGCCCACATTACACGACACAGGATTAGCTGGTCACGACACTTTCGTTTGCCGTTAACAAGAAATTGGTTGGTAGTAAAAGCTCATTGGTTTGATAGATTTGGTAGGTTTTTTTAGACCAGACATAAATATTCACAGCCTTTTAGCAGCTAAAAATGACTGCATGTATTCAATAGAGACCCCGTATAGTGTAATTGGGCCTTACGTGTGAGATTAACTATAGTAATGACATGAGATGAACTAAAATTAAGGTTTTTAATTTATGAATATATTGCGCTGTATATTTGCACGCTTACCACAAGTAACTTCGTAGCAAATATTTGAATCAATCGACTCTTATGCTATAAAGACGATGCAAGGTTTAGTCAAAAATGGATTTTTAAAATTTTTTTAGCAAAATCGGCACAGTTCAAACATTTGACATATCTGATGGTTTGTCCCTAATATTAGGACGTTTATTCAAATTAAGTTGTTGGATATTATCCGTAAGTTTAATTAGGCAACTTATATCTACCTGAACATATTCTATCGAGAAATCATTTTTTAGTATTAATGATTCGTGATATTTTCTAATCTAAGACAGAAAGTCGCATTTTCCTGGATCATTACGCAAAGAAAGCGATAAATACTTATCAAAATTATGAATTCTAAAACGTTTGTTACCATTTCTGCTGACGGATAGAAAAGAACAAGTCGATGGGAGGAAAAAATGAAAATATTCATTGCGACAATGAAAATGTAGCCGTACGGAAGCAATGATTCTGCCTTCGGACACCTTAACGAATTGCATCATAACATCAGTGAAAACACCTACAATATCGGAATCCATGTAAAAAGCCTGCTGAAAAGATGCAATAGGAAGAGCATGCGTAATTCTCACACCATTTCTTAAAAACTTCATAGAAAATAAAAAAAAATCCTCATCGTAAGGTGATGACATCGTCTGGGATGACACTAATGCTAAACTACGAGTCATATTACTACCAGTTAAACAGAACCATTCAACTGATTCATTCAACTGTCCTGTTGAACGTACAAACCATCTGTTGCCACATTCTATTTCCCACAATTCATAAGTTTTCCTGCAACTGCAATATAACATAACAGCACACCCATCATAACTTATTGCAACAGAAGTGAACTTCTCACTATGGGCCTCGTCAAAATTCCAAGAAGGTATTTCTTGAAGACTGAGATTTTCACCACAAATTTTTAAAATAGAAATTCCACCATTAGTGCTAATTACAAGAACATCTTTTGTAAACTTAACAACACGACTAAATTTTAAAATAGATTCTTCAGTTTGATTTCCTAAGATATTTGAATTCAAAGGTTCATAAGGATATTTAACAACCACGCCTTCACAGACCAACCAAAGATACGACTCAGACCACCAACACGCCACTGCTCGTTGTTTCAGTGCAACAGTTTGCAATGTTTCCCCACTGTCGATACTTCTTATTGAAAGAATGCAATTTTCAAAACAACACGCTACATACAAGTTTTCCGGAGATAATGCACGGCAATCTATTTCGCTGTTGTCGACAAAAGAAGCATCAGGAGATTCGAGAGATATGATAACTACTAAGTTTGGATCCGAACGTAAAAGGAATTTCGTCCCTTCTAATTTTGAAATGCTATCGAAGAGACATCCAACAGGCAAACAATCAATCTGAAAGACGTCAACGATCTCTTTGTTTACAAAATCGTATATTATCAGAGCTACAGCACTTGCGGAGGAGTAATCGCTAAATGCTACACACTTCTTTCGCTTCCATAAAAAGATTTTTGAACACCATTTATTAGGAAGGAGGACTATCTCACCAGATGGCAAGCAAACCTGATCAAAGCTAATTCTACGGGATGGTTCGTCAATATCCAATACATCATCCGGTGAACAGATCTGAATGGAAACTTTACTTGACAAACACGGCGCAACAGAATTCTTTTCAATAAACACTTCTTCCAAATTCTCTGAGCGAAAGAAACTCGTACATTCTAATGAGTCCGAGTCAATATCCAAACTAAAAAGGAGAATGTAGGAGCCACACAAACTAAACAAACAACGACACCAAGTTCGACCATAAATGTCAACTTCTACTAATAGGGTTTTCATTATTACATCCCACACTTGGATCAATTCCGGCCCTAATGTAGCAAGTTTCATTCCACAGGAAGAAAAAGAACAACTGCAAATGTCTTCGGGACCGTGTGCAATGAAGGGTACTTCCTTTTGTTCTTTAACAAGGATGCATGACCGAATTGAATTGCATAAAAAATAGGAGGAATCAGGAGAAAAGGCAATGAAGTCATAAATATCACGATGTGTCTTATCTACTTGTATTTTGAAAAGAGTCGCGAGGCTTGGTATTTTAAACACTTGTATTGTCCTTGTTTCATCATTAAAGAGGGCAAACATCGTATTGTCCGGTGACAGAGAACTGGTAAATGAACGAACTGACAAGGCACAGGTGACACGATTGAAGTTATGATTCTCTTCGTTTGTCACACCTTCTATCCAAATCTCATTTATTGTATCCAAGATATCTCTAGCAACGTTTTTAGGACAGACATTATTTTGTGAAAAATCAAAGTATCCGTTTGCAAGATCTTTCAAATAATCGTTACAATATGCTGGAGGGTCCTTTACCGTTGAATAAAGCGCTCCAATATATACTAAGGAAGAATGCAGTTGAATGATGCCGTAATAAATATCTTTGGAAAGAACACTACCGTACGTGTCAAGGATTTGGTTGAAATTAATATCGGTGGTGCGATCACAAAATTTTAGTCTTAAATAGTTTACGCCAACATGCACCAACCAGAAAAATTCCTCCACCTCACCTGTTCCAGCCAAATATATTCCACCATTTTTTAAAGCGTACTTATTCTCAGGTGAAATTTGAAATTCTAAAACGGACTTTAAATATTCTATCTCACAGAATTGCTTCTCACAAGCACGCCAAAGACGTCTATTTCCGTCTTTAACATCTGCAACAAACGCATGTTCCTCATACCCATTCAACGTCATCCAATCCCATAATGACTTATGATAAAGAGTCAGGCAACCATCATAAACTGGAAGAATTTCTGACATAATGTCAATAATCGCCGTGCGTATTTCAAATTCTCTCCAGGGCATACCCATGCATGTAAAAAGAATTTTCAGTGGGAGAGGCATGAATGCAGCGGCAATAACATTGATAAAACTTTTTAAAATAGATGAAAAGGTATCTTGCTTTAAACGTTGGAGGCGGCTTTTCAAACGTTTGAACTGTTTTTCGTAATATCCGGCAATACCATTGGGGATGCGATCACTTAAGTCGGGTTCAATTCCCAAGCCCTTTTCTCTTAATTCACGAACTAAGTGATAAGCGTACAAAAACGATCCCTCACACTTCCAAATAACTAACCTTAAACTATAATCGTCAAGATTAGGTAAATCACGATGAATAAACAGCGCAATATCTTGATTGTGATCTTCATCATCAGGAAGGATTTCTAACGGCTGTAAATGTTGAAGAACCTTCCGTACTTGTAGCTCCGGTCTGCTGGAAATGAATATCTTAATCCAATCAGGCAGTTCACAAAATTTCTCAGATATCAACTCCAAAAATTCGCTCTTCATATCAGTTTTACTCTCGTCCAAGGCATCAACAATGATCAACATTGGATCATTTCTGCGAAGAGAGTGTAGCGGATCGTTTAAAAGAACACGAAATGCGTCTGACAGCGAGTCCGAGAATGTTCACGACGAAGGATTTCGGTTAGTTTATCACGGAATCCATCAACATTCACACATTTGGCTGGCAAGGGACTGGACGATTCTGTGAGGATTGCTGTAATCAGAATTTCGAAAGTCGCAGAAATGGTGAGCTGCGAGTTGGCCACGTTCTCTATACAATTCAGAGATCTTTCCAGACAAAACACTTTTTCCAACGCCTGGACCTGCAGTTAGGATCATAACTCTGGTTTCTTTACTCACAAACCAACTTGAGAGTTTATCAAACAACCATTTTCTAGTGCCTTCATGAAATTTTTTACAAAGGTCGTCAATCTTTCCAGCGAAGTCAAATTTAGCGAGTTTCTCGACAGTTGAGTGATGAACATTCTCATCTACTGTTTTTCTTAGCTTGACTACTTCACTTTTAATATCACTTAAATCTGATTTCAAATCATCGTTTTGTAGTTTCCATTGAACAGTTGAGTTATGAACATTCTGATCTACTGTTTTTTTAGCTTGACTACTTCACTTCTAACATCACTTAATTCTGATTTCAAGTCATCGTCTTGTTGTTTCCATTTTTTTAATCTGTTAATATAACTTTCTTCTTCAGGGCTAAGAGGAGTCACTTTCAACTCATCAATATCCTTTTGAGGAATTCCCAAGTTGACCAACGGTACCGAAATCTCTTGCCACAATTTTTCAAACGTTGTGTCGTCCAAACTTGCAGTTGGAATATGACCATACACTTCATTCCTGAACATTTTGACTCTCAAAATGTTTGCTGATATAGATGTATCGCTAGCTGGAGGCATAACATTCCACCCAGTCGCTGGTGGAGACAATCCACAAATATTTCGAAGTAGGACAGTCAGTAAGGTGACATCGAAGTTGTTTGAATCTGGTACACCAGATATTGGGAAGAGTAAATCCCATTGCGGGGTTTTAATTATATTGTATCGTATTCTCTGCAGGGTCATCTTGTTGGCATTCAATGCGGAGGCCAAGGAGGAAGGTGGATGCACCAAATGTAGAGCAAGTCTCAAAGCATCTCCTCCTTTATCTACCAACAGTTGACAAACCCGGGAATAATTAGCTTTGCTTTTTATTGGATCCATTAAACTGATCTTTAAATTGAAAATCCCTGAAACCAAAGAAGGAAATGATTGGAGATTGTTCTGATGAAAACAAGGCACTTACTTTACTTTATTTTAAAAATTTACAAACATGCTACGTTCCTTATACCAGCTACTCAGGGAAAAGGATGACCAAATTCAGTGAGTTAAAATGGAACAGCACATTTCCACAAGCATGCGGTCATATATTCGAAGGAAAAATAGGATATCCCAACAACGGAAGCTAATATTTAGGACATTTAATTCGAAGTGTATATATTAGGAAGCTAATATTTAGGACATTTAATTCGAAGTGTATATTCTTATATCTGATCCTCTTATGCTGCACTGATTCCATACAACACAAATGTGAAGTCAGTGCTGCTGTATGGTTCAGAAACATAGAGGACATTCTTGTTTTCTTTGATGGTTAACGATATAAAACCAAAAGATCCAGATAAAAATATGTTAGTCAAGTTCGCAGATGACATGACAGTCAGCGCACCGGTTACCACTTCTGGGGACACCGCTTCCAACGAAGTTAAAAATATTAGAGATTGGACATATGAAAACAGAATGACTCTGAATCTATCTAAGACATGGGAAATGGTCATAAGTAAGAGATCATTAAATCAGTTACCACCCCCAATTAATGGGATTGAACGAAAGAAATGGCTCACACTCCTTGGTGTAAGCTTTCAAGACGATCCTTGTTGTTGGGATATCCATGTAGACGGTTTATTGTCTAAAGCTAGTGGACGAATGCATATCTTAAGAGTATGCAAACTATATGGTTACCCCCGTGATCAATTGACCAAATTATTTGAAACTTTGATCCTTTCCTTGTTTACCTACGCAATCGAAGTATGGGGCTCAGCATTACTGAAGAAATACTTAAAACGGATAGATCAATTTTTCAAACGAGCTAATCGATATGGATATACGGACAAAGAATATAATATGTCTTCACTAATTGAAGAGAGAGATAAAACTTTATTTGGAAAAATAATTAAAGATACTGAACATAGTCTTTATGACCTCTTGCCTGATGAGAAACAAAGAACATTAAGGGCACAGAACCACGATTATACCCTCCCCCAAGTTAAAACAGAAAGGTTTAAACGATGCTTTGTAAATAGATGCCTTTTTAATAATTTTTAAATATGATTGATATAAACTTGAAATTTTTTAACTTATAGAATAATGTAAATATTTATACATATTGTATCTTAATTATCCATGTAAAGTCACACGTTTGTTGTGGCTAAATTTTTAATAAAGACTTTACATACATACATACATACAAAACCATAGTACGTTTGTTAAGGTGGCTCCCAATACGTGTAATTAGTACAGTTTGAGACGCGATCTATTAAGATCAGACGCGCATGGAGTAATCGCGATTCTTCAAAAACGGCTCGCTCTGTTTAAAGGCGTTGCTGGAAGTTTATGTCAGAGAAATAGGACATAAAGTTTCAAATTAACTTTTGGGAGTCTGCCAATCAAAAAATCGAGAGAGGAGAGAGAACGCACGTTGAGAGGCAGAGACTGATAGAACAGAGTTATAAGAGACGGAGAAGTAAAAATTGCGATTTAATCGAGTTCTAAAAGTCTATTGTAGCACTGAGATTCAGAGCTAATATTTAGGACATTTAATTCGAAGTGTATATTCTTATATCTGATCCTCTTATGCTGCACTGATTCCATACAACACAAATGTGAAGTCAGTGCTGCTGTATGGTTCAGAAACATAGAGGACATCACCCACAAAGTTTACAACACGGGAAGTTTACAACTTCGGTGTATCGTAAAAACCTACGTTTACTGGTCTCTTCACGAATTTCCATAGCTTTATACCACTCAGTTATAAACGCTGCTTAAAAATATCATGTTTACTCCATCGCATTTTCAATCTCTGCTCGAGTTATGAAAACTTCCACGTCCAACTCGAAATTGTTAGAAAGTTATTCCAGGTCAACGGGTTTCCTTCGCATTTATTCGACCGTCTGGTCCGAAAATTTCTCGATAATACGTTCGTTCCAAAACCGCCTATCCTAACAGCACCTAAGAAAATCATCTATTTTTGTCTCCCTTTTACTGGGTTACACTCTATTCAGATTCGCACCCAAATCAACCGTCTTTGTAGCGCCGCTTTTCCGCATTTGGATGTTAGATTTGTTTTTCGTTCTACTAGAAGGCTCTCTTCACTCTTTCCGTTTAAAGATAAAGTCCCTAAGTACCTGAGATCTGGTGTAGTTTATTTATTTAAGTGTCGATGCTGTTCCGCGTCGTATGTGGGTCAAACCACGCGTCATTTACACACCAGAATATCAGAGCACTTGGGAATATCACCCATCACTGGTAAACAGACCTCAAGCCCTGTTATGTCCAGTATACATTCGCACCTAAAGGCTTGCGGACACCCGGCTAGCTTTGACGAATTTAGAATCCTCTCTTCCTCATCTGACTCTTATGAGCTAATGATACATGAGAGTCTCCTCATCACCAAACTTAAGCCTTCTCTTAATGTTCAAGGCAACTCTATCCCTCTCAATTTATTTTAGTCCTTACTTCGTATTGTCATCGTGTCGTGACGTCTCTGTCCCTTGTCCTCTCATGTACCGCTTGTTCTTACGTTGTCCTTGTTATCACCTTTTGTAAATTGATACCTTGTAAATATATTACTAGTCTACATATTCAAATTATCATGTAATTTATCATTTAGTCTGAAGATGTCTTAAGTTAAGACGAAACGTTACTACCAAATATATTTTTATTATTCTCAAATGGTTTGATTGTCTCTTATGGCTTTACTGAAAGCACTATGTTGGGCTTTAATATTTATACTTCGAATACGCTTCCCGCTCGGCACGTCTCTGGCAACAGCATTGTATCAATTATGCACTGTATGCATGCAGAATATCAGGTATCGACTTACTATCGACATATATATTGGTGTTAGGGATCTATCAATACATAAACAACACAGCGTCGTTTCTTCCTAACCTCTTAGCTCTATGGAATAAAGCTTCCAAATTATATTTGTGTTGAATTGAATGCTCGTATTTTATAACATAAGTTGATAAATTGCGTAGGTTCTCCAAGAATTGCTTGATTTTAATCTAGGCCGTCCTCAGGATATTTTACAGGGGGGAAGGGTTAAGGTTATCTAAACCGACTGATCGACGGACTTGTACCGACTACACTCCAGATGAAACTTTGTCAAGTTTATATTGGATCGGTCTATAGTGACAAAAATATTTTTCTGCCTACAAAATAGCAATTTTACCCACTGAACCTCATGCAGAATAAAATTTCTGGGGGTGTAACATCCCCACACCCCCCCGTAGCTCCGAGCCTGATTTTAACGCCCGGAATGTTTTGAAGCAATGCTCGTCGCACCTCGCTTTTTCACATTGTGAATAATGTTCAAGCTCACGGCACATGCGCAGTTGCGACGTACAAGAAAAAATCGGCTGTTCCGGGGAGAAAATCTGGGATAATTCCTTTAAAACAAAACCCAAACCGCAATGCTTCAAAATTTACAAGGGTCAAAATTCCTCAATATCCTGGTGAACTTAGCAAAAGGGATAGTGCATTAATAAATAAAGCAAGTTAAACTGATTTACAAACTTTAATCTGAAACTGATCACGTACAAAAAGTTACAATAAGCATAAATCAACCTACCCCTGGAAAGTTTACACTATGACTGACTGACCTCCTCGTTTGAAATTTCGCAACTCATCACAACAAACTTTCTTTGAAAGAAACTTTGCACTAAAAATGTTCGGAGGGTACGCACATCGCACATAGATCAGGGGTGATACAGCCGTTTCCCCGCCCGTGTTTCACAGCGCCCTGGCTCAGCTGAAAAGGAATGCGAGGCAATCCAGAGGCTTAAACACTTAAACAAATGTTGCTAAACAGCTTCCTAGCGTTTAATCAATGTGTTCTTGTTCTGTTAGCATAAATGCTCAACAAAATATAGTTTGAAAACAAAAGATTTGAAGCTTTCACACACGGTAAAAACGAATCGTCTGAATTAATAACCTTGGGCCGGTTGTATGAAAGCTGGATAGCGCTATCCACTGGATAGAGATTTTTTAAACCGTTCTAAAATTGGTCGAAAAGTGATAAAATTCCTCGATTTAGGAACACTAAGATTTAATCGAAGTAAAGAGAATGCCAATGGCTGATTTTAAAGCGATTGAATAAATCACTATCCGGTGGATAGCGCCATCCGGCTTTCATACAAACGGTCCCTTGTGCATAATTTAAGCCCCAAAATGGCCATTTCACAGCTGTCAGATGTGAATGATATGAGCTGTCAAAAGATTGCGGAAGGCGTATTTCGAAATTTAACTTATTCTCCATGATAGTGATACAAAAATGCACAATTCTGAACCAGTGATTAGATTTTCGTGTTAAAACTTCATAAACACCAATTTCTGCCGTGTTTGTTTATCATGTTGTACCTTTGTGAGTTCCTGAAAATCAGGGCGTGGCAAACGAATTAAGGGATGTCATGTGATCTTCACCAACTTTTAGAAATAATAAAAGTATCTAAAATATCCAAAATGGAACATGTTATAGATCTATGTATTCAAAGATTATCCACTATGTGTTGACTATTGTACCAAAGTTTTCATCTCTGCTTTTCTGATGAATAATAACACTTTGATCAACTTCAAACATAGCCCCACACAACTCAGTCCCAAACTCCTTTGCTATATTATAATGATGTATTCCTTAAAAGATTATCGCAGCGAGTAATTTAGATTGATTAAAAGATAGCTGACATTGATTGTCCTATCTATAGTCACTTATGATGTTGCTACATACATGTACTGTACATGAACCATACATACAGACAACTGGTTGTTGACTTTTTCAAGAGTTGGACTGAAAGCAATACATTTACAGAGCAACAGTGTGTGAATTATGTAATTAGCTAGATATTGTCATTCAGTTTAACCAGAAACAGTTCTTGGTCTTGACGATGCAGTCAGGGGCGTAACTAGAACGATAGTTCAGGAAAGCTCGCACACGCTGGTTCTTAATTCAAGGGACTGTATCTTTCGTATTTTCGTTTATTTACGTTTAATTCTCTATCTCATTACATTCAATTTTCGGTTCTAACAACAATCTATTCACGATCAGTTCACAATCTATTGACAATCTACTCACAATCCCCTCATAATCTGCTCACAATCTCTCGCTCATACAATTTAGCTCTCTATTTATAAAAACTGGTGACTCCCTTTTGGCACATACAATTTGCAGTTCCGTTCTCTTTTGCCCACAAGGGAGCATTTCTGCGTTATCTTGTTAGGTCCATCGTCCGTTCCAACATAATGTTGGCAAAAACAATCTTTTACTTCACAAACAAATTTAACATAAAATTCTACTTGGCAATAACAACTATTTCACATAACAAACAAATTTAACATAACATTCTACTTGCCAATAACAACTATTTTACTTTTACGCAACTTTTATGACACATGTTACAAAACCTCAAAATTTATATTTTGATCATCAACTTTTCTAAAACTTCCTCCAAATCTCGATCAGCACTTTCCCCAATACAAAATTTCAGCCGTTAGTGGTTAGTGATCTCCTGTATTTAGGATTTTACACTAGTGTTTGTTAACATTAACAGTTACACTCATCAACGTTAACATTAACAGTTAACAGTTATACTCAACATTAGTATTCAAGTTTATATTATTAGCATAAATTATAGAGAACATTACAGTAATATATAGAGATCATCGGACACGTTGTTTTAACTTTTATAGTCGGCCATTGTTGATAGATATTGTTTGCTTAGCGAGAACAAAAGACACAATTCTTAAATATACTCCATTATTATTCGAAATAAACCAAATAATCTGACAGTGTTCACTTTTTCACTTCATAAAATGAGAATTTAATATGATAAAGATATTTATATATGCACATCTGCTGATATAGTTTTTAAATAAATGAACAGAAACTGGAGATACAAAATGTGTAATAAACCACAATCCCTTACCTTCTCATTCAATAGCAGAGCAAAGACATCATTCAATTTGGAACATTGTTAACACAGAGAAAATGAATCCAGATTCTTAAGGAAAAAATCAGAAAAAATCATGAAAAAATGAAAATATCACATTATTCACTACATGGGGGAGATCATGCATGCATGCTTGGAATCCATGTTGGGAGTCAAAAATTGTGCAAGATATCTGTGAATAAAACATGGTTTCAACTAAAGCTGTATGGTGAACAAAGGGTGTAAGCAGTATACTTTCAAAAAATTACTTCCTCTTAAATCTAACTATAACTGCAGTTGTGCATGTGCACTTACTGTTACCCTGCAGCAACACTTTGGTAACCATGGGGGTGATGGAAATCCTTAAAAGTTGGCTTCTGCAACTTCCGGTGTTATGGCAGACGCTAGAGTATTATAGTTATTAACATACTAATGAGATAACGTGGGTGGTTGGCTATAAAAGAGCCCAGCGATACATAGCTGGCCATAGCTTACAATAACGAATATTGCATGTGAACGTAAAGGTGTAACGAAGTGTACAAAGGTCACAAACTTTTTGAACCGTGTTTATCAACTACAACATCGTGTCAGTGTCTTTGATTGTCTAAACGGATTTGAACTAAATACGCGTCTCTTTGTGCCCCTGTAATCGCTGAAGTCAACGTACAACGGGATTTTGGCCCTTACATTTGTTCAAAAAGTTTGTGACCTTTGTACACTTCGTTACACCTTTACGTTCACATGCAATTATGAAGAAGTTTAGTGCCGACTATAATCAGTCAACCGATGTTAATGGCGATGCTTATGGCGAAGTTCAAGGAGATACTGCTAGTGAGACTAATACAAGAGAATCTCGTACTAAAAGGTATACGGAAAAAGGACGAGAATATAGATCTCAGCAGTTGAAAGGCAAACAAACATCAAGCTTAGCAGCCGTGACACTGAAAAGAACAGAACTAACTCGATTAATGACAGACGATAACGATTTACACTTAGTTAAGTCTGCACTGGATCATTTCAATAACTTATTCATGGCATACCAGCAAGTACATTATGAATACGTAGATACGTTATCATCAGAAGTGAATTTAGAACTTGAAATACAACGATATGAATCAAGAGAGAAGTCTACTTTGGATTTCCGTCAGCAGGTAAAAGAATGGATTTCGCGCGCTGAAGATCGACTGTCTGATCAGTTAGCTAAGGACGAAGAATGGAAAAGCTCTAAGTCTAACAAGTCAGCCGGAACATCTAAGAGCTCTCGAGAGTCTAAATCGTTTACAAGTTCATCAGCTTCATCTCGTACAAAGGAAAGAGTAAAATTGGCTGAATTATTGGCGGAAAAGACGATGCTTAAACGTAAACAAGCTCTTAAGGCGGCTGAAGAGGATTTACAGTTAGAAACAGAAATTGCAAAGGCACGAGCGAGAGAAAGAGTTTATAAAGAAATGGTTCAAGTCGTAGATGAGGAATCAACTAAAGTAAAGGAAAAAGACGAAATCCCTCAAGCCCAAGAAGAAGAGAAGCCGAGACCCTTAACAACGCCAATGAAGCCACCAACTACGCCAGTTGTGGAACCACCGAGAAGAACATTACCAACACCAGAGTTATCAGTTTCTACATTATCTGATTTCAGAAGTCCACCAAAATCACCCCGTAAACCAAAGTATGACCCTCGACTAGACCCTATGGTGCCAGAGTTCCAAAATCGTATTACCTCCACAAATACCAATAATTCAAGATTCCAATCCCACAACGAGAGAAATTCAACACCAGTCTATCCAACTACAGTATCACATGAAAGGTCTTTACAACAAATAGTAATGGCGCAACAACAGCAAACTGAACGTATAATGCTCGCAAATATGCAACTTGCTGCTGCTATGAGTCTACCAAAACCAGAGGTGCCAAAGTTCAAAGGTGACCCAGCGGAATTCAGTTCATTCATAAAGGCCTTTGACGCACGTATAGAATCAAAAGCCACTAATCACGCGGACTGTTTATATTATCTGAATCAGCACCTTATAGGCGAGCCTAAAGAACTAATCGGAGGATGTTTATATATGGAACCGGAGCAAGGGTATCTAGAAGCAAGAAATTTACTTGCACAAGAATATGGTGATTCCTACAAGATCTCAACAGCATACGTGAATAAGGTCCTTGGTTGGTCTACAATCAAATATGACGACGAAGTTGGACTTAAACGTTTTTCACTGTTTCTAAAGAAAATTAAAAATGCCACGACTGCTATGTCTTACATGACTGTGCTAAATCATCCAACGAACATGCAAACAATTGTTAAAAAGTTACCAGCTAACCTTCAATCTAAATGGCGAGATCAAGTTACAAGATTGAAGAAAACGCAAAGGAAGATCGCACAATTTGAAGAATTGGTTGCCTTTGTGGATATGTGTGCGGAATCTGCTAACGATCCCATATATAGCAAAGATGCTTTAAGTGGAAAACGTACGGAGATCAAAGACAAAAGAAAATTAGGTGACCAAAGTTCAAGCTTTGCAACCAATGTGGAACAGTCTACTTCCTTAAAACCAGAAGAAAAAATAGAAAGCGAAGTCTCAAAGATGAATCGATGCCCTTGTTGTAAACAAGAGCATCAGCTAGATGAGTGCGATAACTTTACGAAAAGGTCAATTGAAGACAAAAGGTTATTCCTTAAAGAAAGACGAATGTGTTTCTCGTGTTATGGGCATAATCACATGGCCAAGGGGTGCCTTCAAAAGAAAAGGTGCAAAACTTGTGGTAAACTTCACCCTACCGCATTGCACATTCCTGGATTTAAGTTACCAATCAAGAACTCTGAAGGCGATATACATGACAAGGAAAAGTTAAATACTGGCTTTGTCGGTGTTCCTGTAACCAACAAAAAGGACGACAAAGAGATCTCCCTAAATGAACCTGTTATTTATCATGCGATTCTTCCGGTAAAGGTGAAAAAAAAAGGTAGTGAAAAGACAGTGACCACTTATGCATTTTACGATAACGGCAGTGGTGGGTCCTTCATTACAGAGAACCTCCAGAATCAGTTAGATGCAATAGGTGTCAAGACAACGTTACAGCTTGGTACAATGCACGGACAGAGCATAGTAAATAGTTGTATTCTCACTGACCTTATTGTCACTGATATAAACGACGAGAACCCCATCGAGATAAACAAGATGTTCACAAGAGAATTTATTCCTGTGGAACACAACCAAATTCCAACCCCAGAGATTGTTGCTGACTGGATGCATCTTGAACAAGTTGTTCACGAAATGCCATGCTACATACCTGGTCTAGAGATTGGCCTTCTCATTGGTAGCAACTGTATTTCAGCCCACGAGCCTTTGAGAGTAATACCAAGCACAAGAGAAGGTCCCTTCGCTGTTCTACTACGACATGGATGGACGATTAGTGGTCCACTACGCCCTGAACCACAACGAAAGACCGAAAAGATTACGGTAAATCGAATAACAGTTCGTGAAATACAACACGTTAAAGAAATCGTCACACCCAAATTATTATTAAATGCACTTGCAATCGACTTCAACGACCAGAACATAGTTTCCACCGATCATATGGAGAAGAGTTACTCCCAACAAGATAAATTGTTCATGAAATGTAAGGGCCAAAATCCCGTTGTACGTTGACTTCAGCGATTACAGGGGCACAAAGAGACGCGTATTTAGTTCAAATCCGTTTAGACAATCAAAGACACTGACACGATGTTGTAGTTGATAAACACGGTTCAAAAAGTTTGTGACCTTTGTACACTTCGTTACACCTTTACGTTCACATGCAATATTCGTTATTGTAAGCTATGGCCAGCTATGTATCGCTGGGCTCTTTTATAGCCAACCACCCACGTTATCTCATTAGTATGTTAATAACTATAATACTCTAGCGTCTGCCATAACATTCCCGACCTCTTAAACAATGATAAGAACATTGTTTAACTATACATCAGTTTACACAACAACTAATTAAACTGTACTATCTGTTCCATATGTTCGTTTAGATAGTCAGATCAAGTTTCTGCTTTTCTTCGTTTTCTAATAAAAGTACTAGCTTGTTAATAGGACGGTGCAGTTCTGTAGTGGACGTCTTTAATTTTGCACTTCTCACGTATCCTTTCGCATCTGGGTAAACTTCTGTTACGCGACCCATTGACCATACATTTCTTGGCGAATTGTCGTCTTTAATTAACATTATGTCGCCTACCGCAACGTTTCTTTTCGTTTTGGTCCACTTTTGTCGGTTTTGAAGGGATAGCAAATACTCCATTTTCCATCTTGACCAAAACAAATTAGCTAGGTATTGTACTCTACGCCATCGTCGACGAACGTACAAATCCTCACGGTCAAACACACCAGGTGGTGGTAATACTACGGATGTCTTCATGGTTAGTATGTTGCTTGGTGATATTGGATTTAGATCGTTGGGATCACTAGATGGAAAGGTTAGTGGTCGCGAGTTGACAATTGCTTCGACTTCACATAATACGGTATGGAAAGACTCGTCATCCAGTTGTTCACCGTTTTCATAAAGGATGCCCGCCAATATTTTGCGAACGCTTCGTATCTGTCTCTCCCATACTCCGCCCATATGACTAGACGCTGGTGGGTTGAAAATCCACTCAATGTCAATTCGATTTAACTTGTTTTGAATAAGAACATGATCTATTTGCTTTAGAGCACTGTCCAGTTCCGACTTTGCTCCAATAAAGTTTGTACCGTTGTCGCATCGAATTTGTCGTATAGGTCCTCTGCGAGCAATAAAACGTCGTAATGCATGTATAAAGGAATCTGTGCTCAACGAATTAGCTACTTCGATGTGTATGGCTCTGCTTGAAAGACATGTAAATAGGGCTCCATATCTCTTTAATACCTTTCTCCGCTCCTTAATTTGAAACGGGCCAAAAAAATCCACACCGACATACGTAAAGGGTGGAGCTGGGTTGACGCGTTCCTTAGGAAGATCTGCCATTATCTGATCGGTCGGTGGAGCTCGAATGCGTCGGCAAGTGACACATTTGAAGAGACATTCGCGAACAGCAGCATTGGCACTTATTATCCAGTATTTCTCTCTTAGGGCTGCAAGGACATGACCGCGACCAGCATGACCTAACAATCGATGAACATGCCGAATGATAAGCGTTGTGATATGATTCTTACGTGGTAGGATTATAGGATTCTTTGTAGCTTCTGCCAACTCGGCTTTTGCCAAACGACCCCTAACATGAAGAATACCTTCGGAGAAAAATGGATTTAGCTTGTAGATGGAACTTGATTTTTTAATCTCCGTTTTTTTTTGTTTATCTTGCTTTCGCGCATCTTTTTCTCCAGAACCCATGATAACGTTAATAGCTCGAATTTCGTTTTCAAAGGCTCGTGCCTGCGTACACCTTACGATACAGCGTTCAGCTTCTTCCAGTTCTTCAAGTGAAATCAACGGTAGCAACGGTGGTGGATTCTTCCCTTGCGTTGTTTGTTTCTTTACGCTTGGAGTAGTATTATTATTATCGACTAAGCCTCTTCTTTGTGTAATTCGTTGCATCAGTAATTTACGTATTCGAAGTATTATTGCCACTGCTTTCTTCAGCCGATGCCAATCTGAAAAGGCTTCAAACAGTTTATTGACTGTTGCCATGGAAAGGTTGATGGATATCCTTGAGCATTTAACTACCTTAATTTCTGGATCGTTTTTATCCGTGACCCCCGGCATATCTGGTTGTTGTGGCCACGTACTCTCTTCTTGCCACAGGAAGTCTGGACCCCGGATCCACTTCCGTTGATTTACCAAAGTTTGGCTATCCATTCCTCTTGATGCGTAATCTGCTGGATTCTCCCGTGACTCTACATATTGCCATTGCTTTAAATCGGTCAAGTCTCTGATAATTTGTACGCGGTTCCCAACGAATACGTGAAATCTGGTATGCTCATTCCGTATGTAGCAGAGGACTGTTGTCGAATCGGTATAATACGTTATGGTATCAGGTTTCATTTCTAATTCTTCGTGTAATAACCGTCCCAAACGGGCAGACAAAGTTGCAGCAACAAGCTCTTTGCGTGGAATCGTAACGACTTTCACTGGAGAAAGGCGTGACTTTCCCATTAAAAAAGCACAGTGGATTTGACCTTTGTCATCTTGGAGACGGAGGTACGCTACTGAGCCATATCCATAGAAGCTTGCATCTGAGAATATATGGATTTGCCGTGAAACTATTTCTCCAAACCAAGATGGTATCAAACTTCGGCTTTCTCTAAATTGCTCAAGGTCTTGAAGCTCGGTTTTCCATTTAGACCATCTGGCTTGATATTGTTGTGGAATCTCATCGTCCCAACCCAACGATTCTTCTTTGCATAGATCTTGGAGAATCTTCTTCGCCAGTAACACAAACGGCGAGACAAAACCAAGAGGATCGTACACTGAAGAAACAGTAGAAAGGATACCTCTTCTTGTTGCTGGTTTAGAACTTAGGGTTATACAAAATTCAAAGGTATCAGATTCAATACACCAATAGACACCAAGAGCGCGTTCGATAGGTAAGGTTCCATGGTTCAAGTCCAAGTTTTTTAGTCCTTTAGAACGTTACTCTTCAGGGATTGATTGCAATACAGCACGTGAGTTGCTAGTGAACTTGGTTAGGTGAAAACCCCCTTTATCACACGATTTACGCACGCCATCAACCAGTTTGATAGCCAGGATGGAATTATTAGCCGCCTTTAAACAACCATCTACATAGAAGTTTCTTTTAATAGTTTCTGCGACGAATGAACTTAATTCTTTCTCATTATCTGTGGCGGTTTTCTTCAGAGCAAAGTTGGAACAGCTCGGTGATGAAACAGCGCCAAACAGGTGCACCGCCATACGATATTTTTCCATTTAAGCGTTGAGATCGCCATTGGGCCACCATAAGAAGCGAAGGAAGTTTCTTTGGAGTCTGGAAACACGCACTTGGGGGAACATGGTCTCAATATCAGCCATAAAGCCAATGGAACCTTCTCGAGATCTTGTCAATACACCGACTAGACTGCTGGTAAGATTTGGACCAGGTAAAAGCTGATCGAGGGACGTCCCATAAATCGAGCACTACAGTCAAACACAACACGGATCTTTTCTGGCTTTTTTGGATTATAGATGCCGTGATGAGAGATATACCATACTTGACCGAGTTTTGATGACGAAGTTTCTCTCGGAACCTTTTCCGCATCTCCTTGAGCGATGACATTTTGAACGAAGTTAATGTAGTCCTTTCGATATTTCTTTTTTTTTTTTTTCATCTTTCAGCATCTTTCTTTTCTGTAACTCAGCGCGTTTAACAGCTTGCGTCTTGTTATTTAGCATCATGACATCTTCATTCTTAAATGGTAACGGAACTTCATAATGACCATCAATGTATCGAACGCCTTCCTCCACTTTCCTTCAGGAACAATTTATCTTATTGGGAGTAGCTCTTCTCCATATGATCGGTGGAAACTATGTTCTGGTCGTTGAAGTCGATTGCAAGTGCATTTAATAATAATTTGGGTGTGACGATTTCTTTAACGTGTTGTATTTCACGAACTGTTATTCGATTTACCGTAATCTTTTCGGTCTTTCGTTGTGGTTCAGGGCGTAGTGGACCACTAATCGTCCATCCATGTCGTAGTAGAACAGCGAAGGGACCTTCTCTTGTGCTTGGTATTACTCTCAAAGGCTCGTGGGCTGAAATACAGTTGCTACCAATGAGAAGGCCAATCTCTAGACCAGGTATGTAGCATGGCATTTCGTGAACAACTTGTTCAAGATGCATCCAGTCAGCAACAATCTCTGGGGTTGGAATTTGGTTGTGTTCCACAGGAATAAATTCTCTTGTGAACATCTTGTTTATCTCGATGGGGTTCTCGTCGTTTATATCAGTGACAATAAGGTCAGTGAGAATACACGACGAGATACATATCGTGTGATAAAGGGGGTTTTCACCTAACCAAGTTCACTAGCAACTCACGTGCTGTATTGCAATCAATCCCTGAAGAGGAACGTTCCAAAGGACTAAAAAACTTGGATTTGGACCATGGAACCTTACCTATCGAACGGGCTCTTGGTGTTTATTGGTGTATTGAATCTGATACCTTTGAATTTTGTATAACCCTGAGTTCTAAACCAGCAACAAGAAGAGGTATCCTTTCCACTGTTTCATCAGTGTATGATCCTCTGGGTTTTGTCTCGCCGTTTGTGTTAATGGCGAAAAAGATTCTCCAAGATCTATGCAAAGAAGAATCGTTGGGTTGGGACGATGAGATTCCACAACAATATCAAGCCAGATGGTCTAAATGGAAAACCGAGCTTCAAGACCTTGAGCAATTTAGAGAAAGCCGAAGTTTGATACCATCTTGGTTTGGAGAAATAGTTTCACGGCAAATCCATATATTCTCAGATGGAAGCTTCTATGGATATGGCTCAGTAGCGTACCTCCGTCTCCAAGATGACAAAGGTCAAATCCACTGTGCTTTTTTAATGGGAAAGTCACGCCTTTCTCCAGTGAAAGTCATTACGATTCCACGCATAGAGCTTGTTGCTGCAACTTTGTCTGCCCGTTTGGGACTGTTACTAAAAGAAGAATTAGAGATGCAACCTGATACCATAACGTATTATACCGATTCGACAACAGTCCTCTGCTACATACGGAATGAGCATACCAGATTTCACGTATTCGTTGGGAACCGCGTACAAATTATCAGAGACTTGACCGATTTAAAGCAATGGCAATATGTAGAGTCACGGGAGAATCCAGCAGATTACGCATCAAGAGGAATGGATAGCCAAACTTTGGTAAATCAACGGAAGTGGATCCGGGGTCCAGACTTCCTGTGGCAAGAAGAGAGTACGTGGCCACAACAACCAGATATGCCGGGGGTCACGGATAAAAACGATCCAGAAATTAAGGTAGTTAAATGCTCAAGGATATCCATCAACCTTTCCATGGCAACAGTCAATAAACTGTTTGAAGCCTTTTCAGATTGGCATCGGCTGAAGAAAGCAGTGGCAATAATACTTCGAATACGTAAATTACTGATGCAACGAATTACACAAAGAAGAGGCTTAGTCGATAATAATATTACTCCAAGCGTAAAGAAACAAACAACGCAAGGGAAGAATCCACCACCGTTGCTACCGTTGATTTCACTTGAAGAACTGGAAGAAGCTGAACGCTGTATCGTAAGGTGTACGCAGGCACGAGCCTTTGAAAACGAAATTCGAGCTATTAACGTTATCATGGGTTCTGGAGAAAAAGATGCGCGAAAGCAAGATAAACAAAAAAAAACGGAGATTAAAAAATCAAGTTCCATCTACAAGCTAAATCCATTTTTCTCCGAAGGTATTCTTCATGTTGGGGGTCGTTTGGCAAAAGCCGAGTTGGCAGAAGCTACAAAGAATCCTATAATCCTACCACGTAAGAATCATATCACAACGCTTATCATTCGGCATGTTCATCGATTGTTAGGTCATGCTGGTCGCGGTCATGTCCTTGCAGCCCTAAGAGAGAAATACTGGATAATAAGTGCCAATGCTGCTGTTCGCGAATGTCTCTTCAAATGTGTCACTTGCCGACGCATTCGAGCTCCACCGACCGATCAGATAATGGCAGATCTTCCTAAGGAACGCGTCAACCCAGCTCCACCCTTTACGTATGTCGGTGTGGATTTTTTTGGCCCGTTTCAAATTAAGGAGCGGAGAAAGGTATTAAAGAGATATGGAGCCCTATTTACATCTTTCAAGCAGAGCCATACACATCGAAGTAGCTAATTCGTTGAGCACAGATTCCTTTATACATGCATTACGACGTTTTATTGCTCGCAGAGGACCTATACGACAAATTCGATGCGACAACGGTACAAACTTTATTGGAGCAAAGTCGGAACTGGACAGTGCTCTAAAGCAAATAGATCATGTTCTTATTCAAAACAAGTTAAATCGAATTGACATTGAGTGGATTTTCAACCCACCAGCGTCTAGTCATATGGGCGGAGTATGGGAGAGACAGATACGAAGCGTTCGCAAAATATTGGCGGGCATCCTTTATGAAAACGGTGAACAACTGGATGACGAGTCTTTCCATACCGTATTATGTGAAGTCGAAGCAATTGTCAACTCGCGACCACTAACCTTTCCATCTAGTGATCCCAACGATCTAAATCCAATATAACCAAGCAACATACTAACCATGAAGACATCCGTAGTATTACCACCACCTGGTGTGTTTGACCGTGAGGATTTGTACGTTCGTCGACGATGGCGTAGAGTACAATACCTAGCTAATTTGTTTTGGTCAAGATGGAAAATGGAGTATTTGCTATCCCTTCAAAACCGACAAAAGTGGACCAAAACGAAAAGAAACGTTGCGGTAGGCGACATAATGTTAATTAAAGACGACAATTCGCCAAGAAATGTATGGTCAATGGGTCGCGTAACAGAAGTTTACCCAGATGCGAAAGGATACGTGAGAAGTGCAAAATTAAAGACGTCCACTACAGAACTGCACCGTCCTATTAACAAGCTAGTACTTTTATTACGAAAAAGAAAAGCAGAAACTTGATCTGACTATCTAAACGAACATATGGAACAGATAGTACAGTTTAATTAGTTGTTGTGTAAACTGATGTATAGTTAAACAATGTTCTTATCATTGTTTAAGGGGTCGGGAATGTTATGGCAGACGCTAGAGTATTATAGTTATTAACATACTAATGAGATAACGTGGGTGGTTGGCTATAAAAGAGCCCAGCGATACATAGCTGGCCATAGCTTACAATAACGAATATTGCATGTGAACGTAAAGGTGTAACGAAGTGTACAAAGGTCACAAACTTTTTGAACCGTGTTTATCAACTACAACATCGTGTCAGTGTCTTTGATTGTCTAAACGGATTTGAACTAAATACGCGTCTCTTTGTGCCCCTGTAATCGCTGAAGTCAACGTACAACGGGATTTTGGCCCTTACATCCGGAATCATCACATTTTAGCCTCAGAAAGTATTTTACACAGCCTTAACTTTTGGTATTAAAAATGCACCTCATACTTTAATTACTATTGATATGAACTTTATTGAAATGAAACCACAGATGTCTTTTATCCTCAATGCTTAAGATAGTCACCAAAAATCCAAACAAGCAATCTAGGTATGCAAATAACACACTTATTGATCTTGCTTAATTTCACCTGACTTTAGTGCTACTATATTACACTTTAATCAAACTTCTCTGCATAAAAAATCTTACATTTAGAAACTTTACACTAGATAAATTTACACTTTGTAAACCTAGTTTCCAGTCAACTAAACTGCAGAAATACAGGGTGAATATAAAAATGCAGCCTTAATAAATAATAATTCCCAGGGGCCTGCAATCTCTTGTTTTTAAATAGAAGCGAACATATATGAATACTAACAATTCTTCTTGCAACTTGCAATGTAATTCTACTTTTGAGAGATTTGGCAACTACAAAACTTTCATGTTTATTACACTCCATGTTCATTTCTTACACTTACATTGTGAATACTTGATGCTAGTCTCTTAAAAGTAGGATTGCATTACAAGTTGCAAGAAAAATTGCACAATGTAACATGGCCTTAAGTGGTTGCAGTTATTTTATACACCATAAAGAGTGGAAGAAAACAGATTGAGTCATGAATATTTATAGTGGGTGCCTTTCTTTTTATACACCTGGTAGAAGCTGTAAAAAAGTACCCCTATTGCAATTGAAATGAAGCTGTTGATGGAGTTTGAATGCATGATCAGCGCACTGGTGTAAATGACACATTGTGATTAGGTTGAGGCATTCGAATTAAGCGTCTCCCTTAAAATTTTACGCACAATAGGTTTAGCATAATAATAGCGCATTGAAATTATAACAAAAGCTTGTTTCATAGGGGGCACCTTTTTATACAACCTTTAGATTTGTAAACCTTCTTACCATTTATATTATCCTCGTAAGTAAATATTAAATGCTAGCAGAAATATTTAAATGTGTAAGCAATAAAAGTGCTCAAAGCATTCGAAGTAACGGAAACAAACAGAACCAATAAATTGTTCTTAAAAGTATGATTAATTCCTCACGGGAGAGGTATAAACAGCTTTTTGTGAAAAAACTTGTCTTATTCCTGAATGAACAATTAAAGGCAGATGAAACAGCTCAAAGTTGAAATATAAACACTACAATAGCACCACAGATATTTTCCTACGTCGCACAATGACGTTGTAAAGGCGTTGTAAATTTGTAATTACGTTGTAAAGGCGTTTAGCTTAAACGGTGGATAAGTTCAAAATAGAAAACAAAATTATCTATTTATTGAACGACTGAGCTGAAATATTTCGATTTAAATAGTTAAATTTTCAATGGAAGTATATATTTAATGCATAAAATGTCGTTTCAGTCATTCACAAAATGTATGAGAGTATTTTTAAACTTTTGCTTATCGACCGTTTAGCAGTTTAGCTAAACGCCTTTCGAACAACCGGCCCCTGATGCCCAATAAAGGCACCCACACCGACAAATACCTTGATATTTACATACAATTTGAACACAGTAATACCTTTGTTTATTCCTGAATGTTACACTTCGGAGATCAGAATGAAAATAAGAAATTTTTGTTGAAGAACAGTGTGTACATAACCGAGTAATATAGCTGCTGTATCGTCGTTTACTCATTAAATAGTTCCCTTGCCCAGCCTCGTACCCAGGCGCTTTATTGGAAAACATAAAGGCTGCATTCAGCGTAATATAGAGATCTGTGGCTAAAATGTGCGAGCGCGCAGGGGTGCTTGGGGAGGACGCGACAAATGAAGCGCCTGGCAGAAACCGCAGAATATGCAACAAATATGGCGCCGGCGGACGACTTATTCATATTCATAGATGCAAATGAGCAAATTGCCGTACACCCTATCACCGGGCGGTACATTTGGGAAAGATTTTGTGCAAAAATTGTCACTGCGTTGTATTATTCATCATTTTTGAATATCAAAGCACAAACAGTTATTAACGAGCGCTGAAAGAAGAGAATCTACTCGAATATGCAATGATTTACATCAGATTTAGGTTGCACATTTCTTCCATCTGTTTGACTTCTTTATTAATTTGTTTTTCTGGGGAATCTGTTATTTTAACACCTCCAGAAACACTAAGAATTTTGACTTTGACCTGGTACGTTTTTATCATGCTGAGTTTAATTTGAAAAATTGTTGCAATTTCACATTATGGTCTTTTGCAAAGCTCATTAGCCAGTTCAATGTTTCCATCATCTAATGCAGTAATAGCAGCAGTTGATTCTGTTCATCTAAGCCATTTTCCATTACATTAAGTTCATTCTGCATTACAGAAATATTATGGTTTACTACCATGTGGTTTTATTAACAAATTAGTGTAAATAACTGTATTAAATGTTAAGAAAAATTAACTATTGAAACCTATGTAGAGAGTAATTCATTAATATTCCTTTACAACACCAACACTCTTTGGTATACTGTACTGTACATGAAATTCAACTGGTGTACTAAAAAGCAAATAATAGACTTAATTCATCCCTACAGCAATATACTTATATACATCACACAATGTAGATGCAGGTTGTGTACAGTATTCCAAGAAATTACTATAATACATGTATAAATTATATTGTTCCATAGTCCTATTTACTAAAAGGAGATAAATATTTTCACATCCAACAACTATTTTCTTTTTTGTAGAATGTGGGAAAATTTCTTTAATTCCCGAGTCAAAGTATTATTTTTATTATCAGAATGCCATGTAAACTCATTAATAATGTCTGTTTTTCATGGACATTGGAGTCTTCACAATAGTCATTAGTCCAACAACCTTTCTAATTCAGAGCATAAATTTGGTGATTTATATCTTCCACTACCTATGAAAAGCATAAATATGTATAATTTATGAATAACAGTCCCAATTTCTGACAATCGAGTCTTGATATATAATATGTACTTATGTTTATTGTTAAATTCACACAAACTCCAAGCATTGGGGTTAAAGCATGTTTCCCTGCTGAAATGATTCTTTTCCTTCCTCTTTCTGTGGGGTGCTGGTAACAATCTGACCTGGAGTTTGTTATTGTATATCACTAGTAACACGCATATAAATTGCAACTTGATAGCATATTTGATATAGAATGAAAATAAAAATGTATTATTGTTTAATTAATATCAATAGTGGAAATATTTAAATCTCAAGGCAACTAAGCACTCGCCTCTAACACTCAATTCTTGATTCTTCGATACCAAACGTATACCTTTCCTCCTCCGAGCTTGACGATACTTTTGTAAGGAAATTAAGACGAATTTAAATAGTGTTAAATACTGCGCGACTGCATAGTAACACAGAGGAGTATACTCATACACTGTTTACGAAACGAGATTTGTCAAAATAGTCGTAAAATAAAAAAATTCAGTATAAAGCTACCTTCAAATGATGGTTTTTGAAACGATCGTTCCAAATCATCCATAATTTTGATCGCAGGTTCAATTCTTCTTCAAAATATATCTACATATTGTAGCCTTCACGCATTTATCACTTTTTGCAAAAGTGGGAGCCGGAAATCTGCATATTCTGCCAGGCGCTTCGTTCTCCCGTCGCGTCCTCTCCAAGCACCCCTGCGCGCTCGCACATTTTAGCCACAGATCTCTATATTACGCTGAATGCAGCCTTTATGTTTTCCAATAAAGCGCCTGGGTACGAGGCTGTCCCTTGCCCATCCCTTCTTGCCGACCGGGGATCAAGCTCATCAAGCACGCAATATTAACAAATGAGTCATTTGTTAATATTGCGTGCTTGATGAGCTTGATCCCCGGTCGGCAAGAAGGGATGGGCAAGGGAACTATTTCCGGCAATGTTAAAAAAATAGGTACATTGTGCGTTCATGTTGGTAGCTCCTGACTGAAGACAGCACCACAACAAAACTTGCAATTTCTAAGAACTAAGAAATTAATATTTATTTTCATAAACCGTAAACGCGCACAAGGCCGATTTTAAGACTTATAGTATATGATCTCCAATTCTCTATCGTACGTCAGGCAAATTGCTGATCTCGAATTAGAAACGCTTTAAAGTGCCTATATCACTTGTGGGATCTTTACGGATTTGAATAGAGCTTGAAAAATTAGTTTATAAGTTCTACAACGCTTTTTGATATAATTAAATAGTTTCCGTCGTGCTCGGGGGCCTGGGACTCAGGAACCGAGTTCTTGTCAAACGTAATATAATCAATTGTAATTTTACTTCGATCTTCCAATAACGTAAATATTTTGAGAAAAACTCGCCCAGTTGCTACAGGCATACACAACGTACCGTTCCCGCATTTTTTTCTTGAAAAGCGCAAACTATATCGCCAGTGAAACTCTTCATGTTTACATTATAAAAGACGGCGTGTTTGCAAATCATTCCTGAGTCCCAATCCCCCAACCGACGTATTTTCGAAACTATTTAATTATATCAAAAAGGGTTGTAGAACTTATAAACTAATTTCTCAAGCTCTATTCAAATCCATAAATATCCCACAAGTGATATAGGCACTTTAACACTTGAAGGACCAAAATTTGTTTGCACCATAATACAACTAATATTTGATAAATGCTTACCATGATATAACTTGGGGGGCAATAAAGAAAATTTTGTATTTCCAAGTTTTAAACCCTGATTCCATGGCGAAATTTTCAAGCGAAATTTTGAATTGTGAGAAATTATAAGGAATTAATTTATTCAATGGGTTGAAGTTGTGGAATCGATTGGGTGCGTCGTTGAATTCTCGTACTAGCTCTGGTAGCAGGCATGCTGAAAGACAAAACTGAAGAACGAGGCCATTGGTTGTGCAGCAATAGACCGAGCTATTAAAAAAACGTTGCGTTAATGTTGAAGAGGTAACTGCGATATCGTGCATGTATGCCGTTGAAATATGATGAGCCTAAAAAATAGACATTCAACAAGATATAACTCTAAACAAAGCCAAAAACCTTACAAATAAACTGTATCAAACATCTCTTGTAGCAGATCTATCTTAGCGTACAGTCGCGAAGGTTTTTCTTCGAAGCATCTTTTCTTCTTGATCGTAAAGCCTTTTATAACAAACACAAAGACAATCATTAACGCATTTTTAAATTTTAATTCATTTGTTGCTAAACTACCCGCTCATAATCTTAACCATAGTTCTAAATTCTCTAAAATCAAAGAGTGTAATAAGATTTATACAATCATAAAAAGGTTGACTTTCGGACAACGACGTGTTTACATACATACGACAGATGTGGATTTACAAGTAGCTAATAAGAAAAAGTTAAAAAAAAACATTAATAATCAAAATATTAGTCATTATTAAGTATTCGATATTGTTACTGGTTGAAGCTCTTCTACTAATAAGAAGTTAATTAAATGCACATAATTCTGGAAAAACATTACAACTTTTCAATTGTTTTTTCTTCTATATAACCTCTAAAGCTTCCTCAAGGTCTGTTCACACGATCCAATTTTGTCGCATCCAATTCACTTCTGATGGATGTTTTATAGTCTGTTAACTTGCAACGTATCTGGCAACAAATGAACTAAAGTCAATGTACTACTGCTTTATCAATAACCAACTACATTCCATACGTCAGAAGTGAATTGGATCCGACAGTTGGATCGTGTAAATGGGCCTTAAGAAAGTTTATCTCTGACAGTATCCGGGGAAACTTTGTCCAACCAAATCATATTCGACCATCCTCGTTTCGAAGGTTTTTCTCTTTCTCCGTTCACTTGGTATTTTTACTTTCTTTTTAACTGATTAAATGAATATAGGAATACACGAAAGTCTCTGCAGTTTATATCTAATCGCTTTCAAACTGAACTCTAACTTCATTTTTTAAATCTGAAGACAAGCATAAAAATGTTCGAAAAGTAGCCAATAATAAACAATTTTTATTCTTATAAGAATTTAATGGACGCGGAAAAACATGCAGGGTTTTAGAATAATAATTTTAAAACAAACACAATTATTAAAATGAGTATACCGAAAGTGGTATAATTGGCCACAATATGATCTGGGATTAAATATGATCTAGCCTCAAGATCTCCAGGATAAAATCAGAACTGCACAAACTTACAGTACTGTCCAGAAATAACCTAACATAACCTAACACTGCGGTTGAAGTTCCGTTAGGTTACGGTTCGGTCGCAGTTCGGTTGCGATCGACCGATAAAAACCGCCGACGACCGCAAGGGAAAAAATACGTTCGCACTGGCCGTTAGCTTCCGAAAGAAATGTTATGAACAATGAGAACGACAACACAATAACCAAATCGGAAAAATCTTAAAAAATGTCTGTCATATACCGAGAATGAGGCCGAGGTTTAAGCTCCGTCTCACAGCGATTTGATCTCGATCAGACCTAGATTTGACCTGGTTTTTGGTAGGTTATTTCTGGACAGTACTGTAGGTCCACCTTTGTTTTCATTGAATTAGCATGTAATTAGTTGCGCCAACATTCAAATGTGGCTTAATATTGGCTAATTAGCTAAAATCACGTATAAACTTCGTTTTAATCAAATTTCCAATTATCTTGAAATAATCTTAGATATACAAGTAACAGTAATTTTATCTGACTAAGGCCCACATTACACGACACAGCATTAGCTGGTCACGACACTTTTGTTTGCCGTTAACAAGAAATGGTTGGTAGTAAAAGCTCATTGGTTTGATACATTTGGTAGATTTTATTGGATCAGACATAAATATTCAAAGCCTTTTAACAGCTAAAAAATTTAACAGTATTCAATAGAGACCCCGTATAGTGTAATTGGGCCTTACGTGTGAGATTAACTATAGTAATGACATAAGATGACCTAAAATTTAGGTTTTTTATTTATGAATATATTGCGCTTAATTACCCAATGCTGAGAAAAGTATTTGCTCAGGTAACGATCATTTCAATTTTTCGAACATTGCTCAGAGTAAACGAAGTTATTCATGCAAGAGATCGCGGTAAACAGCCAAATCAAGAAGAAAAAGAAGTACCCAGGAAGTTAAAACCTTAAACATCAGAATATTTCGTTATAGGTATGCAAAGACTCATGTTCCAGGTATGTTGTGCATATCGCAGACTTATTTACGCGTGCACATATAATTTTCCATGAAACAATCGAAAAAAAATTGTTTTGGTTGATTTGCGATTTGACTTTTATATGACCAGTGACGTACCAGCATTATTAAGGAGCACATTTATATATCCATGCATGTTCACTGACCACTATAACAATCGATTTGTGTTAGGACTATATGTAGAACATAAATACACGAGTATCCCCCACCCGAACTAACGAGCTGGCGACGTCACATGTGTATGGAAACCATTTCTAGAATTGGCTGTATATTTGCACGCTTACCACAAGTAACTTCGTAGCAAGTATTGAATCAATCGACTCGTATATGCTATAAAGACGATGCAAGATTTAGTCAAAAATGGATTTTTTTATTTTATTTAACAAAATCGGAACAGTTCAAACATTTGCCACATCTGATGGTTTTTCCCTAATATTAGGACGCTTATTCAAATTAAGTGGTTGGATATTATCAGTAAGTTTAATTGGCAATACTTATCCACCTGAACATATTTTATCGAGAAATAATTTTTTTTAGTATTAATGATTCGTGATATTTTCTCATCTAAGACAGAGTCGCATTTTCCAGGATCATTACGCTAAGGAAGCGATAAATAGTTTTCAAAATTATGAATTTTAAAATGTTTGTTACCACTTTTCCCGACGGATAGAAAAGAACAATTCGATCGCAGGAAAAAATGAAAATATACATTGGGAGAATGAAAAGGTAACCGTACGGAAGCTATGATTCTGCCTTCGGACAGCTTAACGAAATGCATCATATCATCAGTAAAAACACCTACCATTTCGGAATCCATGTAAAAAGCATTCGGAAAAGATTTAAAAGGAAGAGTAAGCGCATTTCTCATACCATTTCTTAGAAACTTAATAGCAAATAAACAACTTTCCCCAAATTTATTTATTGCAGGGTGGAATGACACTAACACTGAATTACGAGTCATATTAGTACCAGTTAAACAGAACCATTTAACTGATTCATTCAACTGTCCCGTTGAACGTACAAACCATCTGTTGCCACATTCTATTTCCCACAATTCATAAATTTTCCTCAAATTGCAATGTAACATAACAGCACACCCATCATCACTTATTGCGACAGAAGTGAACTTTTCACTTTCGTCAAAATTCCAAGAAGGTATTTCTTGATGACAAAGATTTTCTCCACAAATTTTCAAAATAGAAATTCTTCCATTAGTGCTAATTACAAGAACACCTTTTGTAAACTTAACAACACGACTAAAATTTAAAAAAGATTCTTCAGTTTGATTTTCTAAGATATTTGAATTCAAAGGTTCATAAGGATATTTAACAACCACGCCATCAGAGACCAACCAAAGATACGACTCAGACCACCAACACGCCTGCTCGTTGTTTCAGTGCAACAGTTTGCAATGTTTTCCCACTGTCGATACTTCTTATTGAAAGAATGCAATTTTCAAAACAGCACGCTACATACAAGGTGTCCGGAGATAATGCACAGCAATCTATTTCGCTGTTTGACAAAAGAAGCATCAGGAGATTCCAGAGATATAATATACTAAGTTTGGATACAAACTTAGAATGAATTTCGTCCCTTCTAATTTTGAAATGTGATCGAAAACACATCCATCTGGCAAACAATCAATCTGAAAGACGTCAACGATCGTTTGGTTTACAAAATCGTATATCATCAGAGCTACAGCACCTTCGGAAGAATAATTGCTAAATGCTACACACTTTTTCTCCTTCCATAAAAAGGTTTTTGAACATATTTTGTTAGGAATGAGGACTATCTCACCAGATGGCAAGGGAACATATTCAAAGCTAAGCCTACCATGTGATTTGTTTCATCCGGTGAACCCATCTGAATGGAAACTTTACTCGACAAACACGGCGCAACAGAATTCTTTTCAAAATACACTTCTTCCAAATTCTCAGAGCGAAAGACATCGGTATATGTTGATTTGCAAAAGTCGTCATCCTCAATCTCATCCCAACTCAAAAGGAGAATGTAGGAGCCACACAAACTAAACGAACAATGAGAAAAAGACACAGGTTCACAATACTTATTGTCAACTTCTGCTAATAGGGTTTTCATCATTACATCCCACACTTGGATCAATTCCTGCCCGGATATAGCAAGTTTCATTCCACACGAAGAAAAAGAACAACTCCAAATGTTTCGGGGGCGTGTGGAATGAAGGGTACTTCCTTTTGTTCCTTAACAAGGACGCGTGACCGAATTGAATTGCATAACAAATAGGAGGAATCAGGAGAAAAGGCGATGACGTCATAAATATCACGGTGAATCTTATCTACTTGTATTTTGAAAAGAGTCGCGAGGCTTGGTATTTTAAGCACTTGCACTGTCAATGTATCAGTATTAAAGAGGGCAAACATCGTATTGTCCGGTGACAGAGAACTGGTAAATGAACGAACTGACAAGGCACAGGAGACATGATTTAAATTATGATTCTCTTCGTTTGTCACACGTTCTATCCAAATCTCATTTATTGTATCCAAGATATTTCTAGCAACGTTTTTAGGACAGACATTTTTTGGTGAAAAATCAAAGTATCCGTTTGCAAGATCTTTTAAATAATCGTCACAATATGCTGCATGACCTTGTACCTTTAAATAAAGCCCTCTTATTTTTTCTAAGAAAGAATGCAATTGAATGATGCTGTAATAAATATCTTTGGAAAGATCACTACAATACGTGTCAAGGATTTGTTTCAAATCAATATCGGTGGTGCGATCGCAAAATTTTAGTCTTAAATAGTTTACGCCAACATGCACAACCAGTGAAATTCCTCCACCTTACCTGTATTAACCAAATATCTTCTACCATTTTTTAAAGCGTGCTTATTCTCGGGTGAAATTTGAAATTCTAAAACGGACTTTAAAGAATCTATCTGATAGAATTCCTTCTCACAAGCACGCCAAAGACGTCTATTTCCGTCTTCAAGATCTGCAACAAACGCATGTTCCTCATACCCATTCAACGTCATCCAATCCCATAATGACTTATGGTAAAGAGTCAAGCAACCATCATAAACTGGAAGAATTTCTGACAGAATGTCGATAATCGCTGTGCGTATTTCAAATTCTTTCCAGGACAGACCCATGCATGTAAAAAGAATTTTCAATGGGAGAGGCACGAATGCAGCGGCAATAACATTGATAAAACTTTTTAAGATAGATGACAAGGTATCTTGCTTTAAACGTTGGAGGCCTATTTTCAAACGTTTGAACTGTTTTTCATAATATCCGGCAATACCATTGGGGATGAAATCACTTAAGTCGGGTTCAATTCCCAAGCCCTTTTCTCTTAATTCACGAACTAAGTGATAAGCGTACAAAAACGATCCCTCACACTTGGAAATAACTAACCTTACTATCATCAAGATTAGGTAAATCACGACGAAAAAAGCTCAATATCTTGATTGTGATCTTCATCATCAGGACGGATTTCTAACGGCTGTAAATTTGAAGAACCTTCCGTACTTGTAGCTCCGGTCTGCTCGAAATGAATATCTTAATCCAATCAGGCAGTTCACAAAATTTCTCGGATATCAACTCCAAAAATTCGCTCTTCATATCAGTTTTGCTCTCGTCCAAGGCATCAACAATGATCAACATTGGATCATTTCTGCGAAGAGAATGGAGTGGATCGTTTAAAAGAACACGAAATGCATCTGACAGCGAGTCCCGAGAATGTTCACGACGAAGGATTTCGATTAGTTTATCACGGAATCCATCAACATTATCACACATTTGGCTGGCAAGGGACTGGAGGATTCTGTGAGGATTGCTGTAATCAGAATTTCGAAAGTCGCAGAAATGGTGAGCTGCGAGTTGGCCACGTTCTCTATACAGCTCAAAGATCTTTCCAGACAAAACACTTTTTCCAGCGCCTGGACCTGCAGTTAGGATCATAACCCGGGTTTCTTTACTCATAAACCAACTTGAGAGTTTATCAAACAACCATTTTCTAGTTCCTTCATGAAATTTTTCACAAAGGTCGTCAATCTTTCCAGTAAAGTCGAATTTAGCGAGTTTCTCGACACTTGAGTGATGAACATTCTCATCTACTGTTTTTCTTAGCTTGACTACTTCACTTCTAACATCACTTAATTCTGATTTCAAGTCATCGTCTTGTAGTTTCCATTCTTTCAATCTGTGAATATAACTTTCTTCTTCAGGGCTGAGAGGAGCCACTTTCAACTGATCAATGGCATTTTGAGAAATTCCCAAGTTGACTAATGGTACCGAAATTTCTTGCCACAATTTTTCAAACGTTGTGTCGTCCAAACTTGCAGTTGGAATATGAGCATACACTTCATTCCTGAACATTTTGACTCTCAAAATGTTTGCTGATAGAGATGTATCGCTAACTGGAGGCATAACATTCCACCCAGTGGCCGGTGGAGACAATCCACAAATATTTCGAAGTAGGACAGTCAGTAAGGTGATATCGAAGTTGTTTGAATCTGGTGCACCAGATATTGGGAAGAGTAGATCCCATTGCGGGGCTTTAATTATATTGTATCGTATTCTCTGCAGGGTCGCTCTGTTGGCATTCAATACGGAAGCTAAGGTGGAAGGTGGATGCACGGAATGTAAAGCAGCTCTCAAAGCATCTCCTCCTTTATCTACCAACAGTTGACAAACCCGGGAATAATTAGCTTTGCTTTTTGTTGGATCCATCCAAATTGATCTTTAAATTGAAAATCCCTGAAATCGGAGAAGGAAATGATTGGGAGATTGTTCTGATAAAAACAAGACACTTACTTTACTTTACTTTAAAGGCATAACGTATTGACAAAATTTACAAGCATGTCACGTTCCTTATACCAGCACGCAGGGAAAAGAATGAATAAATTCAGTGAGTTAAAATGGAACACCAAATTCTTTGTTACATTATGTAATAAGGTTGATATTATTAATAATGGAGTTAATATTTAACAAGACGCCTGTTTTGGCGTTAACTCCGGCGTGCCGCGCACGTGCCAGTCTTCAATATAAAGCTTCTGAACATAAACAATACAGTTCATACCCATTTAAATGCCTTGCGAACCTAAATGTTGTTCGATCGCGACATTCAGAAGCACATCGTACTTTCAAAGTATAGAAGTTCAATTGTTCAAAAATGTAAATAAACTGCATGATACATTCACTCTGTCTTACACTTTGCCTTTGGAATTTGTGCTTATATAGTTATATTAAATTTTCAATCCTGTGCAAACTGCGACGTGTCAACGCGCCCATACACGACCACACGGTCTTGTAAACGGCGAAATAGCAGCGATATTATTAAAATAGGACTAGAATATACATGTATTAAATATATTAATACCCCAATTCAATCTAAACTTAATCGAACAGCATCAAAAGAACGGTTTACTTGTTCCTCTTGGAGGAATTGCCGTATCATGCGAGCGAAATCGAATCGCGCATCGGAAAATTAGCCAAAGCTGTGCACCACAACTCTTGGGAGACAAGACTGGGGCGTAGATATATACGATCACATACACATTTCAAATACCAGTATATTTCGCGCCATTACACACTTGCGACGACGAAAAATATTAAAAAAAAATTAAAAAAACAAAAACAAAACAAAACCGGGGCGAATTTTCAACTGTGATTGATAAGTGGGCGTAAAGACAGAGACTCGAAGTGAAAAAGACTGTAATTTGTTGGACTGAGTTTATGGAATAAATATATATAAATATGCGTATACGTTACAAAAAGAAAAACGTGAAAGATGTTGGCGGCGGTGACCAGTTTTTAGTAGTGAGAAACAACTTTTGTTATGTCGAACGAGGAATTTGGTACAAGTGAAGCTACGCGAAATATGCAGGCGGCAGAGCTGCAAACCAGTCAACAAAATACGCCATCTGTAGCCCCTATCACACTAGCTGGCATAAAACCACCGAGTAATCTGAATATAAAGGACAATGTAATCGAAAACTGGAAGAGTTGTAAACAAAGATGGGAAAATTATGCCATTGTAGCTAATTTGGCGAGTCAACCGGAGACATTCAAAGTAGCATTGTTTTTACATTGTCTGGGCGAGGACGCTCTAAAGGTATACAATGGATTGTCGTTTAAGTCGGAGGAAGATAAGCAGAATCTAGCTAGGATCATAGAGAAATTAGAAGAGCACGCGATTGGTAAGGTAAATGAGACATACGCGAGGCATGTGTTTAATAGCAGAAATCAGGATCCGTCTGAGTCTATTCAAGCGTACATTACAGAGCTACGCAAATTAGGGAAGTCATGTAACTTCTATGACTGTCTCAAAGAATCTCTTTTGAGAGATAGAATCGTACTAGGGATAACTAACAAGAATTTCAGAAAACGACGTTTGCAAGAACGGATACTAACGCTTAAGAAGTGCATCCATATTTGTCGCAGCATCGTAGCGGCATCTAATCAACTAAGCGGTGTCAGACATGACAATTGAGGAAGTAAACAAAGTAAGCGCGTGAAATCAGCAGAAGTCAGATCGATCGAAGAAAGGTCGGGGTATATACAACACAGCCCCGGATCAGGATCACGATCCTGTAAGTTCTGCGGAGGTGAACACGCGTTCCAGAAGGAGATGTGTCTGGCGTGGGGACAGCGATGTCGAAAATGCGGCGGTAAAAACCATTTTGCTAGGAAGTGTCCTAACCAAGCGCGAGGACAAGAACAACAGCAAGGAGGATCCGTAAAGCAGTTAGGCGAGGCATCTGAAGAATCAGACACGAGTGATCGATGTCGAATTCGTTGCGGGTATCACAACCAATGTTAATGCCGTTGAGGTCCGCAATTCAGGATACTTCAAAGAAATATATGCTATGATGGGAATTCAAAAGCCCAAAAGATGAAAAAAAAGACCATTCGTTTACAAATTGACAGTGCCGCATCAATCAACGGGTGTATAAACGCCTTGGGGACAGCGAGATTAATTATCCAAAATCCCTGAAACAAGAAAAAATATTCAGTGAAATTCATTGTGGTAAATACAGGTCTTCAACCGTTAATTGGTGCGAAAGCTGCACAGCAGATGAAGTTCTTAACGGTGCACCAGCAAAATTTTGTTCCGGCATCCCCACCTGTCATTTAGTCAACTGTAACCCAGGTCACAACTAGAGAGTACTTAGTTCAGAAATACCCGGAGGTATTCAAACAACCGGTTGGCACACTTCCGGGGATGGTACATTTGGAGGTCTCGCCCGAAGCAAGGCCAGCAATAACACCATCACGTCGTATACCAACAGTCCTAAAGGATCCGTTTAAGAAAGAGTTGGACAAATTAGTAAGGGACATGATCATAGCTCCGGTTGAACAACCTACGCCCTGGATGAGCAGTGTTGTGGTGACCACTAAAAAGTCAGGAGCGCTCAGAATTTGTATAGATCCCAGGCCACTTAACAAAGTCCTCAAGAGAGAACCTATCAAATACCAGTCCTGGATGAACTTTTGCCTGAATGTGCACAAGCGAAAGTTTTCTCGACAGCAGATCTTCGCTCGGGATTCTGGCATTGTGTGTTAGATGATCAATCTAGCCTTTTAACTACATTCTCAACACCCTATGGCAGATACCGTTGGCTTCGTTTACCTTTGGATTATCCGTGTCGCCCGAGATTTTCCAGAATCGTCTCATTTAAGCAATCGAAGGTTTAGACGGACTTCTTAATATAGCGGACGATATCCTAATTTATGGCATTGGTGAAACTGAGAAAATTGCGCAGGCGGATCATGACAGAAAACTGCTAGAACTTTTGGAGCGATGTAGAGATCGGGGTGTGGTATTGAACTCGGAGAAACTGAAGTTACGTCTCAAACGAGTTAAATTCATGGGTCATGTACTTACGGACAGAGGATTAGAACCAGACCCAGACAAAATAAAGGCCATGGAAGAGATGCCCAGGCCATAAAATGAGGAAGATGCCCAGATCTCGTCAAATTTCTACCGCACCTGGGAGATACTATGGAACCGATTCGTCGTCTTACACGGAAAGATGCCGTGTGGATATGGACCGAAGAACAAGAACGAGCTTCTTGCAGAGATGGTTGTGAAGTCACCAGTCCTCAGCTATTTTAATCCAGCTTGGCCGCTCGAGATCCAGTGAGACGCCAGTCAAAAGGCAGTTGGTGCAGTCTTAATGCAACAAGGAAAGCCAATAGCTTTCACTAGCCGTGCCCTAACACCGACAGAGCAGCGGTACGTGCAAATGGAGAAAGAGATGTTGACCATAGTATTTGCGCCAATCCTGAGTCAATAGGGACATTTAGTTTGAAGTATTTTTCATTTTACCGCGAACGACAAACCGCAGTTTGAGGTCAGCAGTTTGCAGTTAGAAGGAAAATTTTTTGGGCGATTTAGTTTCGCGTTAAATTTTTCTGTGTTTTCAACATGGCGGCAGTTGCAAGGTTAGTGAAAGTTTAGCTACAGTTTTTCAAAATTTGAATTAATTCCAGCTAAATTTAGAAAAAAAAAATCTTTACGTAGACTGTTACTGTTTCTTTTTTTATCAGGGAACAATACAATGACATTATTACAGCCCTAATGTTTAACGATAGCAGTGAGTCAGATTGTAGTAGCAGTGACGAGGATGATCTTGATTTGATACTGCTGGATTGCTTGTTTCCATCACCAAACCAAGTTGGCCCTTTGCTAAACATCGACGAGCTTAGTGACTGGCAGTGTGAAAAAATGTTTAGGCGAGTATTTAAGATATTTACTACAATGTCTTACGAAAACTATTAAGCAATAATCCAATATTCAAATTTCAATACTATCGGTTTCGACTCACTAGTCATTAGTGAATTGTAGAGTGAATAGTATTGCTTTTTTTTGTCACCTTATAAAATATAGGTTTCATAAGGATCATATGCATCAGCTTCATTGTGCATTGAATCTTCCATCGTATTATATTTGCTCTCAAAAGACAAAAGCATCTGGAATGGAAGCACTCATGATTTTATTAAGAAGACTAGTTTATCCAAACAGATGGTGCGATTTGGTATCTATTTTTGGAAGAAGTGAATCTGAGTTGAGTTTAATTTTTAACAAGGTAACATTTCATCAGATATTTATCAACACTGAAACTATATATTGGAGATGAATGTTTGCTAGTATTTTCTTACTATGGCTGCTAGCTATACTGTAAGATGCATTTACATTCCAAGGAAGCAAAATAAATTATTCTTCTAGATTTTGGATGATATTTGTGACCGTTTCAGCTACCTTTTGGACTCTCTGGACTTAGTTTGGTTTGATCCCGAGCTGTTTTCCAATGCAATTCACAATAAAGGAGCACCTCTTACGCAATGCTTGGGGTTTATTGATGGCACCGTTCGGCCAATTCCACGTCCTATTAGAAATCAGCAAATAATGTTTAGTGGGCATAAAAGAACTCACTGCATCAAATTTCAGGTATGTGATTTTCTATTTATTCATTTAATGTTGTTTGCATTAGAAATAAAAAAATCACTGTTGACCTACATAAAGTACAAATTTTTATTGCATCAAGGTGAGATTGGTTCATTGGACAAGTAATTGGTTAATATTTCTCAAATTAAACAAAAACTTATACATTTTAGTCAGTCCATGCACCAAATGGCCTTATTGCAAACATGTTCGGTCCTGTGGAAGGACGAAGACACGATGCATTTATTCTTGGTGTTAGCAACTTGGCTGACAAGTTGTGCAGGATTCGCCAGCCCAATGGAGAACCTTATATTATTTATGGCGACCCAGCATATGGTGTCACTGATAACATACTGGCTCCATTCCGGGGTGTTTTCCTAACTGCAGATGAGCAAGAGTTTAATAAGCGAATGAGTAAACTACGTGTTAGTGTGGAATGGGGGTTTGGAAAAATTGCTCAGTATTTTGCATTTTTAGATTTCAAAAAAAATCAAAAGATCTTACTTCAGCCAATTGGCAAATACTATCTGGTTGGAACTCTTTTGACAAACTGCCACACCTGTTTATATGGATCACTAACTAGTTCCTACTTTGGTGTTCAACCCCCATCTTTGGAAACATATTTATCAAATCAATGATATGTAAAGTATAAACAATTTAATTTATCTTCAACATCAGAATAGTTTTATACACAGTATAGTAACACGTCATCTGGAACATTCAAGTATAACTATTTAACATATGGTTCAAATAATATGTAACAATAATATACAAAATTTTATAAACACATTTAGTACTGTCAAAAATAGAAACTATGATTTTGTCTGTAGAAGGGCTATGTATGCCTTTCTTTCTTCCATTTCTAGTTGAAACTTTGCTTTTCTCTCCTCAGCCTCTGCATTATACTTTTCTTTCTCAAAGTCAAGTTCCATTCTTCTTAACTCGAGTTCCTTCTGTTTTAACTCTGTCTTTTGTTTATATTTGTCGGTGAGCATTTCTAATGCAGTGAGCTTGCTTGCTCTTTGGCGTACTGGTTTACCTGAAAAACCATTTGTGAGGTAAATAATGAACTGCACAATACTGACTATTAATGCTGATACAGGGAATAAGGGTTGGATGCAATTTTGTGGAGGATTTTTTAAAATTATACAGCCGGAATAAGAAATATGTAAAGCTTCCTTACGTTGTTTATTTTTTCCAGCATCTTCATTTTCGTCATTCTCATCATTTTCACTAGAAGATTCGCTACTTTCAAGCTTATTGCTGTGTTTCCGCTCTGAATTACAAAAAGTATAATAAGTGCTACATGCAACTATTACTTCATACTATTTATCAAATAGATTATTGAGATATTGCCCCCCAAAGATTTTGCCCACCATTCCTGTACAAATTATGTATTTTACCAATTTTCCTTTACTTTCTTGACTTTGCCACCAGGCTGCAGCCAAAAACCAAGCAGTGGCACCCCTCCCAGAAATCTGTCCACCCCCAGACAAAAATATGAAAATTCCTCTGTGCACTTACTACACATTTTACTGACTGCAGCAGCACGCATCTCCTGTCCTTTCTTGTTTTTTAACTCTTCTTTTCTATTTTTTTCTTCCTTTTCTTTCCTTTTCAGATCTTCCATATCCCTTCGACAAGTCATGATATCTTCTAATAGTTGGGTTAGCTCCGTATATTCTTCTTCAGTGCCAGATCTTAACAAATATCACCAGAGTATAAATGAACCAAAACAAAGGTCTCTCCTTAAGCACAGCTCTTGGATAAGCTAAGTAAAATCATCTGCCTTTAGACAGACTAAAACATCTGTATGCACTTTGGTGCATTGCCACTTAATAAGTTAATATGAAAATCACAACATAAAATCACAACATTCATTTGAAAGATGGGGGCTGTGTTTATATCTATGACAGTAATGACAACCTGTTCTTACTTTTTTAGCGATTTCTTATCATCCTCTTTGTGCTTAGCTAATAGACGGTCCATTCGCTCTCTACATGATCGTCCAGTTAATTCAATCCTATTACCATCTGTACTAAATGCTTTGCTGAGTATGGAGGCAATAGTCTCCCAATCTGTGCCAGACTTTGGGCTTCTTGCTGCAACTTCTGTAGCTAGCATCAAATCATGTTCAATTTTCGGCCATCTAAATGGTGACATTGTTCTACAAAAAATGAAAACGGGACATTATCACTATAGTTCACTATGGACACTTTAATAGCACTACTGAAGTTGATAATTTGACCATTATTGCCCGAAGCTGCGATAACTATTAAATTGGCAGCCATGCTGGATTCTGTCTTGGTTGGCATGCCGTGTTTAAACGTATGAAATACGAAACGACGAAGCCTTGAAAGGTCAATTTCCCATTATTTAAAATCTATTTATATGAGAAAATAAAATTTTTACTCTTAAACTTGGTTTCATGTACTATTACTACGCTAAAAACTCTGAGGTAATTCACTTACCGCTAGAACGTCCTCTTGCCGTAAAAACGTCAACAAAATACTGCAAGCCTGACCGCGGGAAAACGTCACGTGGTAATTTTGCGGTTTGCGGTTTGCGGGAAAGCTATGAAAACGTGAAACTAAATGTCTTTAATTCTGAAGAAATCGCTGTAGCAAGTACCAAGAAAGCTACAAGGCATGATGATGCGATTGCAGAAATATAACGTCGAAGTAAACTATGAGCGAGGAAAGAATATGCTGATAGCAGATCTCTTGTCAAGGGCGCATCTACCATGCTCCCAGGATCACGACCACAAGGAGTTCGAACAGGTTAACTCAGCGAATCTGCTACCCTTATCAAAGCCGCAGTTAGACCAAATCAGAGTAGAAACCCGACGTAATGAAACCCAACAAATTTTAAAGGCGGCCCGACGAGAGAAGGGACATCCCAGGGCAGGTTCGAGCGTATTTTGACATCAGGGATGAACTCACGGTCGATAACGAGTTTAGAGGGGAACGGGTAGTCATCCCAATTGCGCTGCGGCAGAGTGTAAAGCAGAAGGTTACACATCACATTTGGGGACGGAGTCATGTTTACGTCGAGCACGAGTCTGTGTTTTTTGGCCGGGTATGTCGGCCGAAATTCGTCAGCTTGTGGAGGCATGTGCGACTTGTCTGAAGCCAAAGGAAACGCTGGAACATCACGACGTTCCAAGTCGCCCGTGGGAGAAGATAGCAACGGATCTGTTCACATTCCAGAACAAGGAGTTTCTGACAACAGTGGACGATTATAGCAACTTTTGGGAAATCGACGACCTCGACCACTCCTGCAGTAATCTCTAAGCTGAAATGCCACTTCGCCAGATATGGGTGTTCAGACGTGTCCAAGTAAAATGTTCGCTACGTTCGCTAAAGTTTGGGAGTTCGAACACCGTACCTTAGAATAGTAAAGCGAATGGAAAAGCCGATGCAGCCGTCAAAGTGGCAAAACAACTACTACGGAAGGCACAAGACAGCAAGACAGATCTGTTCACCGACACAAGGGATGAACACAAGTCCGGTGCAAAGGTTCTTGAAATAGAAGAACGAAAACGTTGCTCCCAACTAAAGAAACACTTCTCCGCCCAAGGGTGCCAAACCCAGAAGAACAACAGCAAAAGATCAAAGTGAAGCGGAGGACTCAAGCACACTATTAGAATCGAAATGCCAGAGATCTGAAAGAGCTGAAAAAAGGGGACGTAGTACGCATTAAGCCGTCGAAGCCGCCCACGAGTTTGGAAGAAAGAAGTTGTAGTAGAAAAAGATAGTAGATCATACGTCGTCGAGACCACGGAAGGAACGAAATATCGCCGTAACCGTTACCATCTCAGAAAGACGCAGGAACCAAACGAGGCAGAGGAGGTCGAGTTTGGAATAGAATCTGAAGAGACCAAGAAAGACAAGGGGCCCGCAGAGAGACCAAAGAACCAAACCTTGGAAGCGAGGAGAGTTGAGGTTGATAATCCAACATTCGCCAGACCACAAAGGGAAAGACGAAAACCAGCGTACCTTGTGGACTATGACTGAAAAGAAGGAGAAAACGAAAAACAATAGTTGTGAGTATATATATATATATATATATATATATATATATATATTATATATATATATATATATATATATATATATATAATATATATATATATATATATATATATATATATTTGTACGTTTTTGCTCTCAATTGAGCCATGTGTTCACTTGTGGATACTTATGTAAGGTGTATATTTGTTCTTCTACACAAGTATGACCAACCGGGCAAGCAGAAAATTCTACTTGACCGCGGTGGGAATCGAACCCGCGACCTTCGCATTTCTAGAACGATGCTCTACCGTCTGAGCTACAAGGCCAAGTTGGGAACGACTGTGATTTTGCTTAAGTTGTTATTGACAATGCGGAGTTTCGTCCTTTTACATGTCGTTATGCAGTTACATCTGCAAATGTTGATATATTTGTACGTTTTTGCTCTCAATTGAGCCATGTGTTCACTTGTGGATATTTATGTAAGGTGTATATTTGTTCTTCTGCACAAGTATGACCAACCGGGCAAGCAGAAAATTCTACTGCATAACGACATGTTAAAGGACGAAACTCCGCATTGTCAATAACAACTTAAGTAAAATCACAGTCGTTCCCAACTTGGCCTTGTAGCTCAGACGGTAGAGCATCGTTCTAGAAATGCGAAGGTCGCGGGTTCGATTCCCACCGCGGTCAAGTAGAATTTTCTGCTTGCCCGGTTGGTCATACTTGTGTAGAAGAACAAATATACACCTTACATATATATATATATATATATATATATATATATATATATATATATATATATATATATATATATAAACATGCGGTCATATATTCGAATGAAAAGGTGGTAAGGTGGCATCCTTAATAAGGTGGCTCCGAATACGTGTAATTAGTACAGTTTGTAACGTCATCTTTAAAGATGAGACGCGCGTTGGTAGAAGTTTTTAATTCGAAGTGTATATTCTTATATATGATCGTCTTATGCTGCACTGGTTCCATTTCGAGGCTCTTGTTCTTAGGGAAAGTGGATATAAACATATGAATATACTCTCCCAATTTCAGTGACGGATCTACTTCCCCAATGCAATTATCGTTTCAAGTTGCGCGACTGGTTTTTATGGCTAAATACTGGCAGAAAGACTTTTTTTCTATTATAATGGCATTAAACAGTGCTTATGTTGCTAAACAACTCTCTACGCTTCATCTGAAGCTCCTCAGCCCTTTCACCCCGCAACAAACTCAGAATCTTCAACACAAATGTGAAGTCAGTGCTGCTGTATGGTTCAGAAACATGGAAGACAGCAAAGATCAGCACCCACAAACTACATTTGCAAACTTGCATTAACAGATGCTCTGAACCATTCTCAATGTTTGCTGGCCAGATGTCATCTCCAACAGAGAATTATGGAGAGAACGGAACAAAGCCCCATTGACATTGGCATCAAGGAGAGAAAATGGGGGTGGATATGTGAAACCCTACGAAAAACCGAATTTCAACAGCACAAGACATTAAAACAGTTTGCAGTAAACACTGTAAACCAACGTCAACGCAAAAGATTATTATTCCGGCACTGTGACACACGCATGCATGAATTGGTATATAGTCCGAATTTACAACCAAAAGATGCATAAAAGGTAAACCGATCCTGATGATATATTTTATAGTATACACATAAATTTGTTTATATAATTATCGAAATTTAAATAGTGATACAAAAATGCACAATTCTGACCCAGTGATTCGATTTTCGTGTTAAAACTTCATAAACACCAATTTCTGCGGTGTTTGTTTATCATGTTGTACCTTTGTGGGTTCCTGAAAACCAGGGCGTGGCAAGCGAATTAAGGGATGTCATGTGATATTCACCATAACTTTTAAAAATAATAAAAATATCCAATATTATAGATTTATTCAAAGATTATCCACTATGTTTTGACTATTTGGCTTTTTTACTCAAGTTTTCATCTCTGCTTTTCTGATGAAAAACAATTAAAGCACTTTGATCAACTTCAAATATTGCCCCTCACCACTCCCCACACTCCTTTAGGCCAAACACTGCCTAATTTTGCTATATTATAATGATGTATTCCTTAAAAGATTATCACAGGGAGTAATTTCACAAGACAGCTGACATTGATTGTCTTATCTATAGTCTGAGTATATTTAGATTTTGGAAACATGCCATAAGAACCGACATATTACGAACACTTATGATGTTGCTACATACATAAGCCAAGCTACAGACAGTCAAGGTTGTTGACGTTTTCAAGAGCTGGACTGAAACCAATATATTTACAGAGCAACAGTATGTGAATTATGTAATTAGCAAGATATTGTCATTTAGTTTAACCAGAAACATTTCTTTATCTTGATGATGCAGTGGTACGTATCCACATGAAAATAATTCCTGTCAGTCAACTTTACATGTTACAAAACTTCAAAATTTTATTTTGGTCATCAACATTTTTTAAAACTTCCTCGAAATCTCAGCAAATCCCCAATACAAATTTTCAGCCCTTACTGCTTAGTGATCTTCAATTTTGGGGATTTTACACTAGTGTTCACTTTCCCACTTCATAAAATGAGAATATTAATATAATAAAGATATTTATAAATGCACATCTGCTGATATAGTCATTAAATGAATGAACAGAAACTGGAGATACAAAATGTGAAATAAACCACAATTCCTTACCTTCCCATTCAATAGCAGAGCAAAAACATCATTTAATTTGCAACATAGTTAACACACACAGTGAAAATGAATCCAGATTCTTAAGGAAAAAGGTACGAAAAACTGTTAAGTTTAAGATATGAACAGTTTGACATTTTTACCACAAAGTACTATGAAAAAATCACATCATTTTCATTGAAGTTATGTAAAATGTCATTTTGAATTTCTGCTTGGGGGCAGAATGTTCAGCTAGTGCATGCTTGGGAGCCATGTTTGATATATATGAGATACATCTGTGAATAGAGTTTAGTTTAAGCCAATGCTGTATGATGAACAAAGGTATAGGCAATATATACCTATAACTTTCAAATTTCTATAACTATAATCTATGATTGCAGGTGCCCCAGAGCTGTTAACCTGCACCACTTTGGTGACCCTGGTGATGATGGAAATCTTAAAAGTAGCTTCTGCAATATCAAGATAATTATTGTCTTATAATTTATCAGACTTGGCCTGCATGAGAAAATATTTTACTCAACCTTTATTATGGATACATATGCATTTTATTTCTCCCATAACCACTTAATTTTGTCTGAATAGATTATGCTAGCTTGAAAACATATTTGATATGGTAACTAAATATTTCATAATATGTAATATAAATATGAAATTTTGCAGTGAAATTTTTGGCCTCATGCACTAGCTACAAGATGCATCCCATCCAACCATATATATCTCCAGTGTGGAGACAGCTAGTATGCATATGTTGATATTGATGTGGTAAGATATTGGTGTGCAGTAAAACAATAAATCATGAAACCTAAATGCCTTTCGATTGTCAATGGTTCAGATGGTCAACTACCAGCAATCTAGGTAAATACATACAACACTCTTATTGATCTTAATTAAAAACAATACATTTCTAAGCCTTCACTTCAGCATGGCAATTGCATGGAATGCACCCTAGGCTGGTATAAGCACTACAATGTTAATACCTGTAGGTAAATTTATGCTATTTACATAGCTTCCAGTCAACTAAGATGGAAAAAAACCGAGAAATAGATTTGTAAATTAACCCTCTTTCTATTTATAATCCGTGTGAGAATTATCCTTAATGCATAAACTTAAGTTAACAAAAAATGTTGGTGTAACATTTGGTGTAACATTGGGCGGATGATAAACAAACTTTTCAGTACGGATTACGTAAATGATAAATTATTCTCGAAAATATAGACAATTCTATAATATGAAAGATGTCTTTAATATTTATTCCCAAGATGAAACAGCCTAAAGCTGAAATATTATAATAAACAGCACTGTACAAAGGCCAACAGTAATTTTGCTTCTCGTCCTCGATATTGGAAGCTTATATAACAAATCTCTACTGAATAAAATCAATATTTTTAGGGGAGTCGTATATCAAATGAGTAGAAATGACCATTGCGGTTTATGATCCTTCTAATTACACTGATAGATAAATACCTTGAAGTAATACCTTTGTTTATTCCTGAATGTTACACTTCGGAGACGATAATTATAAAAACAGTTTTAATTATTCAACATTTAAAAAGAATTGGAAGAACAACATGTGTTGGTGGTATACTGTTATATCATATAGGCACTGTGATATAGAGTACCATAACAGAAACATAGTCTGGGCGGTATGCTTGATCTCCGGTCGGCACGAAGGGCCGAAAGGGCGAGCAAGGGAACTAATTCCGCAATGGTAAAAATAGGTACGTTTAGCGTTCATGTTGAGAGCCGCAGCCGCAAGGAGCCTCACGAACGAAAGATCAGTTTTTAGGCTACTAGAAGCCAAGAAGACAGCACCAGACCAACGAAGGTTCTAGTCTCAAAGAGGCGACAGACTATAATTAGCTATCACCTCAAAGAACTTTGGTTAAAATCTAGAACTAGGATTAAAAACATATCGCTGTAAATATATTTCGAGTTAATTTACCTGATCTTAATATAAAAATCAAGCAATCATCAGAGACCAGATCCTCGACAAAATGAATTATCATTTTCCCTTATTTCATATGACATCGGCACTGGATAACTTTAGGTAATTCCATTATTGTTTGTGGGAAACCAGCTTTTTTCCCAACTGAAAATTAAAATTTTTCGCCCTTGATATAAAATAATTCAAAACGTTAAGTTAAAGAGAGTGAAAATCTGTGAGTTCAATGCAATGTTTGGAAACTATTAAAAAACAATAATTGATGTGTTTGTCAGTATTTAAAACGTGTGATAAAGAGTTTTGACAGGCATATACTGTATTTCAAAAACTCCCACCTTCACGGGATTTTTTTGCTTTCCATCTTTGTTGTTCTTAATTGAATTTCACCAAAAAGTTTTTGCATAAACTTGCAGCTCACAATATTTAAGGATTTACAGCGATAACTTTTACAAAAGAAAAGTTATACAATTTGATACATATGTCAACATACCTGAAACACTATCACCACTCAGACTGATACTCTCATCGCTACAGATAATTCATTGGAATTTCCGCCATTTTGCAACTAACGACCCACTGATCTCAGTACAGAAAGTGGGGAAAAAATTTTCAGCCTTAATCAAAATAAAACATTTTGTTCTAGGCCTCTCAGGAGTTTCGCTTTCATCGATGATATGGGGCGGGGCATTTTTACACAATTTTCTGTTAATGGAAACAAAGACTACAAATTCATTTTTATTCACGTCAATTTATTCCTATAATTCCATTACCACCCTAGTCTTTTTAAGGCTAATTTCCACTCCGGAAAACGAGCAGCGGATCGGATCGGATTTTTTTCCGAGCTGGTCCGATCCATGAAGTGATTTCGGATCGGATTAAAAAAAGTTTAAATTATTTGAACTTTTTTTTATCCGGTCTCGGACGTTTTCGGATCAATATAAGCCAAAAATTTCAACAGACGGCGCACGCGCGGATTATCTTTCGCTCCGATCCGATCCGCCGCTCGTTTTCCGGAGTGGAAATTAGCCTTAAATCACGTACATATGTGCAGTTTAGAGATACCGTGATCATGAGTCAGTGAATAAGTTGGCATACAGAAGAATATTCCAATCAGATGGAAAACTGTGATTAAAAAAATCGGGAAAATACACAAAAACAACACGTGGGGTGGATTAACACTCATAGATATTCACTGAATAAACGAAATCAAACGAATTACAGTGAAATATTCTGCTGTATCTTCATGGGTCACGTCAAATATAAAGAGAGCATGCCCACCACGCTGATTCATGCATGGATAGAATGATTGTAAAACGGTAATACGAATGCTCTGGTGTATAAGAGCTCGTATTAGAACATCAGCAACTAATTCACTCGTTCACATCTATCAAAAGAAGAAAATCGCACATAAATTCGCAGCAAAAATTGCAAATGTAAACGGGCGTTAAGTCGATACAACTTTGAATATTACTCTATATTGTTATATGGCAATCGTCACTTCCGGTGAAATGGAGCTCAATGATTGGCTGAGACCTGAGAAGAATTTTCAGCGGCCATTATATACTTTCCCGTAATGGATCGGCACTTCCCCGTAATGGATCGGTGTTACCGGCGATCCATTACGAGACAGACAGGAAGTTCTGAATGAAAAAAGTACAAATTGATGCTCAAGAGAAAATTTAATTGCTTTCGAAATTAATACGACGCTCTTTTGAAATTAGTAAGACAGTTAAGGTAAACTAAATAATTCAATATTTTGGGGGGGTTTTATCAAATGCATACCAGGCTACTAATACGAATTCATCCATTTCTTGTTTGTTTGTTTCTTTCCAGTGCAAATACAAGCCTTATGCCATATAATAAACTTTTTATTAACCTCGGTTGCTCGGGCGAGGTTTGTTTATCGAGGTCCGATATTTCTGGGTAAAGACTCCGCGCTCGGTTATGTAATTTGTAGTCTCACTATATTGCTTTCCGTTTCCAAAGCGGCAAAATGTTTATTTCTACATGAGGACAGGTAAATTGGGTCTAATCTGACAGTAATTTATTGCCGCGCATTTGAAAATAATTTCGTACGATATAATTTATCTAGCTAAGCTTCGTAGTGCTATTTACAAGCCTTTGTATAGCAGTAAAAAGATTGAAATTTGAAATTTATTTTAAATTAAATGCAGTGTTTTATTGGCAATTCCATGCACCATTGTTATTAAAAGCGATAATAACACATGTGTGATCATCATGTTTTATCTACCAATCAGGAAGCGGGTATGTACGCCCTGACAGGAAAAAACTTTTAAAAAAAATTCATTTATATTACATAATAAAACAAAAATACATGCATGCTGCTCGTTCTAAATAAAGGTTATAATATATCTAACTAACTGAATAAATGTATTATTCTCAACGAAATGCAAAAATATTTTGCCTGTTCAATTTGAATTGCAACAACAAAAAATTATTACTGTACTCAACGTCCAAGAATTCAGAAAAAACGTGTATCGTATTTCGCGAAAAAAATCGCGTGTGGATCAGATCGACATAATGAGGCGGATATTGCTATTATTTCAATTTCATTTGACATCATTCTCATTATAAGAAAATAAATTAAAATTTGAGATTACGGTTATCTGTCTTCGGCGTATGCCATACTGCTATCTACATCATAAATCATTGGAACTAATTTCTTGCAGTGAAATATCACGCCGCGAATATAATAAATTATATGGATGATTTTTTTAAATGTTATCATTATTATTATGCGATTTTTTACAGAAGATAGATATATTTTTGTGTTCAAACGCCTGTGCCATCAAAAAATATTATGTCCTCATATAAATATACTTGCATCAAAGTTTAGGAACTTACGATAGATTTATTTCCCACGTCTTTAGTTCAACAGGCAAAGAGATAACAAAATGATTGTCCGGCAAATTCCATAAGCTGACGTTTGCAATATTTTCTAGAAATCCCATATTTCTGCTGTCGCGATAAGTAATAAGTTCATTAACTCTATAAATCTTATAATACTCGTGAAAATTAAACAAATTTGTTTAATCTAAGCATTGCCTCATTGTCGTATAAAAGTTTGTTTGTGTAATCTCAACGCAGCAGAAAATACCGGCTTTTTCAACACTCGCAACATCTCCTATGGCTTCCTTCAAATCTTTCTACCCTCTTTCACAGCAGCGCTTTACAGCAGACTGATTTCAAGATGAGATGAAACAAAATTTTCTCCGGCAAAGCCTACTTTTTACAATTTTTTTCTCAGAGGCATACATTTCTTATTATTTTATTGCTTACACTATATTCGTTCACTTCAAATTATACTGTTTGTTTAAATCATAAAGCACATAGTGTTTAAAATTATTAATATGTATAGGCACATTCTGGAAACTCCGAGGCTAGCTTATGTCCCGAGTTTGCCGATATAGTTTATTTTGTAAGTAACATCGGTATGTAGCCCGAAAGCTAAATTTGTAAATTTTTAGCGTTTAGAGTTCCTTGTCCCTGTTACAATTTGATAAACTTTTCAACCGGTTCTCAAATATATTTTGACAAGTATGCAAGTTTGCATTCTCGTTTGATTCTTATAAACTTTTTAAGGCATATAAAATTATACATGCACAAGTTATATTACGGTAATATCACACCTCAGTTAATGTAGTATATACCCTTTATTCTAAAAGCTTACTAGCACAGTCAAAGTTCAAACCCATTGTGTGGGAGATCTCATAACCTTTCCGTGGCGGTCTTCCTACTCGAATAAGAGTTCGCATATTTTAACTTGATTTTTTCCATTGATTAAGCAAGAATTTATATGTTTTACACTCAATCAGTGTGATTGCGATGTTAGTGTTCATAACTTTTTTTATAATGAACGAATATTATTTGCATATAATTATGAGTAATATATAGAGTATGAGTGCTTTGTAAAACGCATGCATACATTTTCATCCGTGGTAAATATACAACTTGACTACATATATATGTGACTTTTTTGAGCAGAGGATTGATTATATCATAATGTTTGAATAAAATGTACTTTTATCACTGCGGCGTTGTTGCAACATCTTCACAGTGAGATAGACTCATTTTTGCATGCATATTGTTCCGATGACAGCTTGATCCAACAGCGTAACTCATTGTAGCGGCCAAAAACAACTCAAAAAGACGCAGGAATGTGTTCACAATTAGCCAGGTACACGGGTCGGGCGATGAAGTGTCCCCAGTACTCGCTTGAATCATCCATACCAATGTATAGATGTAGAAAAGTGCGCATAAAAATCCGAAGACAGCTGCCAAAGCTGTAATTTTGACCACTTTCGATGTCGCTGCAACCGTTTTGTCTCTTGACGCTTTCAGTGAAGCAAAAGACTCTCCAGAATTCTTGCTAGTTTGGCTGAATCGGCCGAAATTCGCTCTGGTCCCGCGGATTCGTCTGACAACACGTCTTCCGCTAAAGAGCAAGCTCAATGCGATGCCCAGACAACCGATGAGATAATACAACGCACAAATGACAAGCAGAAATTCTGTCCCTGAAACATAACTAGTGATGATTTCTGAAGACAGCACAGCGATGAAATGAATGATGAGAACAACCGCAACTATTTTGTTTCTAAGAGCATTTCGTGAAATCACTTGAACCTTGCTCACGTTCAGGAATATTTTATGCACGAACGTAAAGCCAGAAAAGAGGCAAGGGAAGCCAGACGCGAACAACAAACGCGGGAATACGTAGGGAACACGATTTTGGGTATTACTTATGAGCTCGTATGGCGAGATACAAAAAGATAGTACTCTGGTTAATCCGAGCAGAATTACAAGTATCTGAACAATGGACACATAACTTCGGTTAGCCATTTTACCGCGCTGAAACGTTTTGTACAATTGATAGCTGTTGTATAATGCCAGAAAAGCAAAACATATTGCAAAAATGATCCAGTGGGATTTGAATGCAATCAACCAAGCTCGACTGACTGTTGTTAAATCAACTTGAGGTTCTGCATTAGGAAAAAACGGCCATTCACGTTTACTTTCAACTCTAGATTCGGACATTTCGATATCCTTCTAACGTTTGTGTGAAAGGCCTAATATATGAAAAGTGTCCTTGATTGAAATGTGTAGAGGCAGAATATCCATGCACTTTATACCAGCTGCCTTCAGGACACATACTGACTCAATAAAGTATTAACTTTCAATTTACTCCTTTGACAGACGGATATACGGGGCGACGTTATTTATATCTTCTGTCATGAAAAAATGAAGAAAAAAATCTTTTCATGACGAGAAATGAGAACAGTGGCGCCGAGGTACACTCGTAACGACCTTGCTATTGCGTCAGCGTGCCAACACTGAACTTATCAGAGTTCAAATTTTACTTCAAAGTTTATAAAAGATCTGAAAATGGTAGAGAAAAAAATTAATATCGTCGTTCAGCTCATTAGCGTAGCCAGTCTGACGATTTAGTCCCACTCTGCTAATATTTCTAAAGATATGAATAATGATATTTGAAAATTTCTATGGCGTTACTATAAATCATCAGGCAGGCAACGCCACTGGTTTAGCTATCAAGGAATACAAGAATCGACGATCAAAGTTAAAATTCGAGTATTTCTTTGATCCGAAATTTCGTTGAACTTATATTTATGCAAGTCTACGACTTCGAATCAACATTAGTTTTTTGCTAACAGAGAGACATTTCAGGAAATCCAAACGGACAAAACTGATAATAATCAAATATTGAAGTCTGTGTGCAAAATTTCAAAAAGCAATGGACCTTTTTAGGATTTGTTCGTCTTTCCGCATTATATTGTTATTTTCCATTCCAAACAAAATAATTAAGCTTTTGATAAATTTAATAACATGCATTATAATGCCATTTACTCGATGGATGATGTTGTCACAACCTTGAATGATATAAAATTATTGCGATCAAGCTGACCTGAGATCGTGACGTCATGATCATGCCTCGCAATTGAGTTAAGGCGGTGTTACACTATGCAACTTTCCTTGCAACTTGCAATGCAATTCTACTCCTGAGGCATCTAAAGTTGACAAATACGAACATTTCTCACGATCTACTGACGTCTTCTTAGCATTTCGAACACTCTTTACTAATTAACATCCCTCAAAATTATAATTGCATTGCAAGTTGCAAGGAAAATTGCATGGTGTAACAGCGTCTTTAGAACAGTTTTCCACGGTCGCGTTTTTCATATAATTTATGAAACGTACGTACACGCACGTAAACGTCTGAATGCTTATATAAGTTATCTTTGGGAGGGTCTGATAGTGACTTTTTTTACTTTAGATAACATTAAACTTTAGTTTTTCTATATTATTAAGCAAGTTATTCTGAGCAGAAAACCAGAGTTCGAGCACCAAAAAAGTTATACGAGCACCAGACACACCTAAAGATGGAGAATGGACGATTTTTGTAAACACGATAACTATAACCATGCAGGTTATAACGCTATAGAACGACGGAATTGGTTTTATTAATGTGAGGGGTATACACATTTGCAAGAAGCACCCCTCCCTCCCTAGTTAATTTTGTCGTGCAAGAGTGGTCACGTGACCATGCAAAGACACGTTGTTTTGAGAGAGCCAAACGTTATGGTTTCGTTTTAAACATTTGTATTTTAAACACTGTAATCTTTCAATAAACAAGTTCAAATTTATTCTACTGGTGCTATTGCGAAGTGGAGCACTGGTAACATTTAGTTGAAAATATTTTTGCATCGGAGTTGAACCTACAACAATTAAAACTTTTACGGTATTAAACGTTTGGCAGGCTATAAAATTTGGCAGGCTAAAAGGCGCGTTGTTTTTCTGACATTGAATAAAATACATACAACAACTTGGAGGATTTTAAGCTTTTACGTGCGTTTACGTACATGCAAAAAACGCGACAATGGAAAGATCCAGAAGGCTAGATCCGGTACCCCGTTCAATTATATGAGGATAAAAAAACTGATGCTTGTTCGTAACGCAAATTTGCATCTGCCCTCGTGTGCATTAAACAGCAAGATTATGGCCGCTATAATGCAGCGTAGTTACCATGTTTTGTCAAGCAAGCCCGATACACTGCGCTTTAGCGAAAATTAGCCCCCTACAGGAGTCGACTATACGGACTTCTTGTACGTTAGATCAAAATGAATATTGCAGAGAGTAAATCTACATAATTATTATGCTCGTTTACCTGGGCAGCGCCACAGGCTCACCACCTGGAAGGTGTCTCTGGTTTGACAAAAAATTAATTAAGTTTTCTTCAAGCATTCCGACGATTCACTGGACCTCATTGCGTGCTCATTGTGATTCACTGGACCGCGCGGGCGGAAGACTGTAATTGAAATAGTCTTAAAGACAATTAAGTATAAATATTCAAAATGGGACGAAGAACTTTGCTCGGTCCTGAAAGATGTTGTTATGATAGTTTGACATTTATCTTTTCTTGCATGGGCAGCTGCGCTTTGGACATATTGGACCTCTCCATTTTGGCGTGCCTTTAGAAAAGTAACGTAAATCATACACTATTTAGACTCTACTTCTAAAGACTGTAAATTAATGATTGTATATATTTCAATAACATAATAAGAAATCGAACCTTTCTTCTTTACGATAGAATCTGAACCGGACAAATTCAAGCACGGTGCCACGGTTCACAAGGTTGCCTTTAACCATGCATCCATTTTACGGCTGATTATTGTACACTTTAAATGAGATCATTTAAAATGGTATTAATATATAAACCCTTAGTGTAAGAATCATTTTCGACCTTTTAATGATGCCTCCTTTCGAAGCAAAAACTGTATATAATGGTCCTTCTACACACAAAAACTCTAATATTGCTCATTATACTCAATAATGAGAGCCATTGTTGGCGAGGAGCATGAAGGAAGGATCTTGCTGCAGTCCTACATTACAAAACCATAACCTAAGGGGCGCGTCGACGAACGTTAAAAATATGGAAAACAGAATGAATTCCACTGTTGAATGCATATTTATCAAAACATGTCTCATCTTTGACGTAAAACCTAATATGGTTGTTAAAATACCTGACATTTGGAGTGTAATCCTATGTTTTTGCGTTTGCGACGAATGTTTGTCTAATATTAACTACTTTATTCTTCATGCAAGAGTGTTACAGTTGAAACCATTTGAAAGTCTCTAAATTGAGAGAAATAAAATCCAACTTTCTGATCATAACTCAATCCGTGGTACATGGACCTCGCAAACGAGACTATTCCTCATTACATTTTCTACTCTATTTCTTGTAGTTGATCTTTTTGGAAAGAAACTTTGTGCATTTTTCTTTCTTACAAGAGCTTTCGGGACTTTCATGTTCACTTATTCAGTGGCGGCGATGTCTATCATGAATTCATCAAAGGTATTTTGGTTCCGAACAAAAGTCACTAACGGCAGACTTTTAAAATGCTTTGTCTCCCTTTCCTGTTTGTAAACCGGCCTTAATATATCTTGGCGGCATTTTCTACATTGGAGACAAGGCAAATAAGTTGGTTTTCTCTGTAAACTTGCTTTTTTTCTTGTTCTCACTGCATTTGTTCACTCACTCGAGAAGTTTCTGGAAGAAGAAACGAAACTCCGGCATGGTACCGACTGCGAGTCAGAAAACGCCACACAGACAAAAAATATGGAAGTGAAAGCATCTTTTTGTATGACATCTCTTGGAAGTTATTCATCGAGGAAAAATGAGTCAACTATCGGTCCTCGTAGCACATTTATTATTTATAGACCCTCCGCAGCTCCGCTCCGGGATTCAGCGAAATATTTCCCGATGTAATTATTGAGAGAAAGATTTTGTCGAATCCCCCGAGCGGAGAGTCCATTAATGATATATTATACCAAAAAGCATTGTGAACTTGTGAGAAAAGCCTAACATACAGAACAAAAGTTCGGAGAATTATTTCTATAAATCAGTAAAAGTGCTCGAAAAAGGCGTAAAAGAATTACTGTATAACGTATTTTAACATCGTGTTTTCTGTATGTCTTTCGTTGAGAATACAGCTAATTTTCTCGTCAGAATCGTTAATTTCTTGATATCAAACAAACAACACCACTATTCCCGGCATTTTTTGCAGTGGGTGCGTGTAGTCCTCGCGAGACTTCGCGTGATATAAATCTAATACAACAGTTTGATAAATTTAATGTCACACCCCTAACTTGGAGATAAGGGACTGGGATGCGATACCGCGAAAAACCTCCTCATCACATGATTAGGTTGATTAATCTACATATAGATGAGATCATTAAAATGTAAAGTATAAATTCTCGGTGTACGAGTAATTTTCGACCTTTTAATGATGCCGCTTTCAAAGCAAAACCGCGTATAATAGTCATTACTCCACGTTTCAAAAACTCTCATATTGTTAATTATACTCGATATTGAGAGCCATTGTTGGCCAGATACATGAAGGCAGGATCTGGCTGTAGTCAGACGTTACAAAGCCATGCGCTAAGAAGCGCCTCAACGAACGTTCAAAATACGGAATGAACTCAACTGCTGAACGCATATTTATCGAAACATGTTATATCTTAAACGAACAACTTCATCCAGTTGTTAAAATTCCTGACACTAAGAGCCTAATTCTGTACGTTTTTGCACTTGTGACAAATGTCAGTTTAATATTGACAACACTATTTTTCAATGGCATTACGGTTGCAACAATTTGGACGTCTCGTAAATTGAGAGAAATAAAATCCAACTTTCTGATCATGATTCAATCCATGGTGGACCTCGCAAACGGATTATTCTGCATGACATTATCTTCTATGGTTTTCGTATTTGACATTTCCGGAAAGAATTCTTGTGTAACCATGTTCCTTGCAAGAACTATCGGGACTCTCCTGTTTACGTATTCAATGGTGGCGATGTCTATGATGAATCTTGAATCATTTTCCTCTTTGGTGAAAAGATAAATAAGTTGACTTACGCTGTTAACTTGTTTATTTTTCTTTTTGTGACTGCTTATGTTCAATCGAGAATTTTCTGGACAGTTATTAAGAAGAAACGATTGCCTGGTTCTATCTCCGAATCTGACAACACTGCAGAGACGAAAAATATGGGAAAAAAAGCACGATTTATGAAACAAATTAGAATAGCAAAGTCATGTTTCCTTGTTGTGTTTACGAGCTACGTCTGTTGCCTGCCTGGAATTATCTTGTTTGGGGTTATAGCAAACACTGAACCAAGTTTTTCTGTAACAACGCTTAAGAAATTATCTTCGCTTTTATTAATGTTAAACTCAACTTTGAATTCTCTGATATTTTTTTGGCGAAACGCGGCACTGAGAAAAGAAGGTCTAAAATTTATTAGGAATTTACTCAAGCAACAACCTGAAGGTAGAACAGGATAGACAACCTTGCGACAAATCATATTGACTATAAATACCTTCAAAAAATTGTATATATTAATATTAAGGTTTTTCCATAGTAAAAATATTAGTATAAAATACATTTAACGAACAGCGGGTCCGCGCTACTTATATCAAATATTAATATCACTATGAGAAAAGGGCCGTTAAATGTCATACTTATAAATTATATGCAAGAAGTAGGAAACACTGATTTTTTCCACTCAAGGAATTGCAAGAAAAAATGTATTTATATATATTTCAGGATATCAAATATAGCATGTATATTAAAACAGTAGAAAAATTATCATGAGATATTTAAAATATTTTAAATAGCTATTAGTGTTGCCATTGCTGTATTAACAATTAAAAATAAATAATATTTAAAACTTTATTTAAAGTTTATATATCTTCATCATTCTGGATGCAAATATACATTTGATTTTCTTCAATCTTTAAACTATCAAACCTATTTGAGTTATAATATAATACATAAAAGACGCCTGTTCTGGCGTCACTTCCGGCGTTCCGTGCACGTGCCAGTCTTCAATATAAACCTTCTGAACATAAACAATACAGTTTACAGTTCATACTCATTTAATTTAGATGCCTTGCGAACCTAAATGCTGTTCGTTTGATTGCTGTATTATGCCATGGTAGCAATTAAGTAATGGTTTAAATTGAAGCTTAAAACCATTAAAAAAGTTCACAATTTTCAGGGACAAAGAAAAAACCTCAAAAATGTTATTTTCATTTTGTTATTGTAGTTTACCCAAAAGGTTTTACAGCATGTAGTGACATTTGTCATATCAAAATTCAAATTAGACTTTCAGAAACACTTTTTCAATTTAAAGCAAAGGTTGCCTTTCACAATTAGTTCTTAATTAGTTAACAATTAGACCATCTTAATAGCCTTTCACAGTTGGTTTATGCCTTTGCAAAACGGCATACATTGCAAAGCTAAGAATTATACAAACTAACTGCGTCCTTACCGCGAAGCAAATACAGAATAAAAAAGTGAACACGCGTGCCCTTTTAAAACACTTATACGCTTGCAGATTATGCATTACTTTTCTTTGTTTGAACTGTATCCATGTTCTTCTTAGTTATTTATCATCCTCTAACTTTTTTCTTCTGCTTTTATTTTGCACAAAGTTTATGAAACGCTTTTTAATTTCAAAAGAGTTTGCGAAATAACAGTTAAATCGCGGACGTTCTCATTGGAATACAAACTCTCTGTCTTAGCCAATCAGAACGAACGGTGTTGATTACGAGTAGTTAATCACCCATGCGCATAAACGATCGAACGTTGCCCGTCCACTGTCAATGACATTTTGGATTCAGCTATGTTCTCCCGGATTCCGGGTGTAATTCCTAATCTCCGAGCGGAATTAGTACTGTCGAAGGCGCTCCGCGCCCCATCGGGGATTAGACATTTCATTTTTTCAGCCAGCTGAATAATTCTGACAAACACTGCAGAAATTAGTGTTTATGAAGTTTAAATCCGAAAATTTGATCACTGGTTCACATTGTGCATTGCTGTATCGCTATCAAAGAGAAAACTATTAAACAACTTTAAAAAGTTCAGTTTTTCTTCCGAATACGCATTATGCAATCTTTTGACAGCTCATTATACATGCACATCTGACAGCTGTGAAATTTTGAGGCCATTTTGAGTCTTAAAGTATACAGAAGGTTATTAATTCAGACGATTCGTTTTTGCCGTGTGCAAGCATTAAGTCTTTTATGCAAGATTTATTTTTGTAGTATCTATAAATATTTTTCTCACCAAGTTTGAAGCCTAAGTATTGAGAATTGTGGCTAAGTATTTTTCAATTTTACCAATTTCCGCGGTGTCATCCAAATTCGAGGCATTCGAGCACGGTTCACGCAACTCACTCGGTTCCGTATCAACGTTCCCTTAATTTGCTGCTCATTAATCTACATATAGATGAGATCATTAAAATGTTAAGTATAAATTCTTGGTGTACGAGTAATTTTCGACCTTTTAATGATGCCGCTTTCAAAGCAAAACCTTATGATAGTCATTTTCCCCACTTTTACATTCATAAACTCTCATACTGTTCATTATACTCCATATTGAGAGCCATTGTTGGCCAGGCACATGAAGGCAGGATCTGGCTGCAGTCAGACGTTACAAAGCCAAGCGCTAAGGAGCGCCTCAACGAACGTTCAACGAGGACAAACAGAATGAACTCAACTGCTGAACGCATATTTATCGAAACATGTCATATTTTTGACGCAAAAATTCTTGCAGTTGCTAAAATTCCTGACACTAAGAGCCTAATTCTGTACGTTTTTGCACTTGTGACAAATGTCAGTCTAATATTGACAACCCTATTTTTCAATGGCATTACGGTTGCAACAATTTTGACGTCTCGTAAATTAAGAGAAATAAAATCCAACTTTCTGATCATGATTCAATCCATGGTGGACCTCGCATAACGGATTATTCTTCATGACATTATCTTCTGTGGTTTTCGTATTTGACATTTCCGGAAAGAAATCTTGTGTATTGATGTTCCTTACAAGAACTATCGCGGCTCTTTTCTTCACGTATTCAATAACAGCAATGTCTATGATGAATTGAAAGGTATTTTGGTGTTCTGCATCCCTTCATCCACCGCACGAAAGTTACGAAAGGAAGACTTTTAAAATACTTTGTTTCTGTTTCCTGTTTGCAGACCTTGACATATCTCGGCGGCATTTTCTATCTTGGTGATAGGATAAATAAGTTGACTTGCGCCCATGCTTATTTTTCTTTTTGTGACTGCATATGTTCAATCGAGAATTTTCTGGACAGTTATTAAACGATTGCCTGGTCCTAGCTCTGAGTCTGACAACGCCTCACAGACGAAAAATATGGAAACAAAAGCACGATTTATGAAACAAATTAGAATTGCCAAGTCATGTTTCCTTGTTGTGTTTACGAGTTACGTTTGTTGCCTGCCTGGAATTATCTTGTTTGGTGGTATAGCAAACTCTGAAACAAGCTTTTCTGTAGTAACGCTTAAGAAATTATCGTCGCTTTTATTGATGTTAAACTCGACTTTGAATTCTCTCATATTTTTTTGGCGAAACGCGGCACTGAGAAAAGAAGGTGTAAAATTTATCAGGAATTTACTCAAGCGACAACCTGAAGATAGAACAGGATAAACAACCTTGCGACAAATCATATTGACTATAAATACCTTCAAAAAAGTGTATATATCAATATTAAGTTATTTCCATAATAAAAATATTAGTATAAAATACATTTAACGAACAGCAGGTCCACGCTACTTATCAAACATCATTATATCACTATGAGAAAAGGGCGGTTCAATGCCATGCTCATAAATTATAGGCAACGTAGGAAACACTAATTTTTTTATCTCAGGGAAATGCAAGAAAGTATTTAAGAAGAATGTATTGATATATTTCAGGATATATTAACTATTAAAAAGAAAATAAATTTAAGAACTTATTCATTATGGAAAGACCCTCTATACTGTCTTCGAAATTCTTCCGAGCGGCATCACCAATCAAACTAAAACTCGCTTTAGAACATCAGAATATTAGAAATATTAGATAATACTGCAAACAGAAAACGGCCAAGGCCCATGAATGGACTTCTTTGAGCCGTCATAAAAACATCCACTCGAACTTCTTTTCACAATCCATGTTATGGACATAGTAGAATGCTAGTTGGAAATAGTATGGAAGTTTACAATATCCATACTAATAAGTTTAATTGCTATTTTCATACTACGGCTATAGTATGGAAAAAGTTATACAATAACCATATTAGTTGACGTAAATATTTACGGAACTGAGCTCTTCGCTTTTGTGCCAAAAGAAGAATTCCAAACTGACTGGTAATTGAATACGTGTGAATTCAGAATTTATATTATTTCAGGACGTTCATGATTTTCTTAATGTTCTTGATGTTAACTGCAAATTTGTAATTCCACTTTAATGTTATGTTAAGCAATGAGCAACGAAAACAATGGAACAGCAATTGCTGAACCATCACGACTAAAGGCAACTGCGGCAATGAGAGGAAGAAATAAATTTTCAAAATGAGTCGAAGAACTTTGCTTGGTCATGTTAAATAATATTCGCTTAATATAGTTTGCCATTTGTGTTTCTTGGGGCAGCTGTGCTTTGGACATTGGACTTCTCCCTTTTTGGCGCACTTTTAGAAAACGTAAATCATACAAACTATAAAGACTTTACTTCTAAAGACTGTAAATATATAATTAAATATTTCAATAAATACTCAGACAAGTCGAATCTGGTATCCGTCTTTACTACAAAATCTGAACCGGACAAATTCAAGCACGGTTCACACAACTTGTTCGGTTCCGGATTGCTTTTAAACGTTTTGCGGCTGTATAATGTACATATAAATGAGATCATTTAGAATGATAAGTATAAAACTCAGTGTAAGAATAATTTTCGACCTTTTAATGATGCCGATTTTAAAGCAAAAACTGCTCATTATATTCAATAATGAGAGTCATTGCTGGCCAGGTGCATGAAGGCAGGATCCATATACTAAGGTATTGCGCGCGGAACCCGTCGTCAATATTCTAAACATCAAATATTTGTTCTCTACTAGCATATACGGCGTTCTAAACTATACAAAATCCTTCTAAACAAGATTGACTCATTGTAAACGTCATTTAACGCCGAAACTTCAAATATGCTTTCTAAACTTATTTAATATTTCCTGTACTCCTATATATCTTAATCACAATTAATAAGTTCATTTATTGGTTTTAAACTTCAGATATATTGTCTATAAACTCGAATGTTCTATAAAAATCGATCCTCTTTTTGAACCGCACTATTCAACGCTGAATTTTCGCCTAAAAGATCGTGTTATTTTACCAACAAGATGTTATCTAATCTGTATGATAAATATAGAACTGAAAGAAACGAGAGAAACACTGTCGCTGTAAGAAATTTCTTCCATAACCTACAATCCTGGCCAAAACCATCGACTACACTCTGAATGATTTGTACTTTTTTACGCAAATCATTAATATTTCTGTTTCGTTTCCCCCCCTCGCCCCCCTAATCAATGTTGAATCTATGCTAAATGCTTGAATGAGTTATGACACATCACTCAACATTGATTTGTGGAGGAAAGGGGGAGAATTTTGAAATAAATCCCGCGACTGCTGACTGTAGTGTCAATTAACACAGAGTGTCGTCAATGTTTTGACCAGAATTGTAGCATCTGTTTTTATTAACATTAGAAATTTGCAAACAATGGATGAAAGTGGTCTTGTTGACGAGGAAATCATCGCACAACTAGAGGAGTAAAAAGTAACTTTAGCCTTGATCGCGTCAGAAAATACGGATGGATATTATGCAATTTATCTTAGGGAGCTTCAACAATGTTTTGCGCAGACGCTTGTGAAATTTAAATCTTTCCGTGAATCGTCTTCAAACGATTCTAATTCCGCGCGCCATACTAAGGAGCGCGTCGACGAACGTTCAACGTACTGCAAAGAGATTATTCCTCGCGACATTGTCTTCCGTTGTTTTTGTATTTGACCTTTTTGGGAAGAATTCTTGTGTAATCACCTTTTTATACAATAATTATCGGACTCTTTTTTTCACTTATTAAGCGGTAGCGATGTCTATGATCAATTTCAAAAGGTATTTTGGTGTTCTCCATCCCTTCATCCAACATAATTATACGTTTTTGCGCGAATGTCAGTCTATATCAATTATTGTTAACGTTGTTGTCACTGTTGTGGTATTAGCATGTGTATTTCAAGCAAAATGAGAGAATTAAAATCCAACTTTCTGTTCATGACTCAATCCATGGTGCATCTCGCAAAGAGATTATTCCTCACGACATTTTCTTGTTCACTTTTCGAGTGTTGCAAAATTACCGGCATCGCAAAAGCGTAGGTTCGATTCCTGCCGGAAGACCTATAGTTGACTCATTTTTCCATCAACTGTTCCTGGCTTGAATTTGAAGTGTGTATAATTCCACTCGAAATTAAGACCCTCAGAACCATTGGAATATAGTTATTACCTACATCGAATGAGGTGCCAAAAATCATAACTTATTAACATTATCATATTATCTTCTTACATATTTTGCGTACATATCTTGTATGTAAAGTATTATGTTTGATTGTGTCTGAAGATGACTTTGCAAAGTAATCTATTTTTAGTGGACTGGTTTTCAATGCCCGAGAGGAAATTTAGGAAGTGTCTATAAAGTTGAAAATTTACACTTACTTCGCCTTTCTTGTTTTAAATCATATTTTGAATTTCAACATAGCTTTCTTCTTCGCAATTTGTTTCTTTTATATATTTAAACTTTCTAGTTTTAAACTGTCTATGACATTTTGGATTCAGCTACAGTACGTTCTCCCGGGTTCCGGGTGTAATTTCTAATCTCCGAGCGGAATTTGTACCTTCGCAGGCGCTCCGTGCCCCCTCGGGGATTAGACATTTCATTTTTTTCAGCCAGCTGAATAATTTTTTCCGCAAGCAGAAATTGGTGTTTATGAAGTTTCAACGCGAAAATCTGATCACTGGTTCACATTGTACATTGCTGTATCGCTATCAAAGAGAAAAATGTTGAATAACTTTAAAATTTAAAATGTTCGGTTTTTCTTGCGAATACGCATTATGCAATCTTTTGACAGCTCGTTATACATGCACATCTGACAGCTGTGAAATGGCCATTTTGAGGCATGAAGTATACACAAAGTTATTAATTCAGACGATTCATTTTTGTCGTTTGCAAGCTTTAAATCTTTTGTGCAAGACATAATTATTCTGTGTAGTAGCTTGAAGCCTAAAGTTTGAAGCCTAAGTATTGAGAATTGCGGCTAAGTATTTTTCAATTCTCCAATTTCCACGGTGTCATTGTGACAGAACATAGCGGACTTAAATCATTATAGATGAGATCATTAAAATGTTAGTTATAAATTCTCGGTGCACGAGTAATTTTCGACCTTTTAATGATGCCGCTTTCAAAGCAAAACCTTATAATAGTCATTTTCCCCACTTCTACATTAAAAAACTCTCATATTGTTAATTATACTCGATATTGAGAGCCGTTGTTGGTCAGGTACATGAAGGCAGGATCTGGCTGCAGTCAGACGTTACAAAGCCATGCGCTAAGGAGCACCTCAACGAACGTTCAACGAGGACAAACAGAATGAACTCAACTGCTGAACGCATATTTATCGAAACATGTCATATCTTTGACGCACAAATTCATGCAGTTGCTAAATTTCCTGACACTAACAGCCTAGTTCTGTACGTTTTTGCACTTGTGACAAATGTCAGTCTAATATTGACAACACTATTTTTCAATGGCATTACGGTTGCAACAATTTGGACGTCTCGTAAATTGAGAGAAATAAAATCCAACTTTCTGATCATGATACAATCTATGGTGGACCTCGCAAACGGATTATTCTTCATGACATTATCTTCTGTGGTTTTCGTATTTGACATCTCCGGAAAAAAATCTTGCACAACTATGTTCCTTACAAGAACTATCGCATCTCTTTTCTTCACGTATTCAATAACAGCAATGTCTATGATGAATATTGAAAGGTATTTTGGTGTTCTGCATCCCTTCATCCACCGCACCAAAGTTACGAAAGGAAGACTTTTGAAATACTTTGTTTCTGTTTCCTTTTTCCAGACCTTGACATATCTCGGCGGCATTTTCTACTTTGGTGGTAGGATAAATAAGTTGAATTACGCCGTTAACATGCTTATTTTTCTTTTTGTGACTGCATATGTTCAATCGAGAATTTTCTGGACAGCTATTAAGAAGAAACGATTGCCTGGTCCTAGCTCTGAGTCTGACAACGCCTCACAGACGAAAAATATGGAAACAAAAGCACGATTTATGAAACAAATTAGAATAGCCAAGTCATGTTTCCTTGTTGTGTTTACGAGTTACGTTTGTTGCCTGCCTGGAATTATCTTGTTTGGGGTTATAGCAAACTCTGAACCAAGTTTTTCTCTAATAACGCAGAGGAAATTATCGTTGCTTTTAGTTATGTTAAACTCAACTTTGAATTCTCTGATATTTTTTTGGCGAAATGCGGCACTTAGAAAAGAAGGTCTAAAATTTATTAGGAATTTACTCAAGCGACAACCTGAAGGTGGAACAGGATAGGTAACCTTGCGACAAATCATATTGACTATAAATACCTTCAAAAAAGTGTATATATCAATATTAAGTTATTTCCATAATAAAAATATTAGTATAAAATACATTTAAGGAACAGCAGGTCCACGCTACTTATCAAACATTAATATTACTATGAGAAAAGGGCGGTTCAATGCCATACTTATAAATTATATACAAGACGTAGGAAACACTGAATTTTTCCTCTCAAGGAATGTAAAGAAAAAATGTATTTATATATTTCAGGATATCAAATATAGTATGTATATTATTCAAGGGCGTAGCTAGAAGTTAAACTGGGGGGGGTGTGTGTATATTCATATATTCGTGTTATGCCCGACTGATTACTTTTGTACGCTATTGTTCCTAAGGTATATAAAAAAACAGTAAAAAAATTATTACGAGATATTTAAAATATTTTAAATGGCTATTAGTGTTGCAATTGCTGTATTAACTATTAAAAAGAAATAAAATTTAAAAACTGATTAATTATGTAAAGACCCTCTATTGTCTTCCATATTTTTCCGAGCGGCAACACCAATAAAACTAAAACTCGCTTTAGAACATCAGAATATTAAAAATATCAGATAATACTGCATACAGAAAACGGGCAAGGCCTCATGAATGTACTTCTTTGAGCCGTCATAAAAACATCCACTCGACAAACACTAAAACTATAAGTATAGTCTGGATTACATTCTTTTAAATCATTTTTGTCTTCAAATTCTGGACCAAGACCTTCAATTTCTGCACCTTCTGAATCAGAATCTGGCGGGACCCATATTTCTGTAGGATGTTCCTCCAAGCCTGTGAAATGGACTTCTTGGTATTTTGTGTTATCCTGCATCAATTCTCTCTCTTTTACATCTAAAAAAAAAATACCTCAGTTTTTTAAAACCATGTGCATGATGCAAAATCAGACTGCTGTATTTCAAACTTTCATATATTGACTTTAGTTACAATATAACATAATAAATTATATTGGTACTTGTTTTCAAAATACAGTAGCTATAGTCTGAAAAGTATGTTCAGATTTTGCTAGAAGTAATAAGCATATTTGAATTATGGCTTTTACAGCATTTTTAAATCTTCTTCCATTCATTTTTTTGTCTGATGTGATTTGGTAGATTGTTAAGGTATCGTTTAGTTAGTTTGCAATACAGTTGTCCTCTAAGAAGAATTTAAATTACAATTTTACAATTCAAGGACAGTTTAGTAAAAACTTCTGGAGAAATGTCTATAGCCCCCCAACTTGTAACTAGGATTTCCCTATTTAAGGTTCCCCCACCCCTAGAGAGAGCAGGAATTTTTTTGAACCCCTCCCCCACATATTTACATATGTTAGTTTATATATCTTTATTATTCTGGGTACAAATATTGAGGTAGAATACAATACATAACAAGACCCCTGTTCTGGCGTTACCTCCGGCGCTCCGTGCACGTGCCAGATTTATATATAAAGCTTCCGAATATAAACGATACATGCAGTTCATACTCATTTCATTTAGATGCCTTGCGAACCTAAACGTTTCTTCCGAATACGCATTATGCAATCTTTTGACAGCTCATTATACACATCTGACAGCTGTGAAATGGCCATTTTGAGGCTTAAAGTATACAGAAGGTTATTAATTCAGACGATTCGCTTTTGCCGTGTGCAAGCTTTAAATCTTTTGCACAAGACTTATTTTGTGAAGTATCTGTAAATATTTTTTCCCAGCAAGTTTGAAGCCTAAATATTGAGAATTGCGGCTAAATATTTTTTAATTTTACCAATTTCCGCGGTGTCATTCTGACGGAACATAGCGGAGTCCAAAGTTGTTCAAAATCCGACACATTTGAGCACGGTTCACGCAACTCACTCGGTTCCAGATCAACGTTCCCTTAATTTGCTGCTGATTAATCTACATATAGATGAGATCATTCAAATGTTATGTACAAATTTTCGGTGTACGAGTAATTTTCGACCTTTCAATGATGCCGCTTTCAAAGCAAAACCTTATAATAGTCATTCCCCCCTCTTCTACATTAAAAAACTCTCATATTGTTCATTATACTCCATATTGAGAGCTATTATTGGCCAGATACATGAAGGCAGGATCTGGCAGCAGTCAGACGTTACAAAGCCAAACGTTCAAAATAAGGCAAACAGAATGAACTCAACTGCTGAACGCATATTTATTGAAACATGTTATATCTTTAACGAACAACTTCATCCAGTTGCTAAAATTCCTGACACTAAGAGCCTAATTCTGTACGTTTTTGCACTTATGACAAATGTCAGTCTAATATTGACAACACTATTTTTCAATGGCATTACGGTTGCAACAATTTGGACGTCTCGTAAATTGAGAGAAATAAAATCCAACTTTCTGATCATGATTCAATCCATGGTGGACCTCGCAAACGGATTATTCTTGATGACATTATCTTCTGTGGTTTTCGTATTTGACATTTCCGGAATGAAATCTTGTGTAACCATGTTCCTTGCAACAAAGATCGGGGCTCTCATGTTTACATATTCATTAGTAGCGATGTCTATGATGAATCTTGAAAGGTATTTTGGTGTTCTCCATCCCTTCATCCACAGGACCAAAGTTACGAAACGAAGACTTTTGAAATACTTTATTTCTGTTTCCTGTTTGGAAACCTTGATATATCTCGGGGGTACTTTCTACTTGGGTGAAAAGATAAATAAGATGATTTACTCTGTTAACATGCTTATTTTTCTTCTTGTGACTGCATTTGTTCAATCAAGAATTTTCTGCGCTGTTATAAAGAAGAAACGATTGCCCGGTCCTGACTGCGAGTCTAACAACGCCTCACAGACGAAAAATACGGAAACAAAAGCACGATTTATGAAACAAATTAGAATAGCAAAGTCATGTTTCCTTGTTGTGTTTACCAGTTACGTCTGTTGCCTGCCAGGAATGATCATGTTTGGGGTTATTGGAAACGCTGAAGCAAGTTTTTCTCTAATAACGCTTAGGAAATTATCGTTGCTTTTAGTTATGTCAAACTCAACTTTGAACTCTCTAATATTTTTTTGGCGAAACGCAGCACTGAGAAAAGAAGGTTTAAAATTTATTGGGAATTTACTCAAGCGACAAACTGCAGTTAAAACAGGATAGACAACCTTGCGATAAATCATATTGACTATAAATACCTTCAAAAAAAAGGTGTATGTATCAACATTAAGTTATTTCCATAAAAAGATATTAGTATAAAATACATCTACGAACAGCAGGTTAATTTTGCACTACTTATCACACATCAATATATATTGAAAGACGTAGCAAACACTGATTTTTTCCTGAATTCTCAAGGAATTGCAAGAAAAAATGTATTTATATACTTCAGGATATCAAATATACTATATATATATTAAAACAGTAAAAAAATTATCATGAGATGTTTAAAATATTTAAATAGCTATTAGTGTTGCAATTGCTGTATTAACAATTAAAAAGAAATAAAATTTAACTAGAGAATTAAGGATAGTGCAAAGTTTCCATGCCCTGTAAGCAACCAGACGTTTGTCCCAACATAAACATTTTGACTTATGCCAGTGAAATATATAATGAGCTAGGTTAAACATTAATCAACAGGAAATTATTTAAAGTACTCAAGTTACGTTAGTCGCGGATACTGTCACTATTATATTATAATTTCAGTTGCTCATGTAAACCGGGCGCGCTTTTTTAAGTTTAGTCTCTTTTCTTCGTCAAGCAACTGTGACTACATTCACTACATTTATACACAGGCGGTCAAAAAGAACTGCTCAAAACAAGTTAAAATGCTCTCAAATGAACGTAACTGTCCCTTTAAAGCCCTGTCTACACTATAGTGCGTTTTCTTTTGAAAACGCATACATTTCGATGCGTTTAGGCCTTCCGTTCACACTAATACGCTCGAATACGCTCAGCGTATTCACCGAAAACGCTTTGATTTGAATAGGCTGTTGAAAGTGAATACAAATGAAAAAGCATATATATCGTATTAGTGTGAACACTTGAAGACGATACTTTTGAAAACGATTACGTCACACGCATCGATTGGCACCAGTGATTGCCACTCATTCCAGGTCTTAAGTCAGTTATCCGCGGCATAATTCCACCCAACATAGCGGACGAGCACGATATGGAGTCTCTCATGCTTCTAGCAAACATAATTGTTTGTTTGCAGTTAAATGCTGCGTTGCATAACGCCATGATGGCTTCACACCGAAGACAAATAGCTGTCTTACGAACATACATTTTATCTGGGCCTTCTACCATATGAACGCCTCCTGCTTGTTGTTATTAGCATTCTTTTTAGGTTTATTTTGCTGCGAAGAACAGTCGAATACGCTACGAAAACGGTAGTTTGAACGCGAATCGATCGATGGGTTTTCGGTCTTGCGAAACCGCATACAAACGAAAACGCACTACACGCGTAAAAATTGATCAGGTTGATCATGATTGTTCGAGTAACAATGTCTCAACAATATTGTTATCATGATTGAACAATGTTGTTGAAGTAACAATCGTTAACAACATGTTCGAACAATATTGTTAACGATTGATGAACGAACAATACTTGTTGCAACATGTTGGAACAGGCGTCAACATGGTTGATGGAACATGCTTGTTAAATGCTGTCAGAACAACTTGTTCACGACTTGTTCGTTCATCAGGCCTCAACAATATTGTTCGAACATGCGTCAACAATATTGATGAACAAACAACCTGTTTTTTATTGTTCGAACAACCGGAAACAATATCGTTGAATATTAATTCAGAGTCGGAAGGGTTGCAAAGGGATTGAAGGGAATAATTGGGAGCTTATTTTGATTAACGATACGATTGGGATCAATCGGATGCGCACGCACACCAGACTTCCAAAAGACCAAAAGGTGTGACAGATATTCAAAACGACAGTGCGTTTTGGTTACAATTTCGTCGTTTGTCAAGAAAATATATATTGATTAAAGTCGAAAACTACATGGAAGCTATTTACGATCGCATTTGCATAAACAGAAATCATTTTGTTCGTCCTATTTTTTATCAGGCCGTGAGGCCGACTTTAAAGTTGTGTCACACGTGCAATCGCAGTTGTTCGAGTCGTTTGTATTGTTTTTAGGCAAGATTCATCGAAACCTAATTTTTATACTTTTCCAATTTTTAAAAAAATGCCATATATTCTTGTATGGGCATATTGATTTATATTGTTCGCAGTTTAGAGTCCGAAACTTGTCAAAACCTCGAGACGAAAGTTTACATTTTGTCAGAGTAGTTTATTTAGCTTTGTTTCATATAAATAAACTTTTTGATACTCTATTCTATTTGAGGAAACTTTTGCTGTAAATAGTAAAACATAATAATCATCGTATTTACCTTTGTATTCACTTAAAAGGAACATTACAGAGATGAACAGTTATGTGCTTTCTTCGTTTCTTTTCATCGTGACATGGTCACATGGAGCTCCAGAAAATGGCGGAATATTTAATTCAAAAAATCCCCCCCCTGGAAAATAACCAAAGAACAATGTTGTCGCAACAACATTGTTTTGAGTTGTTAAAACAGCATTGAACATGCTTGTTGAGTCATCACTGTTCGCATGTGTTGACATCCAAAATCACGGATGATATCAGGTTGATTTGGGCTGTTGCAACAACTTGTTCCGGCCTTGTTCGTTCATCAACCGTAAACAACATTGTTCGAACAAGCGTGAACAATATTGTTAACAAGCCTTGTTGACAGGGTGCAGCACAACATTGCTGCAACCTGTTTTGAACAACCGTGAACAAGTTGATATCAACTTGCATCAACCTGAGCGTTTTTAGGCGTGTAGTGTAGACAGCCAAAATATATACTAGCAAATATGGACTAGATTACATGCTAAAACTATATGAAATATTAATATTTTGTTGACCCTCCTTTGGCTTTATAATTGATGACGGCCTTACACCTGCGTGGCATACTTTCTGTTAAGGTGGTAATCTTCACGGTGAAAAGAAATTCACCCTATGGACAGTCTTTATAGCAACGAATAAATGATGGACGCTTTATGAATGAATTTCCTTCTTGCACTATCCCCTTGACATTCTCCCACAGTTTTTCAATAGGGTTGAGGTCTTTTGACTGTGCAGGCCAATCCATTTCTGTCACTCCCTCTTTCTGAAACCATTGTTTGACAATATCTTGGAAGTGTGGCAGGTTGCATTATATTATTGAAATATTGTTTGGAATAAGAGAATTATACAAAATGCCTATGAAGCTCTCTCCTATATTCGCTTCTTTTTATGAATTTGTATCTCAGTAAACAGTTCTTTTTGACTGCTAGTGTACAATAAAAGATAGATTGTCACGATTCCTGTTACATACGATAATAACAACATTTGAGCAGTTCCTTTTGACCGCCAGTGTATATTACTGTTTTCAAGAAGTGAATTTTTTCGTGCAAAGTAAATTAATATTAGCGGATATTTCATTCTTTTTTCAGCAATATGTACCACGTGGTGCAATTAGGAGCTCTTAAATACGAGAAAAACGTTGCTTTTCCGCGGAATGAAGACAGAAACATATACGATTATATAGAGAGCCTAATGCTGTACGTTTTTGCACTTGTGACAAATGTCAGTCTGATATTGACAACACTGTTTTTTAATGGTGTTACGGTTTTAACTATTCGGAACTCTGGCAAGTTGAGAGAAATAAAATTCAACTTTGTGATCATGACTCAATCCATGGTGTACATTGGAAACAGATTATTCTTTATTTCACATTTCCGCCGGAAAGAAATCTTGTGTAGGCCTGTTCCTTACAAGAATTATCGGGACTCTTTTGTTCACGTATTCAATAGCAGCAATGTCTATGAGCGTTACGAACGAGTGAGTTTGCGATCCTTCACAACGAGTTCACAATAAAAATCGTACAAACTAGCGAACCATGAAGTAATTTGTTTATTAAATGTGTCTGGAGATCAATTTGACAGCGACACGCTTTTAATACACAAAAACACAGCGAGCAACATATATTCATATAACTACATGCAACGTAATGCAGCAGGTAAACGGTGATTTCATTTCACCTTTACAACTGTGTTTGTTTCCGAAAAATGTGAAACATCAGCTACAATCCTGGCCAAAACCATTGACTACACTCAAAATGATTTGTAGTTTTTTTATGCAAAACATCAACATTTCTGTCTCGATTTTCCCCCTCGCCCCCCTAATCAATGTTGAGTCCATGCTAAATACTTGAATGAGTTCTGACACATCACCCAACATGGATTTGTGGGGGAAAGGGGGAGAATTTTGAAATACATTCCGTGACTACTGACTGTAGTGGCAATTAACACTGAGTGTCGTCCATGTTTTGACCAGGTTGTAGCTCGTTAGCTCAGAAAAAAATCTTGCTTCGTTTGAAATGGCGAGGGGTTGCTGCATGCATGTATTTTTAGTATATAATTATATATAAAAGCATTAAAGTAAAATATTTTATCAATAGATGCTTGCGTGTTTAAAATAAAAGAGCAGACTGCTACGATTGTTGCAATTAGGAAGTAATAAGATATTCAAACAGAACGAGACAAGATTGTGATCGTTTGTACGTAAAAATGGATTATTCTTTATGACATTGTCTTCTGCGGTTTTTGTTTTTTACATTTTCGGAAAGAAATCCTGTGTAATTGTCTTACAAGAACTATCGGGACTCTCACTTATTGAATAGCAGCGATAGCTAGCAATGTCTATGATTAATTATTTTTCAACGGTGTTGTCACTGTTGTGGTATTGGCATGTGTATTTTATTATTGTGTGACTTTAGTTGGTGTATGCTGATGTACAGTACTGTACATGCATACTTTGAAAATGACACAACGTCAAAGAATATCACAAGAAAGCAAAAAACGGTTGGTTAGAGCATTCGAGGAACAAGATTAAGACTACCTGGCTTTGGCAGATACCTTAGCTATAAATCGGTCAACTGCCATGTAGGAGTATAATCGCTCGATATCTGTGCGAAGGACGACTTGAAAAACAACCACGTGGAGGCCGCCGCAGTGTTCGATTTGATGTAAAAATGACAAGATGTATTCAAAGAATTGTAGATGAAGATTGCACTTTGACACTTCGGGCCATGATTCATAAATACAGAATTACGACGTCGAATGCCTGAGAAGCCACAAGTTCATGAAATAACAATTGGTAAACACTTAGACGGAATGCTGTACTCATTTCCCAGGCTGCGGATTGTAACAGACCAGACGTAATTGAGGGACGACACGAATACGGTAGTTGGTTCTTACAAGAGGCGAATGTTCATCATCCTGTCTTCGTCGACGAATGTAGTTTTAATATATGTCAGCCTGAACTCAAGGGCGGGCTCGCGTAGGAGAGCGAGCATATCGCCAAGTGTGGGGACAAAAGGGACGCAACATTACCGTTTGCCCGGCAGTGTCTCAAGTTTTTGGTTTGCCGCATTACACCATACAGATGGGTGGCATGACCAGGGAATCCTTTACAGCTAGAGCTTATCGCAGGCACATCTACCCACCTTCATGAAGATGAAACACATTATCTCATTTTCGATGGGGCACCAGCACATCGACGACAAGAGCAGCCAAGAGACAACGTACACCTGCGTATATTGCCCCATACTCGCCATTCCTAAATAATGTCGAGCAAGCGATAAGTTGCCTAAAGGCTTGTATTAAAGCAGATATTTCACGCCCTGTTATGCAAGAACGCTTACACGACAGAAATGCGGCGAGAAATGCCCACCTTCCACTTGGTGATCGAATACAGAAAACAATTGCTTGAACAAGCAATTGCGAAAGTAATGGAGGGCTTTATTCTGCAAGCCCTACATGAAGATATCAGCGACAAGACTGATCCATGTCAATTTGCAATGAAGGGCCGATCAACAACACAGGTATTGTTTCTTGTACTACACAATATTTTGGAGGCACTTGATCGAGGTGGGTGTTCCGTACGTGCCTTCTTCGCTGACTTCAGTAAAGACATCGACTTGGTGAATAATAACGTCCTAATCGACGAATTGATAAAATTGGAGGCACGCCCCTCTATTTTTAGATGGATACGTGCATTCCTTACTGGAAGGATACAATGTGTCCGTGTTCATGATACATACTCCTCCTTCAAAAATGTAAATGGCGGTATACTACAAGGCACTCAATTGGGCACAATATTATTTGCGGTTTTCAGAGGCCGCGGAACCGGGGGCAGATGCCCCCCCACTTTATATATATTATATTATATATAATATATTATATATATATATATATATATATATATATATATATATATATATATATATATATATATACATATAGTCTGATGATCGCCTATGTGCGTGACACGCGATCAAGTATACATCTTGCCCCTTTTCGTCAGTGCCCCCCCACTTTTGACATGCTTCCGCAGCCTCTGCCAGTTTTGACAAATCGGTTAGTTCGAGACTGGAACCTAAGGGTCAAGTTTGTCGATGACTTGGCGACCATCGAAATTATTCCGAAGTGCTCGCCCAGTCTAACACCGCTTTTGGTCAACGATGTCCAACTATATGCTGAAACAAGGGGCATGCACCTGAACTCAAAAAAGTGCAAGGAAATGGTGATTGATTTTCTTCAGTATGGACTACCATATGAGGATGCTTCAATGATTGGCGAACAACAGATCAAGAGAGTAACGTCACATAAACTATTAGGAGTTACCTAATATCCTTAGTTGCGATTTGTCATGGAACACTCATATTGACCACATCGTCAAAAAAGCGAATAAAAGACTCTACATCTTGCGTATGTTACGAGAGACAAAAGTTGGCCATTCAGAACTTGTAGCAGTATACCGTAGTGTAATCCGACCGATCTTTGAATACGCTATCCCCGTGTGGGCGGTTATCCCGGAGTATTTAAGTAATAACATCGAAACGCTGCAAAAGAGAGCAATGAGAATAATCAACCCTGGAATCTCATATGAGGATTCGCTTAAAAGATTAAAGAGCTTTCTAAAAGAAGAGTCGAAATCTGCAATAAGTTTGCTAAGGATAACAAAATATCGGGACCACTAAGAAACCTTTTTAAAAATAATGGAAATACCATAAATTGTCATGATTATAACCTAAGACAACCGAATGAACTAAATCGTTCAGGAAGAATAATTACCGAGAGATTCTTAAAATTCATAACTTGTAAATACTAGTCGAATAGTAATTACACCTTTTGCCCGTCGTTAAACGAAGAAAGAATGACATTAAAGTAATTTAAAATATTCGATAATACAAGTTGGATTCTCAATAACACATTACGTGCAAGTCAATAAGCGTAAAAGGATGTTCAATATCATCAATTTAGGCGGTCATGCATAAAACTGAAAGTCATTAATCTAATATGGAATTTCACTAAGAGTACAAAAAACAGTCAAAGACACAAAAGATTTTAATTTTCGTTTCAATACAACAAACGTTCAATTAGAGAATATTGTAGTTTCAATAACGTCGGTATTTATCACCTACTCATTTAATTAAAAACCTTGGCAAGGTTTCTAATTTGTTTTAGCCGTGTACAAGCTTTAAAAATTTTGCGCAAGACATATTTTGTGTAGTATCTATAAATCTTTTTTCTCACCAAGTTTGAAGCCTAAGTTTTCAGAATTACGGCTAAATATTTCTCAATTTTACCAATTTGCGCGGTGACATTGTGACAGAACATAGCGGAGTCCAAAGTTGTCCAAATTCGAGGCATTCGAGACTTCGAGCACGGTTCACACAACTCATTCGGTTCCGCATGAACGTCCCCTTAATTTGTGGCTGATAATCTACATATAGATGAGATCATTAAAATGTTAAGTATAAATTCTCGGTGTACCAGTAATTTTCGACCTTTTAATGATGCCGCTTTCAAAGCAAAACCGTATTATAGTCATTCCCCCCACTTTTACATTCAAAAACTCCCATATTGCTCATTATACTCCATAATGAGACGGTCATTGCTTGCCAGGTGCATGAAAGCAGGATCTTTCTGCAGTCAGACGTTACAAAGCCATAAGCTCAGAAGCGCCTGAACGAACGTTCAAAATACGGCAAACAGAATGAACTCAACTGCTGAACGCATATTTATCGAAACATGTCATATCTTCAACGAACAATTTCATCCAGTTGTTAAATTTCCTGACACTAAGAGCCTAATTCTGTACGTTTTTGCACTTATGACAAATGTCAGTTTAATATTGACAACACTATTTTTCAATGGCATTACGGTTGCAACAATTTGGACGTCTCCTAAATTGAGAGAAATAAAATCCAACTTTCTGATCATGATACAATCCATGGTGGACCTCGCAAACGGATTATTCTGCATGACATTATCTTCTGTGGTTTTCGTATTTGACATTTCCGGAGAGAAATCTTGTGTATTGATGTTCCTTAAAAGAACTTTCGGGATTCTTTTGTTCACGTATTCAGTGGTGGCGATGTCTATGATGAATCTTGAGAGGTATTTTGGAGTTCTCCATCCCTTCACCCACCGTACCAGAGTTACCAAAGGAAGAATTTTAAAATTCTTTATTTCTGTTTCCTTTTTGGAAACATTGATATATCACGGCGGCATTTTCCTCTTTGGTGAAAAGATAATTAAGTTAACTTACGCCGTTAACTTGTTTATTTTTCTTTTTGTGACTGCATATGTTCAATCAAAAATTTTCTGGACAGTTATTAAGAGGAAACGATTCCCTGGACCTGACTGCGAGTCTGACAACGCCTCACAGACGAAAAATATGGAAACAAAAGCACGATTTATGAAACAAATTAGAATAGCAAAGTCATGTTTCCTTGTTGTGTTTACGACCTACGTTTGTCTCCTGCCAGGAATTATCATGTTTAGTGGCATAGCAAACTCGGAACCAAGTTTTTCTCTAACAACGCGTAAGAAATTATCGTCGCTTTTATTGATGTTAAACTCAACTTTGAATTCTCTGATATTTTTTTGGCGAAACGCGGCACTGAGAAAAGAAGGTCTAAAATTTACTAAGAATTTACTCAAGCGACAACCTGCAGGTAGAACTGGGTAAACAGCCTTGGGACAAATCACATTGACTGTAAATACCTTCAAAAAAGTGTATATATCAATATTAAGTTATTTCCATAAAAAAATATTAGTATAAAATACATTTAACGAACAGCAGGTCCACGCTACTTATCAAACATCAATATATATATCACTATGAGAAAAGGGCGGTTCAATGCCATACTGATAAATTATATGCAAGACGTAGGAAACACTGATTTTTTCCTTAGCTTTCAAGGAATTGCAAGAAAAAATGTATTTATATATTTCAGGATATCAAATATATAGTATATATATATTAAAACAGTAAAAAAAATATGACGTTTTTCCTCTCAAGTAATCGCAAAAATAATTTATAAAGGGTGAGTAAAAAAAACCTGGCACCTTTGAGAGTCAAATTAGAGGTGAACTTGTGGCTGGAATTTTACAATTCCCATGACAGGCCCATGTGGATGTACAATCAACAGGACGTGGTTAACTGATGCAAAAGTGTTTAAACCAATTGAAATAACTCAATGTGGCGCGTGTGCTAGAAAAACAATTTGATGAAACTGTTCTTTTTTATTTACAGTGCTTATAATGCATTTTAACTCCCAAAGGGAACAAACTTTATGTTTTAGGTTAATTGTAATGATTCACCTATTTGATATGCTTCGTATAGGTGTCAGTTTTTTTTTACTCACCCTGTATATTTCAGGATATCAAATATAGTATATGTATTAAAACAGTAAAAAAATTATCTTAAAAAATTAAAATATTTTAAATAGCTATTAGTGTTGCAATTGCTGTATTAACAATTAGAAAGAAATAAAATTTAAAAACCTATTAATCAGTATGTAAAAACTCTCTATTGTCTTTGATATTTTTCCGAGCGACAGACCCAATAAAACAAAAACTCGCTTCAGAACATCAGAATATTAAAAATATCAGATAACACTGCAAACAGAAAACGGCCAAGGCCTCATGAATGGACTCCTTTAAGCCGTCATAAAAACATCCGCTTGAATTCTTTTTTAAATCCATGCTATATGGACATAGTATGGATGCTAGTTGGATATAGTATGGAAGTTTACAATATCCATACAAATAAATTTAATTGCTATTTTCATACTATGGCTATAGTATGGAAAAGGTATACAATACCCATATTAGTTGCAATTTTCATGGCATGCATTTTAAGAAAAATATCCAGTGATCCTGTATGCTGATGTTATCAATTGAGTAATCACCTTTTTTTTATTTTTAAAAATTAACTGCTATATTACTTTTTTCAAGAAGCCCATTTTTTCGCGCAAAGTACATTAATATTAGCGGATATTTCATTCTTTTTTCAGCAATATGTACCACGTGGTGCGATTGAGAGCTCTTAAACACGAGAAAAATGTCGCTTTTCCGCGGAATGAAGACAGAAACATACGATTATAAAGACTTAACCGGGAACGTTGCGATAAATTCAACTTCGGTCCTCCAGCATAAAGGGATGGACTGAGCAGTTTGTGATTCGGGCGTGAACTGATGGTTGGCGGTCTTTATGGACACGGATATTTACGGAACTGAGCTCTTCGCTTTTGTCAGAAGAAGAATTCCAAAGCTGGTAATTGAATACGTGTGAATTCAGAATTTATATTATTTGAGGACGTTCATGCTTTTCTTAATGTTCCTGATACAGTATTACGTACAATTGCAAATTTGTAATTCTACTTTAATGTTATGTCAAGCAATGAGCAACAAAAGTAATGGAACAGTAACTGCTGAACCATCAGGACTAAAGGGAACTGCGGCAATGAGAGCAAGAAATAAATTTCCAAAATGAGTCGAAGAACTTTGCGTAATATAGTTTGACATTGGCGTTTCTTGAGGCAGCTGTGCTTTGGACATAGCACCTCTCCTTTTTTGGCGCGCTTTTAGAAAACGTAAATCATACACTATAAAGACTCTACTTCTAAAGACTATAAATTAATGATTGTATATTTTCAATAATATAATCAGATAAATCGAACCTGGTAACCGTCTTTACGACAAAATCTGAACCGGAGAAATTGAAGCGCGGTTCACACAACTCGGTCGGTTCCGATTCAGATTGCCTTTAACCAATTTGCGGCTGATTACTGTACATATAAATGAGATCATTTAAGATGATAAGTATAAACCCTCAGTGTAAGAATCATTTTTGACCTTTTAATGATGCCGATTTCAAAGCAAAACCGTATAATGGTCCTTTCGCCAACTTTTACACTCAAAAACTCATGTATTGTTCATTATACTCCACGGTCATTGCTGGCCAGGTGCATGAAAGCAGGAAAGCATGAAAGCTATCAAAGAGAAAACTATTGAACAAGCCGCCAATTCTGGCGTTAACTGCGTCGCGTCAATCGTTGCATGCAACTGTGCCCCATTTCCTGTTGATATTTATTCCTTTAGAAAAATGTTTCTTTCTTAGGGTTTCTAGTAAATAGAGCACTTCGTACAGAATATAGGGTAAAACTGCATTATTGGTGCTAGGCAGATAACGATATACGTGAATGAGTTTAGAATCATGTACTCTAAGAATCTGTTTGTACTGAAATTCAATAGGATCGATCTGGCCGTTTTTACCCTTGAAATGAAGGTGCGGTTGGATTGAAAAATGGCATAGAATGGCATACAAGGCTTTCATAGCATACAAGCCTTTCATGATTCATGTGATCGTTGTCGGTAAACCCGTTTTAGTGTAGGTTTACCACGATCAGTGTGTGCTAGTGTATGCAGATTGAGCATATCAAACCAGACAAGTCGAGAATCCAGCATTATGATTACCTGTACGTATCTTCTCGAACGACAGACGTCTAGATTTCCTGCGCTATCGGCCATGCACAGCTACTCGTGTAGACGTGTACGTGTTATTTTATATATATATGACGTGTATCGTGCATGCAGTTTCCTGCTTTTGGTTCGCACGACCCCAGTTCGAATCCCGGCAACAACAAACGTTTTCAATTTTTTGTTTCAGTAAAATATTTCTTTTGTGGGGGTTACTAGGCTTAGGTTACTATTTGAAGTGTGTTTAGCACGAAAATATTTCGATACGAAATCAGACGATTTCAAAATACGAGTATCTTAGTTGGCCTGCGCGGCCAGGAAGACCGGGTCGAAAACGTAAAAAAACACGAAAAAAAAAACAAAACAAAAAAACAGCGACGGCAATTTTAGACTGCGTTCGCGCAGTGCGCGACGCAGTAATAACTTTAAATGGACTATATGCAATCTTTTGACAACTCATTATACACATCTGACAGCTGTGAAATGGCCATTTTGAGGCTTAAAGTATACACAAGTTTATTAATTCAGACAATTCGTTTTTGCCGTGTGCAAGCTTTAAATCTTTTGTGCAAGACATATTTTTTGTAGTATCTATAATTCTTTTTTCTCACCAAGTTTGAAGCCTAAGTATTGAGAATTGCGGTTAAGTATTTTTCAATTTTACCAATTTCCGCGGTGTCATTGTGACAGAACATAGCGGAGTCCAAAGTTGTTCCAAATTCAAGGCATTTGAGACTTCGAGCACGGTTCACACAACTCATTCGGTTCCGGATGAACCTGCCCTTAATTTGCGCCTGATTAATGTACATATAGATGAGATCATTAAAATTTTAAGTATATAATTTTCGACTTTTTAATGATGCCGCTCTCAAAGCAAAACCGTATAATAGTCATTTCCACCACTTTTACACTCAAAAACTCTTATATTGTTCATTATACTCTATAATGAGACGGTCATTGCTGGCCAGGTGCATGAAAGCAGGATCTTTCTGCAGTCATACAGCCTCGTACCCAGGCGTTCTTTTTACCCCTGCGCGCTCGCACAGCTCCGCCACAGATCTCTATATTATGCTGAATGCAGCCTTTATGTTTTCCAATAAAGCGCCTGGGTACGAGGCTGGCAGTCATACCTTACAAAGCCATTAGCTCAGGAGCTCATCGACGAACGTTCAACGTATGACAACCAGAATGAACTCAACTGCTGAACGCATAATTATCGAAACATGTCATATCTTTAACGAACAATTTCATCCAGTTGTTAAAATTCCTGACACTAAGAGCCTAATTCTGTACGTTTTTGCACTTGTTACAAATGTCAGTCTAATATTGACAACCCTATTTTTCAACGGTCTTACGGTTTTAACTATTTGGAACTCAGATAAATTGAAAGAAATAAAATCCGACTCTTATTTTCATTTATTAAGTGGTAGCGATGTCTATGATGAATCTTGAAAGGTATTTTGAAAACCATCGCACCAAAGTTACCAAAGGAAGAATTTTAAAATTCTCAATTTTTGAATTTTGTTTCCAGTTTGAATAACAATACCACACTTACATGCTACGACTAAAATTTTTGGTAATCAGTCTGCACGAGGCTTATAAACACCAGCAAAGAGGACCAGGTATGCAAATAAAAGTAAATGCACTTTAACATCAAGATTACCGGTTCAAAAGCCATGCCTAGGAAAATTAACGTCATAGGAAGTCTCAATTCTCCAAATAAAGTCGATGTTGTTTTAATTTATATCTTTGATTTTAAGGTGGCTCGATACAGTTTTCAAAAATTCCACTGTTCATCACTTTGACACGTTCAAACAACGCATTTTTATGATTTATTCCTGAGATATTGGGGTTTTTGCATATTATGATGTCTCTACTTTTGAATCGTATTAGTTTTAGTAACAGATCGTCCGTTGCTATGGCGACATACGTGTACAAAATTCACTCCAAAATGACAAATTGCCTCGAATAGTTGGAAAAGAAGCACGGTGACCCCCAATTTTTTTTCGTGCATTATTTTACTTGGAAGAAAAACTAACAATTAGCAAAATATAAAAAAATTCTATAATGCCACATTTTTGAAAAATACAATTTTTCTCGATAATTTTTTTTTGCCATTATAGAATTTTTTATATTTTACTAATTGTTAGTTTTTCTTCCAAGTAAAATATCACACGAAAAAAATTCGGAGTCACCGTGCTTCTTTTCCAACTATCCGAGGCAATATTGGTCATTTTGGAGTGAATTTTGTACACGTATGTCGCCATAGCAACGGACGATTTGTTACTAAAACTAATACGATTCAAAAGTAGAAACATCAAAATATATAAAACCCTAATATCTCTAGAATAAATCTTAAAAATGTGTTTTTTGAATGTGTTAATGTGATGACCGATGGAATTTTTGAAAACTGTATCGAGCCACCTTAAGATAGCTTTCTTCTTCGGAATTTGTTTTTTTTATATACCATATAAACACTACAACATGCATGGCTCTGTAACAATGTCTGCTAATGGCATATTTGTTTAAATCAGTTGTATAAATAATATGTCAGTATAAATAACTAGAATTTAATATACATTAATATTATTTGTTTGCTTTATGTAATATGTAATTATGAGCTGATTCTGTACTTCTTTTCATTTTCTATTCCTATCCTTTGCTTTTTTTTTCTTTTTGTCTTTCCCTTTTGATTTCTCTTGTAATTGCTACATATAAGTGGTAATTAGAATGCAATACCTTATCATAAATTGCGTTACAATTTCCTACCCTTATTAGTAGCTTTTGTAGTCTTCTTTCGAATGAAAAAAAAAATTTAAAACTTTTTACCACTTACTTTTGCTGATCTTTTCAATTTTTTCCTCGGTCTTTCAGTACCATTTTCTAAGGATATTTTATGCAAATCTTTTGTAAACATTGCCACATAGCATTTGATATCATATATCTACATATGAAAATATGTCACAAACCTTCAAGTGATGTGTCTTCAAATTGCAAAACACTAAAACTATAAGTATCGTCTGGATTACATTCTTTTAAATCACTCTTGTCTTCTTCAAATTCGGGACTAAGACCCTCAATTTCTGCACTTTCTGAATCAGAATCTGGTGGGACCCACATTTCTGTACCAGGATCCTCCAAGTCTGTGAAATGGACTTCTTGATGTTTTGTGTTATCCTGCATCAATCCTCCCTTTTTTACATCTAGTAATAAAATACCTCAGTTTTTTCAAAAACCATGTGCATGATGCAAAATCAGACTGTTGTATTTCAAACTGTCATATATTGTAATATTGACTTTAGTTACATAACATATAAATTATTTTAGTACTTGTTTTCAAAATAGAATAGTTATATTCTAAAAAGTATGTTCAGATTTTGCTAGAAGTAATGAGCATATTTGAATTACCTTTTACAGCTTTTTTAAATCTTCTTCCATTCAAGTGTTGTCTGATGTGATTTGGTAGATTGTTAAGATATCGTTTAGTTAGTTTGCAATACAGTTGTCCTCTAAGAAAAATTCAAATTACAATTTTACAATTCAAGGACGGTACGTCAGGGGAAATGTCCACCCTCAACCTTGCACCTAGGATTTCTCTCCTTAAGGTTGCCCCACCCCTAAAGAGAGCAGGAATTTCTCTCCCCCCCTGACATATTAATATTTTAATTTATATATCTTCGTCATTTTGGGTACAAATACATTTGATTTTCTTCAATCTTTAAACTATCAAACCTATTCCTTGTAGTATGGTTCGCTTCTGTATACAAAATATAAACCAAATGGAAACAAGGCTTCAAGGGTTATTTACATACTCTAGTAGATTAAATCTACCCTTTGATATTCTTGGGGGGAAAGTAAAAAATTTCAAAAATTCCCTATTTTTTTACTGGCCTTTGTCTCCCATAAGCTACTATTGCTTCCATCAGTCACCATAAACTTCATCAACATATATAGTTACCTTCTTCTCTCAGTTAAATATTGTGAACACAATTCTTTCTCTTTGGGTGTCAATTGGTGTTCACAAGCATTTTTATATTTCTTGCCATTAATGTATGTCTCTATAGCCTTCAATGTGCATGGCATCTCATGAGATGTGATATCACAAACAACCTGAAACAAAAAATGCCATCAAACTAAAATCAGGCAATTAATCAGGCAATTGAAGTTAATATCATGTATTTATGCAATTATTATACTTTAGTGCCTAAAAAATCACTAAAGAAGAACTACATTAAAGAAGAGACTGGTAAGTTGTTAATAACTATAGTAACAAACTGACTCAGGGGTGTAGGAAGATCTTGAGGAGTATATTAGGCATATGCTAAGAAAAATTCTCAGAAATACCGATTTCAGGGCACAAGTACATGTGTCACCAGAACCTATTCATAAAATTTCAAATACCAGGGTGCAAATTTGAAGTATAGTGTGCGGGGGGGTGTAAGATATCCCCACCCCCAGATATATTATTGGGAGCCTAGGAGTTGGAGGGAAGCACAGACTTCCCCATCTCTGTAAATTGGGCAGTTTTAGGTGTGGGAACAGAACGATTTGTCAAATAACATTTTTGTCAATATTTTACATATATTTGAATTAAAAGAACCAAGAGAATTTAATGATGTCAGATGATATTTATAATAGTTGAAGACTTGAATTTGAAGCAAAGGAAATTAGAGCCGTTCGCTGGGAATGGGTGAATTCATGAAATATTTTTTGTGTAAAGAGAGCTTAAATGTCGTCCAATATTGCAAAGATACAAACCCAGCATTTTCCGTCTTCGTTTTCTTTAATCCTGAGATTTGGATGACCTTCTAAAACTGTCTTCACTGCGTCGTCCATGTTGGCATGTTGCTAACTTGTCATTTAGTAACCAAGCCTGCCCAGTCAGTGAGCGGACTGAGCTCTAAATATTAAATAATAAAACTGGGAGGGACGGGTCTGACTACATCACGGGCGTTCTTTGAGGGCGCCCGCAGTAACTTTGCAACGCGGATAAATGCTATTAGCGATCTTTTCGGTCAGCACGCATTCATTATAATTGCGGTAATTGCGGGAACTTTAAAATATTGCGGGAAATATTTAAATATTTACCGGTTCGACGATCGAGGGAATTTAGGCAGGTATAAATATAGGCATAAATATGGCAAGCGCACGGTTACAAAACATAGTAAACGAAGAAATAAGTTTTCTGCAAGGCGCTTTGAAGGATTTTAAGGTGATTGGATCCTACTGTTACGGGTTTACTGACGATAATTATGAAGATATTATCGAAAAATACCTGTCCATTAGCTCTACTTGCTTCGTCACAAAAGAAGCACATTTTAAAGATAAAGGTCATAAACGATTCTCAAATACAGGTATGTACAAGTACTTCCCTATAGCTTTATTGGCGAAAATATTGAGCTTCAAATCTGAGCCCCTAATGTGAGGAGTATAGCCAGGGGCGCCGGAACCACGGTGTAGGTGCTCCCCCCACCCTTCCATGCTAGCTGTCTCAACCTAAACTATGGTGAAGCACTACAGGATATGTTTTACTGTCCTTAAGGAAAATTGAAAATTCCTGCCAGGTTTTTAGGAATTTGGAGAATGACTTAAAATAAAATAGTTTGGTAAAAAAGAGATATATTAATGTTTACTGTATATACTAAGGGAATACTTTGTATATATTAATTCTACTGCAAGAAGGATATTAAACGACAAAGATATTTTAATAGCACTTTGACTTTGAGGATTGTAATTAAAAAACATTCCATGCACACATTGCGTAAACGAAAATATTGGCAACCCTACCTTTTCATAGGTTGTCGAGGAGACCTTTCCACAACACACACTCTATCTTTGAAGGTAATCCAGAAAACAGCGCTGGTAAACCCAAATTATCCAAGAGTGGTATTTTAAATTTATGGATTAATGCGTTGCAGAGCAGAGCTTAAAATAACCTAAATGACCCTAATCAACCCTTAGTTCATAATACCGTTTTACATCAAGTATCTCGTGGTATTCAAATATATCCGCGTTGCAAAGTTACTGCGGGCGCCCTCAAAGAACGCCCGTGATGTAGTCAGACCCAACTGGGGACAGCCGATTTGAATATGCCGATTTAAACATTCACTGGCGGTCAAAAAGAACTGTTCAAAACAAGTTAAAATGCTCTCAAAGGAACGTAACTGTCCCTCTACCAATATATACGAGTAAATATAAACTAGATTACATGCTACGCTATATGAAGTATTTCTATTTTGTTAACCCTCCTTTGGCCTTATAATTCATGACCGCCTTACACCGGCGTACCATATTTTGTTAAGGTGGTAATCTTGAGCGGTCAAAAGAAATGCATCCTATGGACAGTCTTTACTGCAACGCATAAATCATGGACGCTTTATGAATGAATTCCTTTTTTGCACTATCCCCTTGACCATTAACTGTGCCTTAACATTGTCCCACAGATTTTCAATAGTGTTAAGGTCTTTTGACTGTGCAGGCCAATCCATTTCTGTCACTCCCTCTTCCTGAAACCATTGCTTGACTATATCTTCGAAGTGTGTCAGGTTGCATTACATTATTGAAATATTGCTTGGAATAAGAGAATTATCCAAAATGCCCGGCTATGAAGCTCTCTCAGTCCTATATTCGCTTCTTTTTTATGAATTCAGTGTATCTAAACAGTTCTTTTTGACCGCTACTGTACAATAAAAGATTGATTGTTACGATTCCTGTTACATACGATAATAGCAACATTTGAGCAGTTGGCTTTTGACCGCCAGTGTAATTTGCCGATTTACTATATAGTATATGGGGATGGCCGGAGCCGCGCTGGCAAAATGCGCCATAGGTTGTAACTATAGGTTGTAACAAATCCTGGTAGTTCAACCGCTATCTTACGGACATATCTTGTTTCTTCTTTTCCATCTTTCTTTAATTGAGTGCACTTTTGTTCACTCGAGAATTTTCGTGGCAGTTATTAAGAAGAAGCGATTGCCTGGTCCTGACTGCGAGTCTGACAACGCCTCAGAGACGAAAAATATGGAAACCGGCAAAAGCACCATTTCTGAAAAAATAGGGAAAAAAACTGTAATTGCTGTAATTAGAACAGAATAAAATATTTAAAATATAAAAAAAAATCAATAACTAATTATTTACGACTACGAATTTTAGAACTATATAAAATTTTAAGCCGCTGCATGCACCATTAGACCTGAAGATTGCTTGAGAGCATCAGTACCTTGATTGGCTTAATATAGATTTAATCGCTTCTTTCAAAACCTACTTTTCTGAAGGAAATTACTGAATATAGGATATAGCTATTTTTTTAGTGATATGTTCCGGCTTAGAACTTGGAAACTCTGAAACACAAGCAAAATACATGCAGCAGTGCAAAAATTATCCTATATTGTACCTATATTAGCCTATAGGTCTATATTTACGGTGAAATATAATATATAATGCGGAAAACCCAGCTAATTTGGAAATTCTGTCAATGCATGAGTATATAATTAGCCCACTGCTGTGCTGCACCTTGTTGTTTCTTTTCTTGTCGGCGTGGTTAAGAAGAATACATAACGTGCGTAAACACAATGACTTGCTGAAGGAAGGCAATATTGTCTCATGCTAGATATCGTTTGCGTGAGAGCAAAAGATCGAAAAAACTTATCAAATCGTGAATTTATGCTAAGGTCGAACCTCAATAATTTATGTAGACATATAAAACCAGAGTATTGTTGTATTCTTCGTTAAGTGAAAGCTTGGCATATGAAGAGTGTTAAAATAACAAGTTTGAGCAACTGATAGTTTATTAAGCATTTGTGTTGTCTGTTGTTGATTGTGTCCCGCTTGTCCTTTTGTTAAGTGCAATCAATTTGACACGGAGTAACGTGTGGTTTCAGCAAACTCAGTAGGTGTAACCAGCGACAGAATAATAACAAGTGCATATAGACTATAGAGTATATTAGCCTACATACATAAACACCGCACTCCACAGCCATCATACATGCATGCTGTGGAGTTGAAGATCGAATATTTTTCAAAGAAGGATAAAACTTTATTCTCTTAGACGTAAGATTATAATATATAGTATGTATTACGGTAACTTATGTTTATGAGTGTATATAGCTCCGCTCACTGCTCACACTATGTCTATAGTTTAGTGGATTTATGACATCGTTTGCTGCTAAGAGACATGCAGCAAAAGTGACAGCAAATGCGATTTATAGTTTGATGCCGAAATTTGCATGGTATATTTATTTGCCTACATGGGTCACTGGAATGATGTTAATTTTTTTTAAACCTTCGATTCCAAATTTGACCAGCTTCGATCGCGATCCTGTACAACGTTGTAACGTTGGGAAATTAAAAATATTTTTTATTATCACAGGTTTTAATGATGTTTTGCCACTTTGCAGTTATGGTTATTTGTGGACTGTCTTTTTACGCCGAAGCGGTAAGAGCAATGATAAGCTTAATCGTGCACAACAGATTTTATCTGCTATGTCGGACCTTGGTTTTTATGCAGGAATTTAGCAACGATAGAATAAAATCTTGCATGTTTGTGAAACATTGCACATGTATTCTCTTCAATCTCTTGCTAAACTAAAATGCAACAGAGTTGCTATTTGGTTTGGATGGTTTAAGGGGTCTTAATTTCGAGTGGTATTATACACGCTTCAAATTCAAGCCAGGAACAGTTGATGGAAAAATGAGTCAACCATAGGTCCTCCGGCAGGAAATGAACCTATACGCTTTACCTTCGATTAAGCGTAACCACTAGAATATTCCTGCATCGGGTGAAGTGCCAAAAATCATTATTGGTTTGGATGGTTCAAGATTTAAGCAAGAGCTAGGATAAAAAGCAAGATTGCTAACGGACAGTATATATCTACTTTATATTACTTTATTTTTGCTATTTTTCTATATAATTCATAGGCAAAGTTTAGACTTGTCAAATAGTTTTATAAACAAGCCTAACTCAATTTCAATTTTTTGCACTGAATGAATCATAATTATGAAATCATCTACCTGACTCTGATGCATCATATATACCGGCAATTTATTTCGTTCCATTCATATAAACCGTGAGCTCTCTCCCTCTATATATATATTTACATTGATAATAAATTATATAATATTTATCATGGTAATATGGTAAGGTTGGTAACTTCCGCTTGAGCTTACGAAATAACCATATAAACAAATGCAAAAATTGTCTATAGTATATCAGTAACCTACAGCGACTAATGAAAACTTAATAATTTTATTGAATGGTGTCTCACACCATGCTGTGTTCGATGCCAATCACATCATCGAATTATCTTAAAATATGCGATTTTCGCGGCAAAATCACTCCCGGCCGTAACAACGTTAAAAATATTTGGTTCCGCGTGTATATTGGAGGACTGGGGTGTCTCTCTTAATAGCTCCTTAAATTTCCGCCATCTTTAGTATCACTTTTAACAAACAAGCCGATATATATATCCTCCTCCTTATTATACGGCATATTATGCATTTATATTTATAGCTATGTGAACTAAGACGAAAATTCGGTCGAGCACGGATAAAATTTGGCACTGATACCGAATTTAGCCGTACCGGCGTGCCAATAAATTAAGTGATTGTAGTGTAAGCACAAATTTAGTATTAATTTAATATTCATGCGATAAGTTCCTGCCGACACAAGAGTTGGCAAGTTTTATCATATATGAGATAAAATCTCAATTTATATGAGATTGGACAATTGCGGCAACTTGAGATCGCAGTCATCATATAGTTAAATATGTATATTACATTCTTCACAACATCTTCTAGTTTTTTTTATTATAGCTGGTTCTGTCACTAACTACATTTATATATAGTTCTATAGTAAAAGTTAACTATAGCTACGTATAATTATATACAACCTACTCCGGATGATTTTGAAAGTTTCCCTCGTTCTAATCAAGATGATGTATTCTAACAGAAAATTGAGTTGATCAAAGGTGAAGATCCAGGATCATGTGACCAAAATAAGCACGGGAAAGAAGTGTTGATACACGATCGAAGCGATAATGATAAGATACTGACATGCGTGAAAGAAAACAAGGTTTATTTGTGGAAATCTATCGATGGTAAGATATAAACCCGCGTGCATTATTATAAATCAAAATGTATAACAATTTCCATCAATCCTGACTCTTCATTCCAGTTACGTCACAAAACTGACAAGCACGTCACGTATCGCTTTGATAAAAGTATTGACAGAAATTAGCTATACAAATGGCTGCCTCTCGTGCATGTAAAGAATTATTCGATTTTACCGTATACGAACAAATTAAATAAATTTGTTCGACAGGATAAAATATACTGTGTATGCATAGAGAGAAAAATCCTCAACCTCAAAATAGTCGCAACCCTTGACTGATTAGATTATCTCATCAAAATTAACTTCAATCATTAAATAATACTGTTACTAGTCTTAGCGCAAGTTTGGAAGAGACATTTTGCCCTTTTGCTTTTTTCAGTTAAAAACAAAAATCCTCTTATGATCTGTTGATAGGCTCAAGTACACTTGGTGAATTCATTAATCCCGCGTATGATTGTACAGATGCACTCAACGCTGACCCTCAAGCCAAAGATGGATTTTATTGGATTAACTTCAAAAATTCTAATGCGAACAAGGTACAGTCTCCTGCAGACGGTTCCAGTTAATAATCAGGTCCAAAACGATCAACAAACCTAAAAAATATGTTTTTATAGTTGGTCAAACAAATTAAAAGTTGGACAGCTTTTAAAATAATCCTTATATAGATATGTCCTCAAAGTTTTTGAATATCTTTTCAAAAGATCTAGTTGTGGTAAATAAGAAGTTAATAATATGTAAGGGTCAAGTGGCGCTTTTGTTTACATTATAAGACAGAATTTTGCTTCATTACATATTCTAATTTTTGCAACTACGTCAATGGGAAAATGAGTCCTGTTAATGTTTTTGTTAAGTTATTTAACTATGTCCAGTCCAAGGTTTGGTGTGACATGACAACAGATGGAGGGGGCTTTGCTTTGATTGGACGAAAAACGACACCAATTCTCTGGACATTACCTTCCAATGGCAGTCCAGTTCATCCCTATGGACCTCCTCATTGGTCCAGCTCGCTTGGTGACGCACCAATCCTGGACTTTCGAGTACAGATCGGTTTAGGCAAAAGTTTGAAGTCAACTAAAGCACACTGGTATGTGTTTTGTTTATTCTTTGTAGGACTTCAAAAAAGCCGATGATTCACGAAGTCAAGCCAAGCCCTTTTATGCTGTGCATCATATAGTAGATTGTCCTTCCGAAACATGTTAGTAATTAGGATGAAATAACATTTATATGAAATAACATATACACCATTTGAATCTTCATATTTCTCGTTTGTTTCGGCTTTGTATCCCAACAAACAGATCAACACTGGCATCTGAACTGTGAGTTGGTCCAATCCTAGTTGTTCAATCATGTATGTTTTAATAGCAGTAAAAATTTGGCGGGAGACTTTTTGAAATCGATGCTTCACAATATACCCTGCGTTACATCATAATTATTACCCCATACCTTGTGTAAAAGCGGCTTTCTGATTGGTTCCAAGCAGGCAATGGTCCAATCCAAGTTGTTCAATCATGCATGTTATAATAGCGGTAAAAATTTGGCTGTCATCTTAGAGACTTTTTGGAAGCGATGCTGCACAATGTACTCTGCGTTACATCATAATTATTACCTCATACCTCGTGTAAAAGCGGCTTTCTGATTGGTTCCAAGCAGGTAAGCAGGAAATCTCGGTGAGTTTGGAATTTTCAAGATGGCCGCCGTATTAGTTTTTTAAATTCGAGCCTAAGTTTGTTTGTTTACGTTGTATATTTTGCAACTTAAATGTTCGTTTTCTGAACAAGAAATTACGTACTACAAAATCAACAATGCGACACTTTCTGGACCATTTTTCCCGAAGTGGCATGAAATAAAAACTAAACGCTATGCTTGCATGATAAGTTCGGTAAGTTCAGTGCGTATATCCCGAACCCCTAAGGCTTTTTTTCAAAAAGTTGCAGTTTGTTTATCCAGCGATAGTTATCGCAGCTGGACTATGACCCACGATCATGAATCATAAAAATTGCCTCGCCCGTTTGAATTTCTTGCTCATGCGCACACGTGTCATTAATGCAGAAAGGATTCGATTTTCATACGTATATTTTTTGAGGCTTCAAAAAGACACAACAGCAACTGAACAAGTGTAAATGCTTGCGCAAAGTGTGGATTGATCATGTGATTGTTAATTCAAGTTTATTGATATATTTTTTTAAAGGTCATACAGATTGAAGTCTAAAAGACCTTTGAAACAACTTTTGCAGCAATCTAAAGATTGTGGTTTTTCATCAGCTGGAATTGCAGACATCGCTTATGTAAAAGATTTACAAACCAATAAAATTGTTACCCATAAATTATCTTGCTCGAAATTTGGTTACGCTTACTCTCCATCGACTGGCTTCGGTTGGGTAAGTTTGTTATGGGGTAAAATCTCTTTGCAGTATGTACAAAAGCTAATCGATAGATCTTGCGGAGTAATTTGGGAGTCCGGGGCACAGATGTGATTTTTACGACGTCCTTCACCCATGGCCATCGTCAAACTGCTTCATCATTTTGGAGCCTTCTTTGCAAAGAAGGAGTGGTAGTCCATTATCAGGTCCCCCTAAAGCAAGGGGTGCATACATTTGCCTTCTTCATTTTGCCATTTTTATTTTCTTTTTTAGGTAAGCATGAATAAATGCCTAGAGAGACCTTGTCCTCAGGGCTACGCCGTGGATAAGGGGTCGCAACACGATTATGCTGGAGCATTTAGGTATTTGTGCCTGAATGATGATGTATTATGCAATAAGATAATTGTTATACGTGTCTTAAGTCTTTGAATTTAGAGTGCCTTGACAGAGTCACAAAAGTACTACATACCACACATGCACTGAAGTCACTGAAGAAGCTATACAGTCGCTGAAGAAGCTATACAGTATAAGATGTTAGCTATATTTACGGCTTGGTCCGGATATAGTGACCGTTTTCACAAGTAAAAATGTCTTTGATAAAGAATTTAGGTTTCCTCCGCCCAAACGGAGCTCAAGTAATTCCATTCTTTTTGAAACCCGTTATGCCAAATGTTCTATGCCAAATGTTTTCCTTTTTAAACACACAACACTGTCGGACAGTCGGTTTTAAATACTGTACATGCTATATTTTAAACTATGTATCTTACAATTAACTGAATTACATCATTGCATGATTGGGTAGTAAATAATTATAGCGATATTGTATCGCTATATTACTTGCATGCGGAGCATATTAATGAGGCTCTTATTAGGAGCCAATGCATGTGATAAAAAAATAAGTAAAACTCACTTTTGACTTCTAAGACTTCTGTATCTGATATTTTTCAGTGCAGCGTTCACGTTTTTTTTTTACTATAGAATTATTATATCTCAATAGTTACAGTGTGGAGCAAAGCATTTCAGGCTTAGAGAGAGGAGCGACCGCTTTCATTGGATGTGATGGAAAGAAGGTACGTTCTCAAGAACGCAATATTGATAAAAGTTATTATTTACTTTATTTGAGAACATTTCTGTCTACCCTGCATGAGCATGAGTTCATCGGCATGTAGTGATTCAGCAACGTAAGGTTACGTAACCGAATATTTCTTCCAGCCCAATATTGCACGTGCAGTATATCCTATATCCACTTTAAATAATAAATGTCGATAAATGTGGCACAGATCTCTCTTGGTGCACAAATTGGTTACATCAGTAACACATATATACTTTCAGTGACAATATAGTAAAACAGATGTAAAATGAAGTCTGGTTTCTATTTAGTCGATTTTCACCGATAAGTGCATAGTCATGTTCACCAATGAGAAATAGCCCGGATGTAAATTTGTCCTTAATTTACTTCTGTATATGAAAATCGATCATTGATGACATCCATCATGCACGCACATCAGCAACGCACGACACCCATGCACGATTGAATGGAAACCTGGCAGAACGTAACACTGATAAAATAAACACTAGAAGATGGAGCTAAGATAAAAATATTTGACTCTTCTAGTGTTGCGGTTGTTTTGGTCCCAAGGGTGGAAGAAAAGATTATTGTTCGCAGAGTTGCGACAAAGATATAAATGGCGATAGAGTGCATGAGAATAACGTTAATACGTGGTATTGGGTGAGGTCCAGTGTCCCGAAAGCGGTGTGGAAAAAATGTATGGACTACAAGGTCAAGCGGAGAGATGGAAAAACAATTTGGTACAAGATAGTTGGAAGCAGTGCTGTTCCAGTGGAGGTAATTAACGCAAACGGTTTTTTGTATGAATATATATCACTCTTTCCCCTTACTTAATTGTTATATATGTGCTGTGTATGTTAAATGTGTTTGGTTCATTCGTATTCACAAGGTAAGTGAAAAATTGTTGCCCGTATATTGTCATAACAAAGTAAAGTTGTTTTTTTGAAATGTACACTTAATGTATACTACCTCGGGAAATAGTAAGTTTTGTTTTCCTTCGAGTCTCAATGTTTTCCTTCGAGGCTCAACATTCAGACACTGGGAAAAACAAAACTCACTATTTCCCTCTGGAGCATACATTAAGTGCATAATATACTCAACGTTTGGCAAACTATTTTGCGTCTATCAAGCAGGTATGCATATGAAATGATCCCAGTATATACTAGCAGCAAGAAAATTAGAATCTTTTTCGAATTTTTTCTCTTTTCTTTTTGAAGGGTCGATGCAACAAAGATGAGGTGAACCTTCTAGATGGGGTACGTGACTTTATTAATTAAAATACCACTTGTCAATGTTTGGTGTTCCTAACGTTTCATTGGTCGAAAGCGAATCACGCGAGAGTGACGTAATTTTGATATCGCCCGCGCGACCCCCTGCAGAGTGATATAACGCGTTATTTCGCGCTAAGTACGACTCGAAGACAAGTATTTATACTTTCAGATACTTATAATAAACCTTTACAGCTAGGATTCAATGTTAATATTATTCGGTTTTATCGCTATTATTTTCATAATTATATTATTATTATTCAATAACGTTTTTTGTTTAGATTGCAGTCATACCAAAAGGGAAAAACATTCCTCCCTTGCGCAGAATGGTGGCTTTTCGTGAAGGAAGCGATGAAATTTACGTACGATCAAATGGAAACTGGAGTGCACTGGCCCAGAAGGATAAGGTTAGTTACTTAGTTTCTAATTATGTGAATAATTCATTCTCATTGTTCTATGATGTGCGTTCATGTGACTGCATGATCTTCCAAATAGATAACGTACTAAATTTGTTAAGATTTTAACCTAATAGTACTAATAACAGTAGCTTCCTACTGATTGGTTGCTAATTGTAGATACAAAAAGATCTACCTGCAATGATGAACTCAACTCTAAAAAAGTTTAAGGATGGAATTGAAATCAATGGTAGTAAGGTATCCCTTTTTGTAGCATTTATTTCAAAAACAACTAAGTCATTATTCTAGTTGTATTTCTCTGTTTGCATTCCGGCATTCACTCTAAATAAAGTCCCGATTTTGTACTGGTATTTTAATTAATCAAAGTTTCTTCAAAATACGTGGTTCATTTTTAAATTTTATATTCTATTTGAGTTTAGATTTTAGAGAAAGTGGATTTACAAGTAAGACCGAAATTAAAGAACCTCAAGACACGACTAGATGCCCAGAACACGAGGGTAAAGATGATTTTAGAAACAGTAGAATTTCATGACGATAACAACGATTAGTGAAAATTAAAATTCGTGATCTAGCATAAAAAAAGGTTTAAGAAAGTTGCAACCTTGCCTCGGTCAGTAAAGTTATTGAGTATGGATTTGAAATTTGATCGCAAAGAGTGGGCCAGGGATATGCGGTCCTCTATTTCCAGTCGCTTCGCGGGGATACGCGGTCCTCCATTCCCAGTCGCTACGCTACAGCTATCGTATATCAACCTAGCAAACCAGATCAAGCTTTTCTTTTGTGCTGGTTCATCAATTTTATTGTTCACCAGCTAGCCGTATAGCTGCATGTTACCCTTGCTGTAACGGTACCGCTTCCTAGCAGCTGGTCAAAGCCAGTCAGATCTGTGCCATTTGTTGCATGTAATGGCCTTTTCTCGCCATAAATTGTTCGGGTATTTGATTCCATTAAAATCCTAACATGTACATTCCACACGTCAAAATGATTAACTAAGCGTTTTAAAGTGGTTCCTTGTCCTTAACGTCTGTACAGTTTCATACGCTATCTATATAGATCAGACTTGAAAAAGAGGAATTAAGACTCTTCACTAATTTACATCTCTTTAAACTAGAATTGCATTGCAAGTTGGTCCGTGTAACAGGGCTTAATTAGTTATGATAGCTAGAGCTTGTTTCAACTTCGCTTTGCGCTAATTTAAAAAGAAACTGCATGGCCAGCATCAGAAAATATGTATATCTGCTCCGACGATCAAGTATTTTGTTATTTTAGCTGTCTGAAGAACTTAAAAAGCTGGAAAATGAGGTAAAAGGAATAAAGAAGGCCTTGGGTAAAACCACAAAATGTAAGGGAAAATGCCTGTATTTAATGACAATTACTATTACAGTTACTGTATTGAAATTTCAAGCCGGCTATGGTTCATGGTATATGCATGCAAAGTTGGTGGTGGGACATTAATTTATTAATATTCTTGTAAGTTTGCATGGTGACATCCGAAATAAGTTAATTAACTTGCAGGTACGCCACGTGTGACTCTGGTTTTAAAATGATTCTGAAATAGAGTCGAAATGTCACCAACTGAATAATTGCGTGTTGTCTTTCTTATAACCAAAATCTGGGCTGGAGTTTGCAAGATGTCTTTGTATCGGAGTATGTTTCATTTTATATGACTGTGAACTATAGGGTCATTATAGTAAATCATTAAATCTCATTATCTCAATTAATTTCAGCAACCACTCCATCTCCGTTAAATTCTGAATGCGCTTCTTTGTCACTACAAAATCCGAATGGCTATAAGTGGCTGACTAATAGGAATCGTAACTATCGATACATCACTATCACACCATACTGCGATGACCACTTGTCTCAAGGTTGGTACAGATTCGGAGGGGAAGCTGGTACCCAGATTGCAACAACATGTGTGCCAAAGCGCAGATGTGGAACTCACGCCCCAGGCTGGATGACTCAAAAACATCCGACGGTTTCTGAAGGCAAAGTTACTCGTACAGTGGCTTTTCACTGGGACGGAAATTGTCGGAAATGGTCTCAAAATATCCAAGTGATCAATTGTGGGGTATATTATGTGTATTACCTTGGTCCGAGTGTTGCATGTAAATTAAGATATTGTGGTTCGTAAGTTGGGCCTTTTCAAAATTTTTGTACAATTAACTTTCACGGCTTATGAACAATTTTAACCGTTATAATAGTTATGTTTTTCGTATAATTATGTCATAACCTATATTTAACTAAAATTACAGTAAAAACAACCAGCTGATCTGAGTAAAGTAATCAACCTATCAGCCTTTTCTCCAATCAACCTATCGCTCTTTATACTATTAGCAGGAAGAACGGGGACGGAATGACTTCAGGCACGTGATAACTCGAGACACCTCATGACGTCTGATCTCAGATCAGCTGGATGCATGCACACTGATGTATCGACGCTTATCAACATTGTGATATTCCAATTAATTTTGCAATATACGTCTTTTAGTTGTGAAGGGCCATAAGAAGCCTGATTAAAGTTAAGGGGAATTTTTTTACTCCGAAACACGTTTTCCCGCATTTTGGGGTTAGATTTGACTTGCTTTAGGCCACTTTTCGACGATCATATATATTAAGGTACTTTAAGATTGACGTGTAGGCGAATTTTGACGTGCAGGTCACGGTTCCCGGATATTTTGTTCACCAATGTACGTCTGGCCGAGGAAGAATTTACCGATCAATTACATGCGGCAGGCCCCCTTGCCCACTGCCCATAAAGCCGGTTTTCCATTACGCGGAATTTTTCGATCGAACGAAATTTTTCGCTCAATTGAAAAGAAACTGATTTTCTTTGTGAGAATTCGACCGTAGCGGTTCCCTTCACCGGCCATAATTGAAAATAAAATCGTGCGAAAAATTTCGTTGGATCGAAAAATTTCGCGTAATGGAAAAAACCACCCTAATGTTGTCTTAAATTTGGACCACCGTCGGTATAACGTTGCACTCAGTTATTGTACAGAAGTTAGTTGAAAAAAGGCGAGCGCGGGGGGGTGCTTGGGGTGGGTTTGGGGTACAGTTGGGGTACTGTTGTTCACTTGTTCTCTCCAATTCAAAATTCTTAGAACGGTGCAATCAGTGAATGCGAGTTGATTTTGTATTTTGCACGTCGCTGCCAGCTTTGCAAATTTTCCAGATTGTGAGTCGTATTGTACCTGCAAATTTTCTGCAGCTTCAGATAATACAAAGACCGAGCACGCATGAACCCTTTTTAATCAAGTGTTGTACAAACGGGACTCAGTTCTAAAGTAAAAACTACTGTCGGTTTCAAATTCGTCCATTTTATCACAACAAAAATAATTGACGTAACGTCCCAGTTTACGTTGAGTTCACTGGGAAGCGAAAGAAGTAGGCATTTTGTAAGTGGAAACATAGCAACTAACAACTCAGTGAGCTGCTACAACTAGACAGCTTTTGTTTATATTCGAGGAGATTTGCGCGCGGATTATTTGACAAGTCTCATCGTGTATGTTAAATTTCGGGCTGCTGAGTGATCAAAGAGGCATAAAGATAAGGGAAACCGGAATCAGAATGGAGTGGATAAAAAGACATCTTTTCTGTTTGCTTTGTTATTGTACAGTTATCAAACACCAAGTTTATAGTTCAGGTATGATGATGACTCATCGACGAATTTTAGTTAATGTACAAGAAGCACGTACAATACAGCTGTCTTGCTCTTCTTAAATCCCCGATAATCCCAATGGCCTTTATATTTTAAACGCAAGGACATGGGATAATCGTACGCAGGGAAGAGGGTTTATTCATTCGTATTTTGAAGTATAAAATGGTGGTAATATAATACATCATCACGTTCATGAGACAACCCTCTTAAAATAGCACATTACAAATAATTATGACGCATGAGAATTTTGTCCAAACATTTGGTTCCGAAAATATTCTCACTATATACAGTCGCGCAAAAAACAATCCGCATTACCGGCAGATAGGTGACTGAACATAAGCCGGTTAAAGATATGCACTTTCAAACCGGAGATACAAATCAAAACAAGGCGGCAATAAGTTCTAATATTTAGATTTTATGTAAAATCATAGACGGTCTGAAGTGTTACAATAGCCGTCTTATACACACCTAAAAATCTCACATCTTGTTGACAACTTGTTGGCTCAACAAGCTTGTAGCAAGCTTGTTGACAAGTTGTAACAAGCTTGTTGAGACAACAGGTTGTAGCAAGCTTGTTGACATCAAGCTTGCTACAACTTGTTGGCTTGCAGACTTGTAGCAAGTTGTTGGAACAACTTGTTCCAAGCTTGTCGACAACAAGCTGTACCAAGCTTGTTGGAGCAACTTGTTGACAAGTTGTTATAGTCATCAAGTTGTAACAAGCCTGTCACAACAAGCTTGTACGAAGGCTGCGCGTGACAATGCTGTAACAAGACAGTTCCAACAAGTTGTAGCGACATTGTTAACGGCAAAAGTTTTCCGATAACAACAAAATCAATTTGAACTGGGCCAAATATGATTTTATTGATCATTGCCATTCATCAAATGGCAAAAGCAAGATCAACGAGCTTTTAAACACTTTAACACTCTGCAACGAAGTTCATAACTTCTTTTAGTAATAAGATTTGAAAAAATCCGAATTCTTTGAAAACATTACAGATGAACATTTCCTTGTTTCAAGGATATCTATAACCGTTGAACCGTTGAGGAAGTGACGATTTCAACGGAGTAATCTCATTGGTTCAGACTCTGTTTAAACTATGTATAACTGATCTTATTGGTTGAAATATACGTCAGTATATTTGCAAATTTCCCTGCTCTTTTCAAGAGTTCACTGATTCACCTGGTCATTGAGCTATCTTTGTGCCAAAACCTTTGATTTTTTAAGCCTTTAAAAGTTTAATAAACGTTGAAATATCAGTTAAAACGGATGGGCAACTTAAAAAAGTTTGAAGAAACTACAGTTCGACGTTTTAATAAAGGTATGTGCGTTTAATTCATCCAAATATTTGATATGGCGTACACAACGCCGGCAACACAATTTATTATAGTACACAAGCTAGCCTTTTAAAACTATATAGTTTTTAAAATATTTGTTGAATTTATTGCTTTTTATAAACATTGAACTGTTAGTTTCTGTGGATATTTATCAAAATCGAAACTTTGCCGGTTTTTTGTATTCAATAATTCAAATATTTTTAATGACGAGTAGGTGTACGGTAAAGTGTAAAATTTCCAATTTTTAATATCTGTGCGTATGTTTTTAGCATGCTCTGATTAGAAATAATAATATATATTTACGTATTATGGTAATAAAGTATTTGTACATTACTTATTTGACATTAGACTTGGATGGCAAGCAACACCCTCGCCACAGCAGACAGGATGGAGTTTCCTCAACGTATTTGCAAACCAGTTTCCTCAAATATTTGCATATTTTTTAAAATAACTTATTCCTGAAGCCAACAAACTGGAGCTAAACTGAGGTATTGGCCGGAAAGTCGTATCAAACAGAGTGAATTATAGGAAAGAGGTGCAGCTAGCTGTTGATTCTTGGGATGACGAAGTCAATTCAACAAGTGACTGAAATACTGGTATTATACAAGAATATTCATGCACCAGTTAATTTTTACCATATGAATGCAAAGAAACTTTTCTTACGAACTGATTATTAGGCTATATACTCAGAAAGGAAAATACATATGTTCTTGTACTGAGCCTTTAGTAATCTTGGTACTTCAAATGTGAAGTTTGTATTTAATTGCTAACCTTTGAATTTGTTTTTAAAATAATATGATTTTTACATCAAACTTTGTGTTGTTTGTTCTTTGTTTCACCGGCAATCTCCGGGAAAACACGCGTGTTTTCAAGCGAGATTTAATGCGCGGCCATGTTTGCAGCAAGCTTGTCGCGACAAGCTTGTAACGGCCTTGTTATAACAAGCTTGGAACAGCTCAAGTTCAACAAGCTTGTAGCAAGTTGTTGTCAGACTTGTAGCAAGCTTGTTGGCAACAACCTTGGTACAGCATTGTCACAACAAACTTGCTACAAGTCTGACAACAACTTGCTACACGTCCGTCACAACAACTTGGGACAAGCGGTGCGAATAAATCTTGCAACAAGCTTGTTGAAACGAGCTTGCGACAAGCTTGCTGCAGGCTTGTTACAACTCGTGCGTTTTTACGTGTGTATGATATACAGCTTGGTCACGCGAGGATCACGAGTTCTGTCGAGGGTCGAGGATAAAGTCATTGTTGTACCAAATTTGCTACTCTAAGTTAACAACCGGACAAGCTGAAAAGTTAGCTTAAACCAGCAACATTTGGTTTGCTAGTCCATAAGCTACACACGTAAAAACGCACAAGTTGTAACAAGTCTGCAGCAGACTTGTAGCAAGCTTGTTCCAACAAGCCGATATCAGGTTGTGTTCGCACTGCTTGTCCCAAGCTTGTTGTGACGGACTTGTAGCAAGTTGTTGACAGACTTGTAGCAAGTTTGTTGTGACAATGCTGTACCAAGGTTGTTGCCAACAAGCTTGCTACAAGTCTGACAACAACTTGCTACAAGCTTGTTGAACTTGAGCTGTTCCAAGCTTGTTATAACAAGGCCGTTACAAGCTTGCCGCGACAAGCTTGCTGCAAACATGGCCGCGCATTAAATTTCGCTTGAAAACACGCGTGTTTTCCCGGAGGTTGTGAAACAAAGAACAAACAACACAAAGTTTGATGTAAAAATCATATTATTTTAAAAACAAATTCAAAGGTTAGCAATTAAATACAAACTTCACACTTGAAGTACCAAGATTACTAAAGGCTCAGTACAAGAACATATGTATTTTCCTTTCTGAGTATATAGCCTAATAATCAGTTCGTAAGAAAAGTTTCTTTGCATTCATATGGTAAAAATTAACTGGTGCATGAATATTCTTGTATAATACCAGTATTTCAGTCACTTGTTGAATTGATTTCGTCATCCCAAGAATCAACAGCTAGCTGCACCTCTTTCCTATAATTCACTTTGTTTGATACGACTTTCCGGCCAATACCTCAGTTTAGCTCCAATTTGATAATCAAATTCCTATAAAGTACAATGGCTATAAATATACAATAAGTAAATAAATTAGAATAAGTAAATTCCTATAAATATACAATGGCTTCAGGAATAAGTTACTTTAAAAAATATGCCAATATTTTTGAGGAAACTGGTTTGCAAATACGTTGAGGAAACTCCATCCTGTCTCCTGTGGCGAGGGTCTTGCTTGCCATCCAAGTCTAATGTCAAATAAGTAATGTACAAATACTTTATTACCATAATACGTAAATATATATTATTATTTCTAATCAGAGCATGCTAAAAACATACGCACAGATATTAAAAATAGGAAATTTTGCACTTTACCGTACACCTACTCGTCATTAAAAATATTTGAATTATTGAATACAAAAAACCGGCAAAGTTTCGATTTTGATAAATATCCACAGAAACTAGCAGTTCAATGTTTATAAAAAGCAATAAATTCAACAAATATTTTAAAAACTATATAGTTTTAAAAGGCTAGCTTGTGTACTATAATAAATTGTGTTGCCGGCGTTGTGTACGCCATATCAAATATTTGGATGAATTAAACGCACATACCTTTATTAAAACGTCGAACTGTAGTATTCTTCAAACTTTTTAAGTTGCCCATCCGTTTTAACTGATATTTCAACGTTTATTAAACTTTTAAAGGCTTAAAAAATCAAAGGTTTTGGCACAAAGATAGCTCAATGACCAGGTGAATCAGTGAACTCTTGAAAAGAGCAGGGAAATTTGCAAATATACTGACGTATATTTCAACCAATAAGATCACTTATACATAGTTTAAACAGAGTCTGAACCAATGAGATTACTCCGTTGAAATCGTCACTTCCTCAACGGTTCAACGGTTATAGATATCCTTGAAACAAGGAAATGTTCATCTGTAATGTTTTCAAGGAATTCGGATTCTTTTCAAATCTTATTATTAAAAGAAGTTATGAACTTCGTTGCAGAGTGTTAAAGTGTTTAAAAGCTCGTTGATCTTGCTTTTGCCATTTGATGAATGGCAATGATCAATAAAATCATATTTGGCCCAGTTCAAATTGATTTTGTTGTTATCGGAAAACTTTTGCCGTTAACAATGTCGCTACAACTTGTTGGAACTGTCTTGTTACCGCATTGTCACGCGCAGCCTTCGTACAAGCTTGTTGTGACAGGCTTGTTACAACTTGATGACTATAACAACTTGTCAACAAGTTGCTCCAACAAGCTTGGTACAGCTTGTTGTCGACAAGCTTGGAACAAGTTGTTCCAACAACTTGCTACAAGTCTGCAAGCCAACAAGTTGTAGCAAGCTTGATGTCAACAAGCTTGCTACAACCTGTTGTCTCAACAAGCTTGTTACAACTTGTCAACAAGCTTGCTACAAGCTTGTTGAGCCAACAAGTTGTCAACAAGATGTGAGATTTTTAGGTGTGTAGTCCAATCCTCTTCTGACTGAACGTCGTCACCTATATATAGTAGCTCAGTTCATTTGATTGAAGATCATTGGACTTGTAGTAACAGAAAGGCGTGGGTTCGATTAGGACGAGTTTGATTCCCAGGGCTTGATAAAATCTTTTTCTTCTTGGCAGCAGGTCCCCGACACAAAAAATTTCCTGCCAAATTTAAACTTCCCGCAGCAATAAAACGGGTATTTTTATGTTCATTAACTTAATTTCAAAATCAATGTGTGCACAATAGTATAGAGTGACATAGTGTACACTACATAGTATAATATGAGTATGAGCTCACTCATACTGTACATACTATATATTATTATTGTTATTATTATTATATAGTATGGTTCAACTTAATCTTTGAACTGTATAAGTCTAAAATCTAAACTACACCATTCTGGCATTTTCAACGCGAATTTCTGCATTCACATAAACATTATAACAACAATACAATGGGGATAGCAACGTGGTTGTGTCCTTGTTAAGAAGATTATATTATTTCAAACTGCTAGGACAGTAGGACATGACAACACATAGTATATTTACTCTGAGATCAGAAAAAATTCTAATTTTTTTTGTTAATATTTTGGGTTACCCAAAAAATTTCCTGGAAGGCCAAAAAATTTCCTGGCAGCATGCTGCTGTGCTACCGGACTTTTTCAAGCCTTGTAATGATTCCCATCGTGATAAAGCAAAATTTTCAACTTGCCCGGTTGATAACTCAGAGTTGAACCATCGCGATTTCAATTCACCTTAAGGCCTGTTTACACTTGCGATTTTTTCCGCGATTTTCTTCTTTTGCTTGCCTTAATGCTTTTACAAGGATATAAAGTCAAAGTGTGTACAAGGACGTAATATTTTAATGCTTGTTTCATCTGCTGTTTTTGTAAGGGCTAGGGTCAAGTCGCAGACAATAGCAGTTGCATTGCGAGATATAGTTAAGTTTTTTGATCGTCAATGATCGATAACAATCGACTTTAGTCTTTAGCTATGCATTAGGGTAGTTAGTGTTGCAGCTCCTCGCAAGAATGATTTTCATTGGCTGAACTTTACAATACATTTCTGTTTGAACCATTAGCATAGCTTCGTCCTTTAGAAAGCACAGAAGAGAGCTTCCGAGCTCTAGCTGCGACATGTCCCAAGTTTGAAGCTAATATGGCGGACATTGCATGAAGCTTTTCTTGTAGGTATGATCCGGGTCTCCACGCGGAAATTTCGTAGGTAAAATGGCGGCAATTATGGTTTACCTTTGAAATTTCCGCGCCAGAGGCCTGGATCATACCTACAAGTGAGGCTTCATTGTCCGCCATCTTGGCTTCACTCATCAGTGAGGGAAAGTCAGAAAGTGCATGAGCGTTCCAGTTTTATTTGAGTTCGCTGCCTGAGCCTTACTAATTATTTAACCGGCAATAACTGGGTCCGAAATTTAATTTCACACTTTCTTAATAATTGTTTTTCTTTTCCCTTGTCTAACAATTGATGTTTTGCAATTATAGGTTGTCCGAAAAACTGGCGACAATACAATGGATTTTGCTATCTGTACACCACATATTTTAAGCCACATGACCAGGGACAACATTTTTGCGAAAATTTTCTGCAAGGTTCGCTAGTCGATGTCGCTGATGAATCAGAAAATATGCTCATTAGTAATCTTACTTCGTCGAAAGCCTGGCTACGATTCAGACGATGTCATAATCAGAGATTCTATTGGACAGATTCCTCACCTGCTAATTTTACTGCCTGGGAGAGAGGCCAACCTGATAACAAGGGCGAAGACGAGCAGTGCGTGTTTATGTCGAGAAATGGAAATTGGTCAGACGGAATTTGTTTGGAAAGGAAAGCTTTTGTTTGCCAAAATTGTGCGTCAGCAATATGTGATGTTTACATATTTCTTTACTTTTCCTTGAAGTTTCTTCCTATATGAAATATAGCTAGTAAAGAATAATAAATGAATACTCAACTGTTTATTTATCTTCTCCACGGCCGTATGACGTTTTGCATGCCTTTAAGGTCAAAATTGATTTATTAATAATTTTAAAAATTTTCATCCATGCTTCTTGGCGAAACTTGTGAAAAGATCGATGTGTGATTTACATATTATACACATGTGCATCAACAAATGAAAGATGTCAGGAGAAAATTTTCGTTGGGAAGTTCCTTAGTTTGTGCGGGGCCTGAAAAGGGTAAAAAATACGTTGGCTTTGCTTTGTTATATCGCTTCTTTTCCATTTCAGTTAAAATAAACTGCACCAAAATCCAAGATTGTTATGTTGTGAAAACTCTTCCGGCAAAATGGCACGAAGCAAGATCAAAATGTCAAGCAGATGGATTTCGGTTGGCAAAAATTTCCAATATCATCGAAAATAATGCCATAAAATCACTTCTCAAGGGAGTGCGCCAAGCATGGATAGGTTTAGAAAGGCAGAATATTTTCTGCTTTAAAGATAAAATATCCTACCAAAATTGGGATTTTCACGAGCCGAACGACAGAGCCTTGGTGGAGAATTGTGTCGCAATTGGTAATAACGGAAAATGGAGCGATGAAGATTGTAATTCAAGTTTAGCTGTCATCTGCAGGAGAGGTAGAGCTATACATACAGCTCGTCGCAATTCAATTCAACCATCTTTTTTTGCCAAAATAAGATTGGGTTTTTTTTAGTATTGATTGACTGTTGCATCTCAATTTTTTGTTTTTAACCTAAACCACTGCAAATAAGATTTTCAGTTGCCAACCAATGCATGAAATTGAAAAAGGACTATTAAATTGTTGGTGCACAATTATGGGCAAATTCTTTTTATACAACCTGCATGTTTCATGGAGCAAGCCAATCAGATTGTTGTTCGCAACCAGAGGAATAGTAATTAATTTCTGTCATTTTGATGCATAGATAATACTGTTGTATTTACACTTTTAGATCTTGATGAATGTATTCACAAAGAGGCTAGTGGATGCGATGAAAACTCTGTGTGTAGTAACACTGCAGGCTCGTTTACATGTAGCGAGTGTAAAAATGGATATTCACGTGATGGAAATTCATGTTCACGTGAGTATCGAGTGCTCGATTCTACAAATTGCACGAGACTGAATTTATAAAGGAAACAAAAAAGCTGCTTTCTTTGAACAGGTTTTTATAGGATTAATATCGTTTAAATTCCCGGTTTCAAGATTATTGGTTACAGTTATGTGCTAAAAATAAGGTTTAAATGTGGTTAGGTGTTTTGTTAGAGCCTGGTAAAGGGGTAAACGTTAGGAATGGGATAGAATTATGTGCGGGTATATAAAACAAGGTGGGAACAGTGAACTCTATACAACTGGAACGTTAACTCCTGAAAAAATTCCCTATATTCAGCTTGAAGTCAAAATAGTTTTTCTGAGTTTTGAGATGAAATACTTGACGCCAGACGTTGGGCTGTGTGTCAAATTAAAGCTATTGAAAAGTTATATTTGGTGTAGAAATTTCAAGACTTAAACTACAAAGAAAATATTTTAAAAAACAAAAACAATTACCAAACGGTAAAAACCGAGAAATTTTGAAATATTTTTTAGATATTTTAAGGTAAAGTCTCGAAATGTCTACACGAAATGTAACTCTTTAATAGCTTTAATTTCATATACGGCTCAACATTTGGCGTCAAATATTTAAGCTCATAGTCAGGAAAAGTAAAAAGCACTGGCTTCACCCCGCCCCTGAGTTATCGTTCCAGTTTGTTTACAGTTCAATGGGTGGGATAGATATGAGTTTTGGATTTTGTTGCATGGGGAGGGGTTGGGTGGGATCTAGAGTGGGAGTGGGAATGAGGTATACTAATAATGGGTTAAATGCAGGTGCAAGTCAACGAGCAATCAAACTAAATGGATCAACCCTTCGTTATTTGAAATATTTTTTCTTTTCTTTCATATTCAGGTAAATATACAGCGGCGATTATTCTTGGCACTCTTTTTGGAGTTTCCTGTTTGATTATTCTCTTTTTATGCTGTTACGTCTTGAGAAAGAAGAAACGATGGATCTAAAAAACCAACAGTAAAATGTGCATTTTATATAAAGAACAAGAAACTATTCACAAAAAATGAACTATATTCAAAAGATAGTACAGTCGCGGCGATATCTAGAAGCGGTCTAAAAATTTTTTTGCAATTGTCACCGATTGAGTGATGGGGTGCAATAAAATATTTTATGAAAATCCTTGAAAAACACCACGTTTCCATGCCAGTAACCGTGCTTTTATTGACCAATCAAAATTTTACTTGTCACGATTGAGTTTTGACTAGAGAGCGGAGAGTAAAGGATTACCAAATGGTTTTCAGCACGGAAAAAACATTTGGTACTTGTTTTATAAAATAACTACAGTGCAACAACGATATTTTCAAAATCCCGCGAGTGCTTTTAAATTTCTCGTGCAGGATTGCCTATCCTGCACGGCTATCAGTGACCAATGAAATTGTGTGTTTTAGTGTAGTTATTAGGTTAAAGAAGTTCTCTTCTTGGGCAATTCTGATTGGTCAATGAACAGGAGTTTTGGTTCTTTTTTAAGGGGTTTTCAAAAATATCAAAAAATATTCAGAACAACCCTATTCAGCTTGAAATCAAAATAGTTTTTCTGAGTTTTGAGTTTTTCTGAGTTTTAATCGCGTAGATTAAAAGATAAATGCAAACCAATAGATTACTCCCATTTTTAATTTTCGTTATCCTCCTATGGCCGCGACTGTAAACAGTCTGAAATAATCGTGCATAGATTAGTTTTCATTGTCGCATTCATTTTCTGTTTTCAAACAAAATTCGTAATTAAGAAACATGGCGTAATGTCAATCCTAAAAAAATCGGGTGAAAAACATCAACACCGAGCAGATGAAAAAAATATTGAGTCATTGAAATTAAATTTAAGGCGTGGAAATTTTATGTTTAGAATTTCCTGTGAACTATACTTTACATTTACACGTGTTTTTCAAATTAAGATAATTAAATATTAAAACGTAATGGTCAGGATAGGTCACTGATGAACCAAAATGGTAAGGGTAGGAATTGTGTTGATAAAAAATACAAAAACTCTTTTACTAAGAGTTTATATAATAAGCTTACCTAGCCAACACAGCCCAGTGAACTCAAATGAGACTGGAACGCTTACTCTGTCGGAAGTTTGAAGCCAAGATGGCGGACACTGAAGCCTTTCTTGTAGGTATGATCCAGGCCTCCACGCGGAAATTTCGTAGGTAAAATGGCGGCAATTTTTATTTTTAGAATTTCCGCGCCAGAGGCCTGGATCATACCTACAAGAATGCTTCATGATCCGCCCTCTTGACTTCACTCATTAATGAGGGAAAGTCAGAGAGTGAGCGTTCCCGTTTTATTTGAGTTCACTGACACAGCCTCGTACCCAGGCGTTTTCAATGGGCGCCGACCATCCTCGTTTCCAGGTTTTCCGCGTACTGCTTGTGCCGATTGATGTCACAGTATTCAAAGCATTGAAGCGTCTGAGGACGAGGCTGAATCAAGGAGCAGCGTAAATAGCATCTTATCTCAACAACTTCACATCAAATGTAATATAGTAAGTGACTGAAATAGACAAAGTTTCTACCCATTAGATATCCCTTCCTTTGTTACTTATGAATTCTAGACAAGCTTATAAGCGGACTAATAAGAGCACTAGCAGATAGTTCTGACATTGAACTATTTTAGTCCTGACATTATATATTGACATTATAGAGGCTAATTTATTTCACTGGAACTGTCTTCTCCGAGCAGGCCCTTTCTCTGGGCAAATTTGAAGGCTTTCATATTTTGCAGTTGGAAATTTGGAAAGGAAACCCGCCTTTTTTTAACCAGTCGGAGATGGTAGAGTACTTTGTCCAATATGCCGAAATGAATAGAATTACTGTAAGGATTTGGTCTTCATATTATTCACTGAAGAGAAGGTACGTTACAGTGTAACACGAAAGAAGGTGCCAAATTGCATCGATTTCCCACCAAAAAAAGGTTGAAAGAGGCCATTGAGGTTACTTTACATTTGCCTTAAGTTGCCTTGTTGAATGGTTAACCCAATTAATCACTGGTTAAAAAACACAAAAATCATTGTTAAAAATAATACATTTGCACCAGCCCAGCAAAACAAGTTAAACAACCAAACGTACGAATCAACATTAATAGTTGGGCTGTCTTGAATATATCCCAATATAACCAGGGAGCATCGTGGCAGCGTCTTCAAATAACCTAGCATGAAATGTGGTATAACAACTGTCTAAAATAGTCAAAAACACTTCTCGACGTTTCGACCTGAGGCCCTTCGTCAGGGGAGTTAGTGAACTCTCTGACTGGAATATACACACACATTGTTGTGTTTTTTTACTGGACAGTTAAAGTATTAAAGAACAATTCGTTTTAAATGATATTTAATCAAAAGTTTCTTACATAAACATGATCAAATTTTACCAAATCCAGTTTGGAATTTGGATTACCAGTACGTAACTTCGCCACGCCCCTCCCACCAACACCTACCAAAAATAGTTGCTTGGCAACATTCTGGGGACACGTGCTTGGTGCGTGGAATCCTTGAGGGCGATCTTGTTGTTGAACTGATATTGCTTCAATAGTGGTTTCATACAGCATTTTTACATCCCATAATGATAATCGCAGAAATGAATTTGATAATAAAGAGCTATGTCAAATGCTGCGTGATGGCTGAATGATTTATACTCGAATATCAATGGATCGGACGAATTGATAAGAAAGAATTTAGTGGCCAATCTATAAAAGCCACTCTCTTTATACTGTCTTAATTTAGAACATGTTTCTTTATAGTCTTATTATTAGATTCAGACATTTTTATTCCTTTGCGATTTCAAGATGAAGGCGAACATTTCAAACTGTTTATGTGGCTTGAATATTGCTTCAAAGCTCTTGCGATCCCAAATGAAATTTTCAAACAAATGGAATGGGAGTGTACGCACTGGAGTGTTGAATATGGCCATATTGTCCTCATCAGCCAAGGAAATATCTCCGCAAACAGTGAAAAGTATCGAGAATTATTTCAAGCAAAAGGATATAAAATTTCAACATGGTCATACAACAATCATGGCAAAGTGTCCATTTTGTGCTAACAAATCCAGTAATGTTTCCAAGATGTCAGCGCATCCGGATCAGGGAGCATTCAGTTTGTTTGTGAACAAAATGACTGGAAGTCACATTTGCAACAGTTGTGGCACCTCAGGAACCTGGCAACAACTAAAGGTAGGAATTAGAAATTGTTGTATAATTCGTCAACTCTATACACAAGATGCCCGTGCCAAGATGTGCCACTTAACTGATGATGTTTTCATCTACACTTTGCTATATTTTTATTATATGCATCTTTTGAGTAATAACTATATAATTATTAATGAATTTTGATAAGTAATATAATTATTATTATTATAATTATTATTATTATTATTGGTGTGATTATCTTCTACTAATGTCTTCACTGACTAAAAGTGTGTTTACACTAGAGGCCTAGATCTTGCCTAGACCAGGTCTAGGACAAGTCTAGGTAAATAGGTGCCACCTACAGTCTTCCTTGATGGATGATATCGGGTAGCCAAAATAACTAACAAAATACTTGGAACAAGACCCAAAACATGCCGAAAAGTGGTAATACTAGTATGGATCCTATATGGATCATAGTACTATTAAGTTGAAAATTTGTCAGGACTCGGTAAATCCTGCTCAGATTACCAAAATCGTGCCCCAGGTCAGGTCCAGGCCACCTTTTTACTGTCGGCCTGGATTTTGTGGCCAATATTCCCTTACTGGAAAATACTGTAGGAATTTTGTTTTACCATTTTGTTTAACTCTTTCTCTCAATTTACTTAATTGCCATTTAACAAAATAAATTAGTATAAATGATATACAACAAAGTCATGATAAACCAATAGTTCCAAGTACAAAGAATACATATATTACTGAATGCACAGCACACATGAAACACACAAGAAGTATGCTGTATGTTGTCCTTATGCCTTAATTAATGTCTTAATTCTACTAAAAGCTCTTATTGTGACAAAAATTAATAGTTATAATGCCAATTTCATGTGGTATAAGAAAATATATACCTGGGTAGTTACTATAATTTATTTGGACAGATAGCCTGTTATATATAGTGACATTGTTAATTAGTTTTACAAGATTTTTAATTAGATTGCTAAAGTACTGTATGTACGTTCCAATATAACCAGGGAGCTGCTTGGCAGCGTCTTCAAATAACTTAGCATCAAATGTGGTATAATAACTGCCTAAAATAGACAAAAACACTTCTCAATGTTTCTACCCGAGGCCCTTCATCAGGAGGGTTAGTATCATACTAGTTAACTCTCCTGATGAAGGGCCTCAGGTGGAAACGTCAAGAAGTGTTTTTGTCTATTTTTAGACAGTTGTTATACCACATTTGATGCTAAGCTAAAGTACTGTATGGTCTATGATATATTTATGGTCTTATTTCATATTAAAGTGGGCATAGTTTTCCCATCAGACAATAACACTGGCATTTAGGTGTATAATTTTGACCCATCAACTGGTTTTACTCTATCACTACGCATTTAGGCACCTTAAGATGCACCAAATCTACAACACAGACGTGAAGTATTACTGCAGTTTCACAACAGGGATAAAATTTATAGACTTTTTGGTAAAGAAAGTCAGAACCGTATTGAAAGCAGCACGTAAAACAGATTAAAACTGGATTAAAGCTGAACACTAGCAGCTGTTTTCATGTCACGTCTGTGTCGTAGATTTGGTGCATCGATCTTAAGGTCTATATTGTAATTTGGAACTCACAAACTTAGAATGTGAAAATTTGCAAAATTGTTTATTTATAGAATAAATAGACAAGCTGAACATGCTAAAAAAATAAAAAAATGGAATTTGTTATATATGTGATCCTTATAACTTGCTATCCTATTTTTTCCTGATCTGTCAACAACTCAATATGTAATAATGTATATAACCATGCAAGTGAATCTGCTGTATTATATGCTGTAAATTGAAGAACAATGTTGCAGTGGTGACTTATATATATATATATATATATATATATATATATATATATATATATATATATATATATATATATATATATATATATATATATATATATATATATATATATATATATATAATATTGTCAGACATCTAATGTCATAGTTGAAGAATGCTTAGTTGTTTTTCACCAATCTCACCAAAGCATTAGTCTGATGAACTATCACGGAGCAATGTTTACATGTAGTTATACATTTACTCTTACTGGCCCAACAAAGAGTTTGATTATTTACAAAATGGCTGGCAAATTGCATATGTTATTCTCAAAATTAGCATCAATATATTTATTAGTTTACTGGCAAGTGCATTAACATGTTAAGACTTCTAGTGTCATACAGTAGTTGATGAACAACCACCATTGTGTGTTGTCCCCTAATAAACCATTAAATGCATTTCCCTGTGTTTTAAAAGTTTAATCAGAAATAAATTACCAATGAGTTGGAATTAGATTTGGAGAGCTTATTCCAAGGCCTTTATTTATGTAATCAATTGTTATGGTCTGTAATTGTAATGTATGTAGTAATTAATGATACAAAAAACTCTTGCTGAATAACACCTAATGTACAGTAGAATGTTCTGCATTAGATAAGTGGAACATTGGTAATTTCCTATCAATTTTTTATAGACTTGGGTGTCTGAAGAGAATATTACAAGCAAACCAAGTGAGTTAACTTCAAGCAATGATGAAGGAGAACAAGAGAAAGTTTTAAATCTTTGGGAAAAGACAAAACCTTTTGGTGAATGTAAAGAATCATTGAGAAGATACATTGTAAAAAAGGTTGAAATTCAGGTATAAAATAATAAATAAACAATGTGGCAGGCAAGAAGAGGGTCAAGGCCTGTAATATGTCCCCCCAAAATATTTTCAGAAAGCTATATAATTGGCAGTTGCAGACAAGGTTAAATGAAAAGGAACTAAAATATTCTGTGCCTAGTGTGCTCTGAGTGGCTACAACTCCCAGGATAGGCCTAGAAATCTCTTGCAAATATGATCAGCTGGCCAGGCAACCAATTTTTATGGGGCCTGTGGTTGGTTCTCACCAGATTTGATTGCAGACAAAAATATAATTTTAAGCTTTGTTTGAGGGACCCAGGTGTGATGTCATCATTAAGGATTAGTCTGATTACTTATAATGAATCAGAAACCAAAATGTCCAGCATAATAGCTGCAGCGGCCGTATCACTTTGTACTTTAGCTACAGTAAATTTATAACCCCATATCAGACCCAGGACTATGCAGGAAATGACTAATTGATTTGCAGGTCCCAGTTATATTGTACGTATGTACTGTACAAGGCACAGCATTGTGGACGGTAATTTGAGCAACCACTATACGCCAATGCACTAGTCATAGCACTATTTTGTTGTATTTGTCACTCTATTGGCATGTACGGGGATCGTTCAAACTTCGATCGACCCTATTTGCAATGTACAGGTATTTGTAGTCTGACTATAAATACCTGCGACCACGCTGGATGTTTTACGTACAGACGCAAGATGTTTTATGTACAGGATATTTTGTACAGTATATGCGAGGCAATACATCTAAGTCTAAAACATATTTTAAAAACGTATTTGTTGCCCAAAACCCGTTGCAGTCTCAAGTTAATTTACCGAACATGTATCTGTCAACGTGGCGAAGATGATTGACAATACATCGCCGTGATTAATAATAAATCCGAGACGCTTGCTCGTAATACACAGGATTGTTTAAGTAAATCCCCTTAAAGTATATTACTTTGATATTATCCTGAATTACCTCTTTTAAGTTCCTATCCAATGTCAATGCTGCAATTGCTAAGCATTTGCAAAATGTCACTCCATGAGTTGATGAAAGTCAGCTGTTTTTTAGAAGATACAATTGTGCCATATTGTCAAGCACCAGCTCTGTTTAGCCTCGTCCGTCGAGTTTCAGCATACTCACGTAGACATCAGTTTCCTTTTCAATACACCACGGCTACATCTGAGTTCTTCAGACTGCTTATATGTATAATGTAGCATTGGCCATTTCGACGTTTTAGAAGAGAACACGTTGGTTTTATGGGGGGGGGGGGATTAACGAACTGCATTGGGGCGTGGATAAAAGGTTCGACTACAAGAAAGCCCCATGATGCATGTCAATCTTGCTATTTCCAGTTTCCTACCACAGCCTCGGAATGGTTACGTAGTTCTTATGCATTGTTCTCCGTTAGACTAGTGTTATTAAAATTTTAATTGATTACCATACATTTATTCTGTTTCAATTGCAGCCTTTGTCTTCTGCAACCTTGAAGTTCTACAGAGTGCATACAATTCTACACAAGGTAAGAAACCTTTTAACAAGGCCAAAGTAAGACTTGTTCTCGGCATAAGCAATATGTAGAACTTAGCCGGGGTTCACACTGTCAAGGTTTCTTTGGCCAGTTGGAATTTTGCGTTGCTATTTGTACGCTTGAAGTATTTGCTGGAAATATTTGGGTAACGTACGACCTCTCGCTTGACCTCTCGTATAAGCAACTAACTAGTACAGTCACCAATGGTGAAAACGACAGTGAAACATTAGCAAAATCACTGAACCTTGTTCAATAGACCTTGGTAATATTGACTAGTTTGGAGGGTATAGCTCTGTTAGTCAGGTGACGCACGCCACGAGCACGGAGCTAACCAATGAACTCTAAATAGACTGAAACGATATCTCGGCCAGCATCTTTGAAGCGAAATTGTCGGCCGCCTTTAAAGGTTTCAAACTGAAAAGCACCGCGTAAAATGCGTCATTTTACTTACACAAATGCATTAAAGGCTTTTAGTTCCGGCGATTTATTAGAAGCAGGGCCGTAGCTGGAAGCTTAATTTGGTTGGGGGGGGGGGGTAAATATTCGTATATATATATATTCGTCTTATGCCCGATTGATTTCTTTTGTTTTTATGGTATGTAAACATGAATATATGAATATGTTCCCCCAATTACGCGGTCTAGCTACGGCTCTGAATACAAGAACGTTCAGACCCAACCGACTTGAAACTTTATCGCCGACCTGAAATTTTTTCTCCTACCCGAAAACGTTTTCATATTTAGTATACAAAATAAACTTAATTTTAACTGAATACTTGCTATAGTCTTTCTTATCATGTAAACGTTTTTCTTAGCATATATTCCAATGTAATACTCAGGTCTGTAGTTAGATCGTTTAATTGAAAGGGGTGTATTCGTATATTCATGTTTATACATACCGTGTTCTTATTAAAATCGACAACCTTAGTTTTCAGCTCCTGATGGGTCACAGAAACAACAGCTATGCCTTGCATTTCCTTGGTACAACTTCGAACGAGAAAAATTATGTGGAATTAAACTCCACAAAGCGAAGATGAAACTACAGGAAGAAGGTGTTGGAGCCCTGGAACCAAGGTACGTATTGTGCTGTACTTTTTGTGATACAATACGCGGTTCTGGCGCAGGCATTCCCAGCATTTTAAACTTGTTCAATTTCATCCATTTCATTCATACTGAAAACGTCTGTTCAAGGTTGGGATTTCAATACCGAATTCGGCAAAAGTTTTAAACATCACTCCTACTATTAATCTGTAATTGTACTCGTCAAGGCATGCTTTATATACTAATTACAGTATTTGTACCAATATCTTGTTTATACTTTGTAGACATGGTCTTCCAAGTATGTTTGGTTGGCATACGGTGCCTTCGCATGTCAAAGAGATTGTTCTCACGGCGGACGAGTTCGACGCAATGGCTATTTATCAAGCTACGTCGTTTCCAGCCATTTCACTTCCTTTGGGACTCTCGTCTCTCCCGCCGGAGGTATGTAGGGCTAATTTTTATTCCTTTAGAGTTCATTAAGAGAGAGACGACCTGTTTTTCCATAAGCCAGCATCGTAGAACCGTTTAGATATAATCCATTGAAAATACAAGAAGATATTAATACGATTCAGGCCCTTTGGAAATTGTTATTGACGTAGATCTATATATACCGTAGATCTATATAAACCGTAGATCTATTTAAACCGTAGATCTATATATACCGTAGATCTATATATACCGTAGATCTATGTAAACCGTAGATCTATATATACCGTAGATCTATGTAAACCGTAGATCTATTTAAACCGTAGATCTATATATATACCGTAGATCTATATATACCGTAGATCTATGTAAACCGTAGATCTATATATACCGTAGATCTATGTAAACCGTAGATCTATATATACCGTAGATCTATGTAAACCGTAGATCTATATATACCGTAGACCTGTAGTTATCAGAGTGATCGTAAGCTAATATAGGGGCTGTTAAAATGATCCCGCTTAGCCGAGATTCAACGAAGCATACTGACTTCGTGGTATTGAAATGAGTATATAGCATGATCCTGGTTTTAGCATGGATCCTGGATCCATGTTTTACCTTAAACCTTTCCATTGATTAAGAAAGGACTATCTTATTGGTTGGTGATAAGTAATAACACAATTTCTATGTCACACTCCAAAAGTGCAAATGCGAACGCAGGCGTATTGCCGAAATTTAGATTCAGCAGGACCTCTGAAGATTTTTTGAAACTTTTATTTAAGGTTCTGCCTCATCTTGAACAGTTTGAGAAAATCATTTTGTGGTTCCGCAATGACGTCAGATCTCGGCAAGCAGCCAATAAATTCGCAAGAAAACTCAATATTCAAAGATGTCATTTCGTCAGGTACAGTACATGTGAACGTAATCCGTATTCAAAAATGACGAACTGAAAGCAAGGTTTGTGTAGGAAGATATGGCATACATTACGTACATGCTTTATTGAACTGGAATAAAGTCGCCGTATATCAAGCTTCCGATTTTTATGTTGTTTCTATAGAATGGAAACCAGTGGGCCAGCAAGTGCTTTAGATGCTCTAAGAAGAGTAAGTCGGTTGCATGAATACCAAGCAACTGCATACAGTATGTGTTACGATTCCATTAGAAGTGTTTACTGGCTTCGTGTTAGCGAAAAAAGTATAGTTGCCGAGTTACTTGCACATTTACGATTGGGACATGTCGCAGCTCTCTATGCTTTCTAAAGAACGAAGCTATGCTATTGGTTGAAACAGAAATGTATTGTAAGTTCATCCAATGAAAATTATTCTTGCGAGGAGCTGCGACACTACCCTTAGAATTTCATAATGATAATTTAAGTAGACGGAAATGTAGTCAAACATGTGTATTTACAAGATGTTTGTGTGATAATGTGATTTCTTATATGAATACTGTATACAGTATTTATTTTTGTGACATTTCCTAGGGTTGTGACCTCAAATCGATGCTTTCGGGTGCTCAGGCTGCAAGTCATAAACAAATAGTCACGTTTCAGCAGGTATGGGTCGTTTCCATTAAACAAGTATACCATAAAACACAAAATCAAACGATTATATATAAGATCCTGGGACTGAAATCAGCGGTGGTTGTGAAGAATTCTTTTGTCGTGCAATTGTTTGTCATTTTCATTTTTTTACTGTGTTGTGGAGGCCGTGGTGCGTTGCAACTACCGCTTTAATTCTAGACAATGAAATAGTCTGGCAAATGATATCCTGTTTTTACATTCATAGCTTCGTGACGAAGTATATAATGAATTGTGTAATGTTGATCAGGTCGCAGGAATCAAGGTAAGATGAGATCATATTTCGTTTATCTAGCTCGAAACAAGATCATTTCTAGAGGTTGGAAATCCAGTCGAAAGCAAACCATTAACTCTCTGGAAGTTCTGCAAATATATGAACATTCCCTGATCCGATTTCAAATGACATTAGATGTAACACAGACTTACAATATGGTGCATGTCGGTAATATTTCTGAGTTTAGGAAATCCTAAATCCATGGATTAAATCTTTAGATTAGATTAGGAATAGGATTGGATTTAGGATTAGGGTTAATCCCAATCAACTTGATCTAAAACCTAATCCTGTTTGTCATCATTTAAAGTGGACTAGATTTCAGAAGTTGTCTGAGATATTGAAAGGTCATCGTCGTGGTGAACTGACCGTGTTCACTGGGGGAACTGGTACTGGAAAAACTACCTTATTGAGTGAATTATCCGTGGATCTTTGCGCCCAGGGGGTATGTAAACGACAGTGTTTAAGCTATTGTAATGGCATTGAATATTTCAAGTAACCACGAACCGTGCATGCATGTAGTTTAGAAACTGGATGGTTTATACATGCGTCACCTATAAATACGTTCCTCTTTATATTCTCAACAGGAGATATATAATAGTTTATATAGGAACAACAACAAAAATTTTTTAAGTTAATAATTTTATGTGATCTGTCATTTTGTTAAAAACAGGTCAACACATTGTGGGGCAGTTTTGAAGTTCGTAACGTAAGATTGGCAAAAACAATGCTCAATCAATTTTCCGGGTGAGTTGTGACAAATTTAGGATAAATTATAAACTGCACGCATTCATAAACACTTTTGACAAGAAAAATGTTTCTTCGTCTAAAGGTCTGTTCCCACGATCCAATTTTGTTGGATCCAATTCACTTCTGATGGATGTTTTATAGTCTGAGGCCTTGTAATGTTTATGAACAGTAAATCCACTGAAGCCAATGCACTACAGCTTACGAATTAAATTTCTATGTTTGGATGGCCTGATCCAAACACGGGCTTCGACCAATCAGAACACGCGTTATATACATGTTATTTTATAATATAGATAACACGACTTCTCTGAAACAAGCATGATTTTCTTCTTGCTTGAAAACAATTTAACTTATTCAGTTATGACCTTGAAATTTTGGGTAGTTTGAATCTGGAAAAGAATCTTCCTCAATACAACTATTGGGCTGAGAAGTTCGAGATGTTACCCATGTATTTCATGAGCTTTTATGGCGCACAAAATTTACAAGATGTATTGGAGGTATGTAGTTAACTTACCTTTTTTCATTATGATGTTAATGAAGGCGTGCCTGGGAACACGGAATTAAGATTTCCTTTTCTTTTGTTTCTGTTTTCTAATATTTGTGTACTGTAGATACAGCAACAAGATACTGTACAGTAGCAACAAGATACTGCACAGTAGCAACATCACAAGACACGCTAATAAACCACATCCGTACAAAAGAACTACAAAGTAACTACAGGGTGTATCAAAAAAAATGTCCCAAATGTAAAATTTTCGTTTTTCAGGATATTTTGTAGAATTTGGCAAATTTTTGTGTTCCTAGAGATAGTTAAGACTTATCTGGTATACCTAGGCCAAGTTTGGTTTTTCATTAACAAAATTATGTTACCGGGGGGTGGTTCTTTTCCACTGATATTGAGAGGGCTTGCGCGCGAAAATGTAAAGCTGAAATTGAGATATTATTTAGCTGTCTAAAAGTAGGAAAGCTTTTTAATAAACTGCCAAAGTTTCAGGAAAAATAATGCATACTGGGAGCAACGCGCGACCCCTAAAAGTGACAAATATTTCATTGCGCGCAGTGGATTAAATGCATTGTTGATTTTAGCGTGACCGATCTCATGCAAGGTGGGCAAATGAATAAATTAAAGCGAGAAACTGAACAAAAAGAAGAAGCGATTTAATAACAAGATTTTTATTCGTGATGTTAATCCTCAACATTTCCACCATTTCTTTCTAAGCAAACTGCGGCTCGATCGACTGAGCATGGTAAACACTGAACGGCGAACCCTTTGTCTGTCCTGTCTCAAATTCTCCATTTCGTTCGAAATTCTTTCTTGCAAATCGCCTACGCTACCACCGACAAATCTAGGCGAATGGACAGACAAATGGTTCGCTGTTCAGTGTTTACTATGCTCGGACGAGCCGCAGTTTGCTTAGAATGAAATGGTGGACATGCTGAGGATTAACATCACGAATAAAATGGTCACGGTCACGCTAAAATCAACGATGCATTTAATCCACTGCGCGCAATGAAATATTTGTCACCTTTAGGGGTCGCGCGTTGCTCCCAGTATGCATTATTTTTCCTGAAACTTTGACAGTTTATTAAAAAGCTTTCCTACTTTTAGACAGCTAAATAATATCTCAATTTCAGCTTTACATTTTCGCGCGCAAGCCCTCTCAATATCAGTGGAAAAGAACCACCCCCCGGTAACATAATTTTGTTAATGAAAAACCAAACTTGGCCTAGGTATACCAGATAAGTCTTAACTATCTCTACGAACATAAAAATTTGCCAAATTCAACAAAATATCTTGAAAAACGAAAATTTTACATTTGAGACATTTTTTTTGATACACCCTGTATATTACACGTCACGTACAATAACTACAAACAGTAAGTACATCGGAAGACACAGTAGCTCCATACAGTAACTACGCACCGTAATTATCAGTAATGTCACAGAGAAACTTCAACAATAAACAGCAACAGTTATATCACACAGAAACTACATACAAGCTAGACCGCTTAATTGCGCGAGAGGGTGTAGAGTGACTATTTAACAAGTAGTCGCCGAAGGCGAGGTGATTACAAACCTATATTCACCGAGCCTGAGACGACTAATTGTTCTATTATAAATTTCGAGGTGTTTACAAATAATAATCAACACAATTTCGTAAAAATTTATAATTACTTTAAATTTCTTATTTGAAAAACAGCAGCAAAAAGCTATAGTGAATTTTGGCCAATCAGAATGCAGGAAAATGAATAGTCACCTCGAAATTTATACTAAAACGAAATAAAGTGACCTACTGTAAATCTGCAGTCTTGATTGTCCTTTCCTAATAATACACAAATTTGGCTGAAAAATTTCCGATCAAATGGAAATGATCATGACATTCGGATTTAAGATACGTTTCAAGGACAACACGAGGATTTAGGACACCACTCCAGCTTATCTGAGATCATGACGTCATAAAGCGTCTCAACAAAACTGAGTTATCATGTGCCTGGTGTTATTTCTTATTCTTCCAACTAATAGTATAAAGGGTGAATAATTTAAATTCTAATATGCAGTTGGGAAAAAAATAAACGTGTTTTCACATAAATATAATAAAATTACCTGATATTTTTGTGTGTCGAAGTCATATATAATGAAGGAAATGATAATTCAGTTTTGTCGAAGGTCTGGCTTATGATTGGTTGATTTTTATATACCCAGATCAGCTGGCTATAACCAGTATAACTACATAGTTACAGAAACTGCATAAATATAAGTACATTAATATAGTTAATTCCGTCGTAATGCCGCTGTGTTTTTAGACAATGTCCCACGCGGCGTATGTTTATGACATTGAGCATGTTATTGTCGATAATCTTCAATTCATGATCTCGAACTCATACAGGTTAGTACTTCATGTATATAACATAATAAGCAATGTAATGTTTACTTCAATAGGTGCTTGCTCGATTCATCATCGAATCTTAAGTATATATATTTAGGTTTATTTTATGATGAATAAAACCAAAAGATATACCTGTTCATATGTTGGATATTTACAATTGGTTCTAGCTAAAGTGTCCAACTAAAACGACATGTAGAAAGTTGAAGATTTAATGCATAATATAAGCTGGGTCGCACTTATAGTATGCTTAAATTATGGTTACGTATTTATTGTTAGTTATTGTAAATATCACTATCCGGTTGGAAGCGCTACTCTTCATACAACCGCCCCAACCAGCTTTCCCTTCCATTATGGCCTTGTTTACTTGTTTGTTTTCTTATTTTTTATTTATTTATTTATGTAAATTCTTCTAGGTTTTATATTTCATCTGTTTTTCTTTTATTTACACTTAGTCCTGATCGTTTTCATGCCCAAAATGTAGCGATTGGTGAATTTCGAAAGTTTGCAACATCGAAGAATGTCCATGTGACTATCGTAATCCACCCACGTAAGGTAATAGTGGCGACTTACCTATATTTTGTAGTAATCTCCATGCAGAAATTCAGCTATTTTTCACTTGTCAAAACTCTGCATATAAATATGAGAACTCTGCTATCAAATAATATATAAAATCCTATGTAACCTGGGGCCAGTTAAAGCTATAAAAGACTAGTTTTTAACTGCAGTTAAGGACAGAGTTGGCCAATCAGAATCGCGTATCTCTGACTTCACAAGGATGTAACTGTGCAAAATATAGTGTTTTATACAACCGGCCCCTGTTAAATAAATGATCAAATATTGCGACTCCGGCCCCCTCTTGGCCGTGGAAATATTTAATCAGAATCTCCTCTCTACATATATATCTCTCCGTACATCATGCATAACATCGAATGTTATAGGAAAGTGATGACGCTGAGCTGCAAACAGCATCTATATTTGGTTCAGCTAAAGCAAGCCAGGAAGCAGATAATGTTATTATTTTACAGGACAAGAAAGGAAAGAATGCAGGCAAATATTTGCAGGTATGTTGGTAAATACTTGGAAAATTACGTTTTTGAGTTTTTGTATATATGGCCCATGTGAAGGGGAGGGGGGGGGGACACGGGTTTCATTGGTTGTTGTATAAAAGCAGGGCATGGATTATTTATTTCATAAAAATGGTAACAGACGATTTAAATCCAGAGAGATAAGTATCATTTTGGAAGAAAGGCACTTTTTCTTTGAAGAAGGAGAGCTTTTTGCGGGTAGTAGAATGTAGTTGTTTTTTAACCAATATTTATGCTCCATTCAAGGTTACTAAGAACCGTTTTGATGGTACACTTGGTAAAGTTTACCTGGATTTTAATCGTGACTCACTCAGTATGTCTTCTTACCAAACAACTTCAGCAAGTGCATCTTCAAAGAAAGAAAACAAGTTGGTACGAACTGTGAAACCACCTAAAACGGGTTTTGGCCCAAAACGAATCACTAAATCTGAGCCTGCAAGTGAAGAAAGGATTGCAACTGATGACCGTGCAACTAAATTAGGAAATCGAGAAAAAGCAAATTTAAAAGGTAAAAATATAGGCAATGAATCGTCAACTGTGGAGGCGAGCTCTATCTTGTCCGACAATATGAATAAGGTACATTCAATTAAAGCACCTGGCCTTTCAGCGAATTTGAATATAAATAGTGAACCAGAGGCGAAACCTAGAAGTCAGAATTACAAAGATAAGAACATGTCCAATACTCCTCCATCAGCTGTGGCTTCAAGCAGACCATCAGCGGGAAGCTATGATATGAAGGAGTCTAATACTTCATTTAAACCGTCCACTCAAGCAGTAAAGTTAAAGAAAGATGATCAGTCCAAAGGAACTGCCTTAAGTACCAAAGCGACGCGTTTCATTGTACAAACGAACAAAAAGTCTTTATCGATGGGAAAGAAGATCTCAGTTAAACAGCTGGATGTGAATAAAGTGTACTTACAATAAGCAAATACACCCTTGAAAATGCTTGCTTTTTATCGAAAGAGTTTGAGAAACATATAAATTTGGGTTACTATATGTATCATAGCAGAACAGACTTTGACAAGTTGTTGCAACTTTACAACCAGATGATCTCGCTCTCATATTTAAGCCAATCGTGCAGCGCTTAAAATATCCTGTCCTGTCGGAATACTCTTTATAAATTATGAAATAACATATAAATAACGCTTGTTCTGGATCAGCCCATCCATGCAAACACGGAAACCTTTAAGTGATTATGTTTATTACCATTTTAGTTCACTATATTTCTAAATGAATGCAAATATTGAGTTTATTTTCAAAGAAATTCAAAACATGCGAAAATTTCTCATTGGAGTCCCCCAATGTTTTGAGCAGAGCCGATACGCGCTCTAAGCTCTCCTTTATCGATGGTATGAATTTTTTTTATTCTGTATGAAACTATTCCAATTTTATAAGTAGCATTTATGCATTTCCATTTTGTAAATCACTCATTCAAAGGCATGCATAACTTTGTAAAGCATGAAAAGAAGCATGCTTACATACTAGTATTAGAGCAGGAACTCCAAAGTTCTCACGTATTTTACGGCATGCAAAATCTTTGATCTTGGGGTAATGACGTTAATGTCGGCGGAAACGACGCTACTGATCGATATTTTTCTGTTTTGGGGCCAATACATTGACATCCGATACAAAAATATAAATTTTTATCGCAATAGAAGCTATGATAATAGAAGCCATTCCTGGAAGCTATTCTCGAACCATCGAACAAAAATTTATTGAGTTAACTACGATTATAATACGCTAACTAAGCAAAATATATACTGCAGTTGAGAATTTTGTTTAGCACTTAGCACTTAACCCTCAAGCGGTTAAGTCGGTTCTCCAATAGGCGGAATTCTTCGACCGAACGAAATTTTCCGCTCGATTTTCTTTTCAATTGTCAGAATTCGACCGTAGCGGATTCCCGTCACCGACCCCAATTGAAAAGAAAATCGAGCGAAAAATTCCGCTAGTCCGGCTTAAGCCTGTTTTCCACTAGCGATATTTTTCGCGCGAAGCGACGTTTTACTTTTGTTTCAGAGCTCTCAACGGCAACCATTTGGAACAAATTGCTCAAATACAAAGGAATAAAGTCGCTTCGCGCGAAAAATATCGCTAGCGGAAAACCAGCTTTACGCTGGTACAACTTTCACTGGGATGGTTGGATTGTATCAGCATTTTCTTCCATGGGTTCATCATCTCGTTATCTATTGATCAAAATGTGACGTTTAACCTAGGCCCAGGTTGGCTAAGGAAGCATTCGCGTAAAAAAGTACGTGCATGTGGGAGACGCTATTTACCCCGTAATTTTCCACCAAAGAAATATTCTTTGTTCTCAACAAGAGAGAATTAGTTCCCTAAAAGTTAATAATTGTATGCTAATTGCGTCCCAGGAACACGAACGCGTGCCAAATTTAGTCGTGTGATATCGTCGGAAAACTTTAAATGCTTCCAAATTTTTATTATTCAACACATGGCTCAACAAATGCAACCAAAATATGCGAGAACACATTCACCTAGCATTTTAAGTATGACAAATATATAAGGATTTATACTTTTACGTGCGTGCAACGTGCGTATGAAAAACTCGTAAGTGGGTGCCCACTTCAAATTGACTTTCCGCTAAACTCGCCCATGCATTATGAAGCTATGGCGGGTGTCTAATTGAATAGGGCATCGGAAATGACGTTACCGTTTATTTTTTTATCGAGAGCCAAGAGATTGATATCCGCCGTAAAAGATAAAGTATATAGTCAGAGCTTATATATAAGGTTGTAGGAAATATCAAACTGCATTATATTTGTCAGGTTTCAGATGAACTCAAAAGAGCTGAAGCTCATTGACTAGCTACTGTGACTGACGTATCTCGGTGGAGTTTGCGAAATTCTTGCTGGGAATTAAGACACAAGAACGAGGTATAAAAAGCCGACTCTTGCAAGTCTAAATATATACACAACTTCCAATGTTCTTCCTATAAAAGTAGTCTTTCCTTGTTAATGAAAAGGTTATTAATTTCACATGCATGCATTTGTTTTATGACGTTTACCCTATATAGCTAGCTATACATATTCCGTAGAAATGATACATGCATGTTATAAATTGTCGCCTATACTGGGTTTCAAGAAAGGTGTTAGACTTGTCATACCGTTAAATTGCTTGCACGCCCAGGGCATGCATTACGTTCAAATTATTGATTTCAGTTGATTTCGAAGTAAAATAGCTTAAAGTTTTGTCGCTAAATATGAGGCAATAGTGAATTAGTTTGTTATCAAATTGGCACATGGGTCGACTACTACACCCAATTAATATCAAGGTATATATCCCAGAACCTAAACCATGCAGGCTCTTTTGTAGACAAATATTTTTGACACCAGCTGTCATATTTACTGCGATTTCCAGTTTTCCTTGAAATTGCGAAAGTTTGCTCGTCAGTTAAGTTTTGTTGTTTGAAAGCAATGTTTGTGACGTTATCTGATAATGTTACCAGGTGACGCTGGTTATCTTTAAAACGGGAAACGAGTCAGGGAAAGGGTAATGAGGAAGAGAAAGGGAAAAGGGGGGGGGAACGGGCGGTAAATGGGCGATGAATAATCAGGTAATGTAAAAAATAGATATAATCGAGCATAAGAATATAATAAGATATAATAAGAATAAAGCGAAAAACTCGTGCAAAATATATTTCCGCGCTTTTCTTTCACTCCTCTAAACTGAGTTTTTGACTGTTTCCTGTTTATTTTTTCTGTAATTTAGCAAATTAGTTACTTTACTTATTTCTAAACATTCCCGGATATTTTTGTTTAAAACCTGTCTCAAACGTACAAAAACCCAGAAAACCACCTTCAATTTAGGCATCAAAGACGACGGCGTATAGTTACCGTTACCAAAGCCACGTATAACCTAGGGCTGAAAAATTCTGAAATTGCGCATAATTATAGTTTTTACGGGAAATATAATCAGACCGTTCTTTGATTTTCTAGAGCAATGAAGTCGTATTTACTAGCGAACGTTTTCTTGAACATCCTTCAAGTGGTTTATATGCGAGTAGAGCTTGCAGATTTTTATCCTTATGGACCTGATAATGGAGATCTTCAGGCACCGACCAATGATGATGGTAGTACTGGTCGTATAAATATTGGATTCCCGTTTCCTTTTTTCGACGAGGATCACGATTCCTTCTTTGTATGTATTTAAGTTTTTATCTTAACTACTAACTAACAACTACTAACAATAAAAGAGTTTTTGAACCGGTCGGTAAAAAATTTGGGAATATAAAAATGTTTCTCCGTACGCAATTCATACGTTAAGAGAGATTCCGATTTACACACTAAGTCGTTCAATTTATGGCTTGGATCAGCTAAAATTTGATTAAAAAGTTTCTTACATGTGAATTCCCTTCGTGCTTGTAATGTTTTCAACCCACTTTCGATCAATCCATCCTTGTAATGTGCAGACGGATAAACAATTCGGAGAATAGAGCAAAATCTATATTTAAAACAACCAGTCCAGTCTCAGTAAAAAATTAATTTCTGTAATGTGACCTATGGCTTCGACCAATCAGGACTCGCGTTATATACCTATATGTTATTTCCATAAAATAATATGAATCTTCAACGTGTGTGCGGGAATAATGAAAATGGCGCCGTCAACAACGAAGATTGCAGGGGAATTTTCGGTTTAGGGCGATGCTGTGATTAAAATGTTTTTCATGAAACGTTTCCCTGCATGTGAAAGAGTGGAAAATTAGAGGAAATTTTAAGTGGAAGTCAAGTCCGTTCTGCGCATCGGTTCTGCTCATAACAACCTTTCTCATCAAAAATACTAGTTCATGAGGGTGACCAATTCTAAAAAGAGCAAGAGACCTGTTAACCCTTACGCGAGAACGAGGCTAGTCAGGTTTTTTGCAGTCAAAATTTCAAAATCATTTTTAATTTTCTAAATTTTGACTGGAAAACTGTGTTATTGTGTAGCTCTAAACAGTTCCACCGAAAAAGTGAGAAATAAACAAATAATTATAAGAGAATCTGACTAGCCTCGTTTTCGCGTAAGTCAAAACAGCCCCCTTGCTCTTTTTCGAATAGCTCTATACAGAAAATGAATGTTGTTAGGTATTTAGACAACACATTATCGTATTTCAAAAATTACAGAAGTTCAAAATGCAAACAAACCGTTTGTTTACATATACGGACTTGACTTTCACTTTAAAAACTATTTTTAAGTTGGTTTAAATTTTGGCTGAAAGAGAGAGAGCATCACGCCGTCTACATGGGTCGAAAATATACCAATAGTCTTGCTAATAAATATTCTACTTGATGCGTATAGTCGGTCTTTTTCAGATAAACACGAACGGTGTGATTTCTTTTCTTCGCGAGGTGTCGCAGTACACACCTGATCCTTTTCCACTCTCAAATAGCCGCCGTCTAGTCGCGCCATTCTGGGCAGACGTCGATACAAGAAAGGGCGGCGCTGTTTACTACAGAGAAACTCAAGACTTTTCTATTCGCACACGGATCTCTGAGGAAATAAGGAATTTTTTTGTTCGCCAAAGAGGTTTTTCAGCAAAATGGGCTCTGATAGTGACTTGGTTGGACGTTGCTCGCTTCGGAGGACCTTCCTCCCCGAATGTAAGTAAAATGGTCCTATAAATGAAGTCATATAGTCATACAGTCAAACAATTGCACGAGTCATTTCACAGTTGACGTGCACGGTGGAGAGCGGGAGCAGTCCTCTGCCCTTTAGCACTGTTTTCCATACACTGTCGCGTACTACGCACGTAAAAGTTTAAAATAATTTAAGTGATACTTATGAAATCAACGATTGAATAGATGAGTAGGTTGAATTCTGTTGAACATTTGGTGTGTTTTCTCTGGCATAAAATTGATTATTTAACAACTTAGAGGTTTTAAGCTTTTACGCGCGTGTACGTACGTGCAAAAAACGCGACAGTGGAAAGCAGCCTTTTAGAGGGTGTGTAAAAAAAACGCAACGCAACCACTAAATATTCGTTAATACTCAATCTATTGTGTTTCAATAAAGTGCCGGTTTGAATAGAGAGCGGCTAAAGCGAATGTCATAAGTATTAGGTGGTTACGTTTTTTTTGCACTCGGTACAGGGTGTCGAAAACGCCCCGAAAGTATCTATTGTTAAAATTTCAATGCATGTCATGTTCGCGAATTTCTCCGGTAGGGATTAACGCAACTTAATTAATTATAACACGCGCTAAAGCCTGGTTCTCATATATATGACCGACGGTCGGCAATAGCTAATGTCAGTTATCACCGGGGGGGAGGTGCTTTAAGCCCTTTTTGGCGGCCAAAATTATTGATATAAAAGTCAGACGGTAACTGGCTGACATTTCCTAGGTTCATTTTCCATTCCGCATTATAACGAATGCTTAGATTTAGTAAAAAAGCCTTTCGATCACTAGCAGAAAGGATTGTTTTTATAATATTTTTCAATTTGTCATAAAGTTTCTCTCAAAATGCAGGGTAATTAGTTAACCGGTTAAAGAATTAGGTATGGAAAACTAAAATTTTATGGAGGGTTCTATATATTAGGATCTGCCCCCCCTCCACATTCCCTGGATACGCTCCGAGGGCCCTGCTCTGCCCTGTGTCCGTGAATTGGTAATTTTCAGTAGCGTAGCGTGCCTGACGATTTAGGGGCTGCTTACATGATACCCGCGGTTATACCGAAGATTTACCGAAACGTGCATGAGAGCATATTGATGGGTATTAAAATTTGTGAAACATACAACGGGTATTATGTCTTTGTGAAACATAACAATGACATGTTACTGTGGGGATGATTACACGATTGCCAGGATCGTGTCATATGCTAATTTGAACACCCCAAAGTCATTCCACCCTCCGTTGAATCTTGGCTAACCGGGATCATGAAAACAGTCATATTAATGATGCAAGGCTAATAATACTTTGGTATTGAATGACCGTGAACTGTATTCAGTTACTGCTAGTGTTTTCTGACTAGAGCGAGAATAGTTATTTATTGTACAGGTTTAACGTACTTACTATAGTACCTACCCAATTAAATTAGATTATTAAATTAGAAATTTCATTAAAGTATCTAGATCAGGAAAATGCGATTTTTTATATAGAACACATTTCAGACTATATTGGCTACAGACGGTGTCAGCTCGTTTTCAATATTTCTCTACAATAAAATCACATGGACTTTTGGTTCTGCAAGCAACAATACAGCAGCCCAGGTAATGAAGAAAATCCATTATTTACTATTATCAATGAAGAATATATTTATTAACAGGTGAAATATAGATAATATTCACACAGCAATCCAAATAATCAAATGCCAACGCCACTGATTACATTAATTTTATCCAAAGAAACGCGATCACTCTGTTTTGAACTATTCGGCAAGTTTTTTAAACGTTTTAAAGGCAAAGCCAATCAAAATGCCCAAATTTTAAACACTTCATGTAAAATGGTAAATAATGTACCCTTGTAAACAAACTTGTTGATTTATCTAAAGCGAAATCCCTCCTTGTTGTAGGTAAAGGCCCAAATGCATGCAAAATTCGTCCTCATGACTGCTAAAGCTCCCTATATATTTATTCTTTCCAGGCTGGTTTCAATGCAGGTGACGGTATTCGATATTTTAATATCCCAAATTCTCGCACTCCCGCCATTATCAACATTGCCTCGACATCAAATTGTCAAGAGGCAGGGAAATGGATCTTCAAGATCGACGGGGATAAAGTTGTGGATAATGGTTGCACATCTGGTGGCGGTATGAGAAAGTTAACGCTCATATAACTCTTATATTTTATTATAATTTTATATCAAGATTCAAATGAAATGAGGGAATAAATTATATGCAATAACCGAATAAGAGAACATAATAACTGATTATTATATGGATGGGGGTATTTTACTGAGAACTAAAACACTCGTAGAACTCATACGCCACTACATCCGGGACCAGGTGTGCGTATTTTCCGTATGTCACGTTTAGGGGTGACATAACGAGTTTCGAAAATTTTCCCGCCATTCCCTTTGTTGTTGTTGTGAAGATACAAATGCCCTTTGTTTTGTATATAAAACGAAATTAACGTTAGAAATACAAACAAAAACACATAGACATGCATCTTTAGATAAGGAAAAATTAGTCTACTTTAATGTTTAGGTTATAATTTAAAAAATATTTGCTTTTATAATGGTCTTCCGCGGCTAATTTTCTTGTCGCCTTTGTGTGTATTTTTTTCACTTATAATTTAGTCCATATAATAAACAGAACATCACACGGTTTGCTCGAAGATATGGATTTTATGTTCTCGTGGCAGGAACAGTATCTCACTCGTTCGCTGCGCTCACTTGTGAGATATTGTTCTTGCCACTCGAACATAAAATCCATATCTTCTCGCAACCGTGTAATATCCTCTATTTATTGACCTCGCTTGTTCGGTCTCTACTGTGAAATATCAGACCGAGGCTTTTTAGTATGCAAAAATCTCACAGTACAGACATATTTCACAGTATATACAGACCGCGAACAAGCGAGGTCAATTATCTGTAATTTTATGACTGAACTGCATGGGACATCCGGGATAATGGTCCAGATAGGAAATATACGAACCACGTTCCGGATATGGGATTTTACGCACCGCTCGTCAACCAATGGGAAAAAGGCCTAAAAGGCTTTATAATATAATAAATTATATTTCTCTGTTCAATATGTCGTTGCGGCTGGAATACATCAATTTTCCCTCGCGGTATTTGTTTAGATTTGCAACTTTCGCCCAGATCAGGAATTGAATTGGGAGGTACTAAAGTGTTTATTGGAGGTCCATGTTATAATCCTGGTGATGAGATTGTGTGTCGATTTAACAAGACTATTAACACAACTGGTGTGATTGTCAGCTCTAAACTTGCCTACTGCATCACTCCTCCATTATATAAAATGCATGGTCGTATGCCAATGGATGTTTCACTAGATGGTGGCATAACGTTCAATCATACTGGTATATTTAGATCAAGTGAGTGAAGAAAACTAATTTTATAACCAATTTTATAACAGGCAGAGATGAAACTTTCTTTTTTACAGCTTTTATGGTACAAATACCCAACTTTCACGGATACTTAATATGGTTAATTTTTACATTCTTGCCAGTCTTACCAGTCCAGAGCCTTATTAAGACCAAACATGAAAAACCTCTGAGTTTTGAACAGTATTTCGAAAATAGCATAGCAATAGTTAAATATTCACTGTAAAAATCCTTATTAAATCTATGGTAGCTACTATAATATCCATTGATTTTTACTCATATCAAAAATCAATTTGATAATGTGAAATTGAAACTTTCCTAATTGTTAATCCCGACTAAGAGATTTTTCCGACAAATTTGCCAGTTCTTTTTTTTTCATTTTAGTTCCCTTGGCTAGAAATCCTCCGGACATAAAAGGACTGGAAGTTGAAAATTGGGCAAACTCCACGAAAACTATCTTGACATGGAACCCGAGTGCAATTAACTCTACGCACGTTCACATCGAGATATCTGCATTTGACGCTTTCAAATTTTTGCTTCATGATGTTAGTTTGGCTAGCTTTAAAGAAGTTCTTAATTCTGGCAGTTACCAGCTTGATTTCAGCGCACATGTTTTCTCGACGTAAGTATACCAGAATAATGAAATCATGTTGTAATTATAAACGTGTGTATCGATATAATGAGCCGGTTGTATCAATCCCGTTCACTGGCGTTTAGCCTAAACAGTGGATATGTTCAAAATAGAATGTAAGTCTATCGTTCTATTCAACAAGCGGACTAAGTGTTTTTGACCTTAATAAAAAGATACTGTTTACAACTATATGCATAATATTCAAGTTGACTCACTCAAAAAAGTTCTAAGAGACTAAGAGTGTTATTCAATTTTGACTTATCCACCATTTAAGCAAAATAGGCTTGATACAACCGCGGCCCCAGGGCATTGAGGACCGCTTATACTAGACCACTTTCTGGTGCGATTTTCTTCTTTTGACAGATGGAAACGAGCAAAGGTTTATGAATACCCTGTGTTCATTAATGTTCTTTATCAGTAGCTAATGTACAATACTAAACCTAGTATAGTATAGTAATACATATACATATGGTCATTTAACAGGAGAAGGCGGCGAAGAAGTGTGGATACAATCTCACCGATTGCAATTGTTAAAATAACCCCATCTGAACCCAGAGTCAAACGATTTGGTGTCACTCCTAAAAACGCGATATTCAGCAGTGTTTTTCTAATTACATGGCTGATATTTAATGATATCGAATGTACCAATTGGTATGACTTAGAAAATGACGCAGAAATTGCAAAACTACAAGGTAATTGTCGGGAAATAAAGTACAGCTATTCTGAACATCGCTTTCAGAAACTGCAGGTGGAAAATAATCATTTGGCTTTCTCTGCGTCAAAAATTGTTTATTCATCTGCGTGTTTTACCAGAGGAGAGGTGATCGAGATCGATTCGTACTCTACCATCCCATGTACGGTCATTTATGATGTAAATCAATCTCTGCAATCCCCACCAGGCTGTGAAATTAGTAACAAAAAATTAAAATTGGGTACCTCAGATTCACTATTTTAAATTATTTTAGTTGTAGGCCAAAAGGACACAATGTCAATGACATGAAGAAACAAAACTATAATGATTCTCATTATTTTGAATGCGTAATCTTATGACCTCGGTAATGACGTCACACGATTTTAACATCACAACGTTTTAAAATTAGAATCACCTTTATTGAAATAGTTTTCAAGTTATACTCTCACGAGCCACGTGCAAAGATGCAAAACATCCTTCTTCAACACATGCATGAAAAATATTTTTTATTTTGATATTGATACTTCCATACTTATTTGTCAAAATGAAAATTTTTTTTTCATGCATGTGTTGAAGAAGGATGTTTTGCATCTTAATTTGCACATAGTTGTGAGAGTAAAACTTAAAATCCATCTCATTTAAGGTGGTTTGAAATTTAAGGCGATAATGTTATGACGTAATTATCATGAGATAATTGACCAGAAAAAAAAATATTAGGAATTTCAAAAACTCTCATGCAACTGATGCAAGATTGGAAATATATGTCTGTCTGTTGAGAATGTTTCCACCATAATACCTGGGACTAATTTTAGAATTAATTTTCTAAATTAAATTTCCATATGATTTCAATTTTTACTGAGCTCGGACAATTGAAAGAATAAGCACTGTTGTACAGTACTTAATATATCGTGTACCGCTATATGCTTGATATTTATCTATTGGTATTAACTCTACTACTCTTACAGAGGAATTGCTTCCATGTCCGACGAGTTTTCGACAAATGTTAGCTGATTCTGGTCAGTTTATCCGAGATTCTGGGATTAAACGAATGCTAAGCACATATATCTATCATCGCGGTAGTTCAACATGTTTTCGCTCCAGAAACCCAAGGTATGGTAACTATAATAATACGGTTATAACTTTTAAGCCAAGGGCCGGTTGCATCAATTAAACGGTAGATAAATTTAAAATAGAATGCATGTCTATCGTTTTATTCAACCAGCGAACTAAATGCTTTTGACCTTAATATGACCTTAATAATAATACGCTGTTTACAACTAAGTATTCAGTGTATACAACACGTCAAGTGTTCAGCAGCAAATGGTGGCTGATGTGATAGAGTATTTCCAGTTTTCTTGCAGTAAACATAGACTGATTTAAATACAGAAATGATGACAAATTTACATCCGGACTCTTTCTGACTTGCTGTGACGGCAACTACGACTTAACCAAAACATGGAAGAATTATTTCTGTGACGTCCCTAGCCTGGCTCCTCCTATGAAATAACTTGTTTTTACAGTCAGTATTATGCTACTGCCTGCCGTGGCGGAGCCAGCATTGATAATTGGGGGGGGGCATATTCATAAATTCATGATAACAGACTGTAAAGACAATCCATTTAAAAGAAATAAATCCTGCGTATCACGAATATATGAATATGCCCCCCCCCTATTATCGTTCTGGCTACGCCACTGACTGCATGGGTATACTAAGATTGTATATATCATTCCTTATCAGTTTAATGTATTCAGCTAATAATCTATTTTCCGGACTTCCTTGTTTTCTTTGCACACAGGAACGGTATATTCTGGATTAATATATATTTTATGTCATTCCCCGTATTAAAAAACATCGCGACAGTTTACATGCACGGGATTGGAGGTCGTCGGATCGATTTAGGTCGAACTACAGTATATCCAGTGTAAAAAATATCGTAGCGTGTTAGTTGTTTTGGAGAATAATATGTCCCATTTTGTTTTCTCAGTCCATCAGGTGCTGGTCAACAATGTTGTTATAATAGTGCAGGTTCATTGGTCGTGGGACCGCCAGGCGGCGGTTCTTTCGATAAGAAATCACCGGATGAGGATTTCTGGTGGCATATGGGACTCGATGTCCTTCCTTGGTTTGCTTGCTGTGGATTCAGTGAAAATTGCAACAAATATTTTGAAAAACGACCATCTGATGATGGAAAGCGATATATTCCTCCACCAATTGGTAAGCTGAATTCGTCAACTGCAAATTTACACATTCATGCACTACATGCAGTTTAATTGGTAAAGAATTTTGCTTAATGGTTGATGATCCTCGCCTTGGGCGACAAATTTTTAAGTAGACACTTGCTAATATAAGATTAATTTTGGATTTATTTGAAATTATCGGACTCTGTTGCAGCCGATACAAGAGGGGATCCACACTTGTCCACGTTTGATGGCACATTCTACACATTCAATGGTTACGGTGAATATATTCTTCTTCGTGTGAACAATGGCACCGATTTTGAGTTTCAAGGAAGAATGAATCCCATCACTGACAATCAAGGAAGCACGACAAAGGCAACAGCGCTTACAGCATTAGTTGCCAAAGCAGCAGAAAGTGACACGGTACAGGTAAGACAACCGCGAGAAAACGATGTGAGTTGTCTTTCCATCGTGTTGTCATTCCATCGTGTTGTCATTTCATCGTGTTATAGTTCCACCATGTGTGTTGCCATTCCACAGTGTTGTAATTCCACCATTTTGTCATTCTATCGTGTGTTCATTCCACCGTGCGTATTGTCATTCCACCATGTGTGTTGTCATTCCACCATATGCGATGTCATTCTATCGTGTTGCCATTCAACCGTGTTGTTAGTCCACCGTGTTGTTAGTCCACCGTGTTGTTAGTCCACCGTGTTTTTATTTCACCATGCCTTTTTTACAATTTTAAAACATATTTCAAAACATTCTTTAAAATGGCTTCACTCTAATTAGAAATGACTCAAATTAATAAAAATTACACGATAACATTGTTGCTTTTATCTCATAGAGCTAAATTATTGTCTTCTGTTCTAAGATTGAGTATAACAAGCGGAGAAAGATAGATGTTCTTGTCAACGGTGATCGAGCAGAATTTGACGAAGAGTCAAGATTAGATTATACAGGAGTATTTGTTGTTAAACAGAACGAATCAAAGATAGGCGTCTACTTCGCTTCAGGGGAATCTCTCGATATCAGAGTATTTGAAGAGTTTTTAACCTACCAAATATCAATTCCAGTCAGATACAAAGGTTGGTGGTGGTGGACTAAAAGCAATACTCTAAGCAGATGTTCTAGAGAGCATACTTTCTTATAAATTTTTTGAAAACACAGATTTTTTCATAAATTTGAGTTTTTGAATGATGCTTGCATGATTTCACTAGCGAGAAGAGTTTCTGTGATATTTTCTCGGTAATAATTTACTCCACTTATTTGATTTCAAACAGAAGCGAGATATAATTAACCGTTGGATGACAATTAAGCTTGGCAAGTAATTCGCATAACTCAGTAGGATGTAATACAGGATTAACCTAATTGTCAATGCAAATAATGCATGATTAAATTTCAAATATTCGGAAATTTTATTTTATCTCTTAATATTTTTCTCAGTTTCATTTTTCATGCATAATGAATTGTTTCACATTATTTTCAACCTCGAATTTAACTTTGAATTTATTTTAAATAGCAAGGCCCGCAGGTGAGAGCCAACCACAGGTCCCCCATCCCTTGCAATCAACAAAGGCATCACCGGAGATCAAAATTATCGGGCCCCATGTATTTTCCGCTCATGCCCCTCCTTTCTTGCCCATTTCCCGCCCATGCCTCTCCTTTCTCAACGGTACTGAATAAAACTCTTACATCAAGTGCTTACACTAACTCCCTTGCATTGCCTCATTAACTTGCATTAACTCACTTGCAAGAGTTATTCCAACGCCCACTGTCCTGTGGCTAATGTCTTTGATAAAATTTGTTTTTTTAGGAAAAACAGCTGGTCTTCTGGGATTTTGGGATGACAGCAAGGATCAAGAATTCCTGTTGCCCAACGGAATTTTCATTCCAACGAATTCAACCTCGCAAACCATTCACAATGAATTTGGTCAGAAATGTATGTTTCAACTTAAACATATGGTTATTGTTACGTTAGTATACTCAGCCTGCAAGAATACCAGTCTTGTCAGAGCAAAAAGCTTTTTGAAATAATGTTCCCAATGGTCTAGTGGTGAAACAACCCTGCTGGTAACGGGGGGCGCGGGTTCCCGTTGTGAAATTCAGAGTAAAAAAAAGAAGAACAAGAAAACATTAGTTATTTGTGAACTTTTGATATTTATTTTAACGGTAAGGGCCCAAATGAAATGTAGAATTTGCAACTTCTTTAGGGATTGCTACCCAAGAAAACACTCTTTTCACTTACCATTCTGGAAAGAGTTATTCCAGCTTTGTCAACCTCGGCTTCACTCCTGTCTTTTTGGATGACACGTCGTCGCTGTTCTCCAATTCCACATTCGAAGCGGAAGTGAGGAACCTTTGTGGCGGAAATAAGGAATGTATCTTTGATGTTGCGGTGACTGGAAAGACAAGTGTTGGTGAAGCTACTTTAGAATATTTTAATGAACTGCAGCAAAGAACAAATAACTCACAAATCGGTATGAAAGTGACAAAAGCCGAAATTGAAATATGTATTACTGAATTTGAGCTTCTCATAAGTAGACTTTTCCATCTACTGACATATTTAACTCCAGTAAAACACAGCAGTAAATGCTGTTACAAAATGCAGCATGTACGCGTATATTATATTTATCCATGCAGTCTTTCCCCTTCGGAGGTTCAATATTAATATTTTTCCGGCACTAAGCATGAGCGGAACTTACGTAGGGACGGCAGCTTAATATTATGGATCCATGCAGGTTGGCTGTTCAACTTCTATTTTGCATTTCAGTTGCTATTCCTATCTTCTTCGGTTGTGATGGTGTTGAGAATAGTATGAAACAAACAGATTCTTGTGGTGTTTGTGATGGTGATAACTCAACCTGTACAGACTGTGATTGGAATATCAGACCGGGTTTTGTTAACAACGGAACGTGTGCCGGTAAAAATATTTCACCAATTTTTATTAATGCATATAAAAAAGCACGCTATAACTAACACCCCGCCCTCTCCCTCGCCAAGTACGCCTGTGTTCTTATTATTATCATCAGTTGTATGACAGAATAGATTCGCTTTATAGAACTGATGAAAAGCTCTTAGAAATTCGTTCAATACGTTTTTTTTTATTTCTTTACTATATCCCAGGCTTTCACAATGGTTGGAGTGAGTGGAGTGCTTGCTTCAAGAGCGGCGACGGGAAAATAAGAACAAGAAACCAAACCTGCTCTGTCAAGGGACGTTGTGGTCATTTGGTTGGAAATATACAACGCGAAAACTGCGATGAGGAAGATGATGGTAATCATAGTTTTTAGTAATTCATCCAAAAATATAGAAATACTCTAACTTACACTTAAAATTAAAAAAAAATAATACTTGGGTACCCGATCCCCAATAATATTCATAACTTGCGTAATACAACCTCGTTCCCAGGGTCTTTTGGGAATTTACGAGGAGGAAGAGAAAAGGCCCTGGGATCGGTCGTTCAAAATACACACATTTCGTGGGTATTTTGAATGAGCATAATTTATCATAAAGTTTTGCGTAGTATTTTCAAAATGCCGGCGTCACGTAGAACGGATAATATTATCGCATTAAAGCATATTGGAATTGTACTATTTCGGAATAATTACAAAATATTCTGCCAAATACACATGAATTAGGAAAAAATTGGCTTAAAATAGATCTATTTGGCTTGTTTTGATTCCAACGTTCATAACCAATTCAATCATACTTGAAGCATGATCTGCATACAATATAATTTCCTCAGCATATACAACTAAATAACTAAATTGTGACAGCCTACTACAAATATGCATGTGTAGTTTCTACAATAAATATTTTTTTCAAAATTTTATGTTTAGCTGAAAGCAGATCTTCGGTGTTTTATTTTCTTGTTATTGGAGTGCCTATTCTTGTTCTCTTTCTCGTGGTATCGGCCGTGGGGTTGTTTTACTGGTCGTTCAAGAAGAGGCAAGAAACAGCTGGCAAACCTGGTGGTGAAATCGATGCTAACACGTATATGATGAGCTAGATGAGGTTGGCCGTGCAGTGAAATACAGGATTGAAGCATTAAGGTTCTTCTACTCGAGTTTAATAGACGTAATCAAAATATATCCAAACAATACTTAGATAAAGATTATAAAACATCCTGTTCCGTGCTCATTAGTTTCCTTTTGAACATTCGGTCCTTTCAAGAACCGCAGTAAATGAAATAGATTTCACAATCACAGCACAGTCTTACACAACCTGAGTTAGGACAGGCTCATGTGAGCTTTGTACAAAGTTGCAAAGCAATCTCTCGAACACATGCATTAAAACGTTTCTCTTTTAATCGTAAGATACATGTTGAAATAAACGTCAAGACGAATTCGAGGCCCAATTAACTCTATACCGGCTAATTGGATTGTACACCGATTTATCGTTTAAAATAAAGAAATGAGCGGAAGGGATTTTTGCTTCATCGAAAATAGCTAAGTGTTATGTACTGACCATGACGTTATAATTAATATTAATTATTTAGCGCTATTTTGTTGAGTTAGCATAAATAATTCAGTTTTCTCTTTCGCTACGAAAGGGTTTACAAACTGTTGATATTTAAAGTAAAATATGTAGACAAACGGATCTAAATTCGCCGTAAGATGCGGTATATTTTAAATTTATTTTGATTGAGGATAGCTCCAACCAATGTTTAAATATTTTAACAACATTGATGTGATTCTTTGTAGCAATCCCATGTAAACCTCTGATATTGATATAAAACGAGAATACATAAAATGAATAGAGAGAGCATAAAACGAAGCGTATGATTTGTGGCGAACGATACTAAATGGACTTGACGAGATATTCGGTTGCCTGGGTTTGTTTCCAACAATAAGGGAGGATTCCACTTGCAGAGAAATAGGTCGCCAGCGAAATATTTGCATATTTTTTTTAGAATTTTAACAGCATCATATAAATTAGTTCAACTTGACTGTTTAAAATTGAACAAAAAAATGCAAATATTGCGAACTATTTCTCCGTAAGTTTAATTCCAGCCTAAAACATAAACTGAGAGAAACGAACGTTCTTTAATACCTTCTTTTAATACTATATCAAAGAGCCCTGAGGTGAAAACAGTTGTGACGTGTTAGCGAACGACTTGCATTGATAAATGTAAACCGAAGGCCTAGCTTCCATCAACCTCGTTCCCAGGGCATATTCGTAATTGTTGGGAATATGTCAAAGTGGCTGAATTGTTGTGAACATGTCAAAGTTAGGCACTCTATCAATAAAATTTGACGTGTTCGATGAAATCCGAGCGAGGTAATATTAAAACTGTTAGCTAAATTTCAGCTTAACTCGTGGATTATCGGTCCATGAGTTCATGAGTTCGTGAACTTGTAAATGTTAGTGTGTAGGTAAGTAAGGTAATCATGTAATGGCGAGTGCAATTTGGGAACAATTGTACGAGTGATGTTTGAGAATTTTGCCGAAATTCATTGGACGAACTGCCAGGGTGAATTCTGATCGTTCTTAGTTCCTTCAGGCAGTTTAGTTTATATGCCAATATCGCGTTCCGCCATTTTGTTTATTTAATTTGGCAAAATCATCAGTGCATTACTGCAATATAATTAAGGAAATAACTGTACTTCTTTCGACCAATCAGGATCCAGTAGTTTTAGCATGCTAATAATAAATCCCAATACAGCGTTCACGTACTGAGAGGTAAGTCATTATTGTACTATTGTAATAAGAAATTGATTTATGTTTAGTAATTATCGTGTAATATTTACCGTGTAATTAAGTACCAGTGCCAGTCTCTTTCTTTCTATCAGTTGTGGCAACGGAGTTATCGTTCTGGGATCAGTTGTATAAAATACTAGTTGACGTTTAACTGTAATTAAGGTCTTAAGGACAGAATTGGCCAATACGAGTCGTGTATTTCTGAGTTAACTAAGATTTAACCGATGCACAATGGCCCCAGTTTTACCAGTGGCGTAACAGAACGATCATTAGGGGGAGGTGAATATTCTTATATCCAGTTCTGCCCTACGGATTCCTTTTGTAATTGCAATAGCTTACAAAAGAAATCTGTCGGGCAGAACTGAATTTATTGAATATTCACCCCCCCCCCCATTATCGTTCTAGTTACGCCCCTGCAGTTCACACTGCTCTCTCACACTCATCAATACATGCAAGTGAAAACCACTCGTCTCAGCACGTTTGCACAACAGGTGGACCTTAAGATCAGCCAGAAGAAGACAGAAGTGATGATACTGAATGTCTCAAACCCCTCGCCAGTCGAAGTGAACGGAGAAGATCTTCCGACAACCGAAGAATTCATCTACCTCGGCAACACTGTAAGGCATGATGGCGGAGCAGGCAGCGACATCAGGAATCACCTTAACAAGGCCAGGAACGCCTTCAGAATTCTAAACAACGTGTGGAAATCATCCCAGTACAGCACCAAGACCAAGCTAAGACTGTATCAGAGCTGCGTACTTTCCACCCTATTGTATGGCTCAGAATGCTGGAGGATGACTGAAAGCGACCTCAAACAACTGTCCACCTTCCACACCAATAACCTTCCACACCAAGAATTCTGCGAATATTCTGGCCCAAGACCTTTTCGAACCAACATCTTCTCGCCCGTTGAAACAAAGACAGCATGGGCACCATCATCATGCAAAGACGATAGAGATGGATCGGACATGTGATGAGAAGAGAATCTGGTAACATTTCCCGCACAGCCCTCCACTGGACGCCAGAGGAGAAACGCCAACAGAGGCGACCAAAGAACACCTGGCGTCGAACCGTAGAAGGGGAGCTTAAGACCCTCAATCACGCATGGGGGACTGTTCAAAAGCTGGCCCAGAACAGAGAGGAATGGAGTACCTTTGTTTCCGCCAGCCGGAATGAGTGAGTGAGAGTGAAGGCAATTCCAACAAAGATATAATGAAATCGTAATGAAGTTTAATGAGGTTGATCATCTTATTATCTATATTGTTAATTGCACTCGACGCGACCAAAATGCGACGTATAACCTAGGCCTAAGTTGGCTAAGGTGCATGCATGTTGTGGGAGATGCTATTTATCTCGTAATTTTCCACGAAAGAAATATTCTTTGTTCTCAACAAGAAAGAATTAGTTCCCTGAAAGCTAATTATATTCCATTTCTAGGAACAGGGACGCGCACCAAATTTAGTCGTGTGATTTCGTCGGAAAACTTTAAATGCTTACAAATTTTTATTATTCAACACATGGTTCAACATATGCAACTAAAATATGCGAAAAAAAATTCACCAAGCTTCTTCAAGATATGGCAAATATAAGGGTTTATGCTTTTGCGTGCGTGTACGTGTGATGAAAAACTCGTAAGTGGCTGCCTGCTTCAAATTGACTTTCCGCTAAACCCGCCCATGCATTATAAAGCTATGGCGGGTGTCTAATTGAATAGGGCATCGGAAATGACGTTACCGATTATTTTTTATTGAGAGCCAAGAGATTGATATCCGCCGTAGAAGACAAAGTATAGTCAGAGTATAACTATAGATAAGATCGTCGGAAATATTAAACTGCATTGTATAATCAACTCAAAAGGGTTGAAGCTCATTGACTATATATATAGCTACAGTGACTTGCGTATCTCGGTGGAGTTTGCAAAATTCTTGCTGGAAATTGAGAGACGAGTCAGACGACGTATAAAACGAGGTATAAAATGCCGACTCTTGCAAGTCTATATCTATACAGCTTTCCTTGTTAATGAAAAGGTTATTAATTTCACATGCATTATATAACTTTTATGTTTTATGACGTTTACCCTATATAGCTAGCTAGCTATACATATTCCGTAGAAATGATATATACATGTCAAGAAAGGTGTTAGACTTGTCATTCCGTTAAATTGCCTGCACGCACAGGGCATTACGTTCAAATTAATGATTTCAATTAATATCGAAAGTAAAATAGCTTAAAGTTTTGTCGCTAAATATGAGGCAACAGTGAATTAGTTTATTATCAAATTGGCACATGGGTCGACTACTACACCCAATTAGTATCAAAGGTATATATTCCAGAACCTAAACCATGCAGACCCTTTTTTAGACAAATATTTTTGACACCAGCTTTCATATTTACTGCGGTTTCCAGCTGAGCGTGAAATTGCGAAACTTTGCTCGTCAGTTATATAAGTTTTGTTGTTTGAAAGCAATGTTTGTGACGTCATCTGATAATGTTGCTAGGTGACGCTCATTATCTTTAAAACGGGAAACGAGTCAGGGAAAGAATAAAACGAAAAACTTGTGCAAAATATATAGTTTTTCGCGCTTTCCTTTTATTCCTCTCAACTGAATTTTTGACTGTTTATATACCGTTCATTTTTCTGCAATTTATTATTTTACTTATTTCTAAACATTCCCGGATATTTAGGTTTAAAACTAGTCTTGTACCAGTTTCGATTTAAAACGTACAGAAACTCAGAAAACCACCTTTAAAATTTAAAAAGCATCAAAGACCAAAGCGACGTTACCAAAGCGACGTATAACCTAGGGCTGAAAAATTCTCTGAAATTGTGCCTAATTATAGCTTTTACGTGAAATATAATCCGTTCTTCTTATAAGACCGTTCTTTGATTTCCTAGAGGGCAATGAAGTCGTATTTACTAGCGAATGTTTTCTTGAACATCCTTCAAGTTGTCTATATGCGAGTAGAGCTTGCAGATTTCTATCCTTATGGACCTAATAATGGAGATCTTCAGGCACCGATCAATGACGATGGTAGTACTGGTCGTATAAATATTGGATTTTCGTTTCCTTTTTTCGACGACGATCACGATTCCTTGTTTGTATGTATATTGTATTTATGAAAGTATTTGCTACCCAAGTTTATAATTAATCACAGTATCTGTCATATAACTTTATATGTCAGTATATTGTCCCACTGAATTGGTGAAAGATAAGTTGGCCTCGTATAAGAAAAGGGCTATAACTATAGCGTAGCAAAGCTGCAGGTTATAATTATATGCACGGTGAACCTATTACGTGTTATAATTAAAATTTAATTATGATTTCAAAGATAATTGTGCATAATTCATTAAATGTAACAAGGAGAAAACATTTGCGCGGATTGTTGCTTGCTTATCACGATCGGTCCTTATCCACTAGTGCATCAATCACTGAATTTATGTTTAACATATATATTCGCGGAAGGCGAGTTTAATGTCACACGGGGAAAATATTTTCCGATTACATTGAATTTGCGAAAAATAATTTGGTCTCGTAAGAGGAGGGATATAGGGTCGCGAATTAAGCTGCAGATTATATTTTCATACAGGGAACCATATCATTACGGTGTTAATTTTCAAATGATTTGAAAGATAATTTATCATAATTTATATAACAGGGAGAAAACATTTACGCGCGTTGTTGTTGCTCTATATCGTGATACCAGTGTCTTGTCAGTCCATCAATCAGTGAATTTATGTTTAAACAATATTCGCGGAAGGCGAGGTAAATATCGCTGAATAAAAGCGAGACGAAGTGGAGGTTTTTATTCAGGTATAGGTTTATGACAATGGTGATTATTTAAAAAAAAAATGCGTTGTGGAAAATACATTTTTTATAACCGTAAACAACTGATTTCGATAATCAAAATAAAACGATAATATAGCGCGAAAAAAATACAGTTTGACAGCGTATTTACTATGAAATAAATCTAGGGCATTTTCTTCGCTTCTTCAAAGTGCACTACGCTTAAAATGCATTTTATCTTCTAAAGGAAACGAGATTCGTGTTTTTCATTATTTATAATTTAATTATTTATCGAAGGCAATTTATTCAGTTAAATTACAGTATATGAACAGACATGTCTGAAGGCTGGCGCATACTGTTTCACTTTGCACGCACAAACATGCAACTCGTGACAATTTTGATCTACAGGTTTCCTAGTCTCAAATTGAGGACCAAATTGAGATATTTTGTCATTCGTGCTCAATTTTGCTGCAAATGACAAACTATCTCAATCAGTTTTTCCTCCCAAAGACTTGAAGCACGTGTAGGTCATGATTGTCACGAGTGCATGGCATGCGCGTATCCATGGAAAGTGCACCAGTGTGCGCTTACAGGGAGATTAAGCTTAAGGCTTTAGGCCTTTTACCGACGACAAAGTTTTTTCTGACAAGATTTTCTATGACAAGTTTCAATTGGCAATTGCACGTGTGTATGCACAACAAAATTTTCTATGACAAGTTTTTCTTCGACAGTTTTATTTGCTCGTGTGAACGTGCCAACAAGTTTACTTTGACAATTTAGTTTGCAGCCAGCGATGTAATCGTACGGCGGACAACGTGAGCGCGCCATTGCAAAATACTATAGACCGCTGGCCTACCGCATACAAGTGCTCACACTATGCGACAAGTTTTCTTTGTTTACTCATACAGACAAGCAAAATTTGCACTTCTAAATTTTTTTTAAGACAAGTACATTGTTCAAATTCAAGTATACTCGCGATTTTGAACAAGTGTACTTATCATAGAAAAAATTGTCGAAGTTGGGCGTACAGACGAACAATTAAAACTTGCCACATAAAAATTTGTCACAGAAAACTTGCTCGTCTGTAAGAGGCTTTAAGGACACGAAGTCATCGCTGTGTGAACATGCAATATTGAATGTATATAGCTTTAATTGGCGCCGTAAACTTTTTATCAAGTGGCTGGGACAATATTATTGTCTGCCTCTTTGCATGCAGATTTCTAAAATATAAATATAGAATGGTGAACATCAATTCATTTTATTTTGCACGACTTGAAAATAACCTTATAGCCGTGTATAGTTTATACATTGTCGAAAATCTGGGACATTTTAATTTCGCATGCCTAAATTATTTATGGTTTTTTATTATTCAAAACCCGATTTTCTAATACTCTGTATGAAATATTGATGTCGTTGGGGATGTTTCTGCGCCCAAGAGGTTATTACAATATTTAAATGTTTACTGCTGACCACAAACAGCAGGCGTTGTGATTATAGGCCCTATATACTTAAATTAAATTGAACTGGCACGCATATTAGCTTAATATATCAAAAGTACTTCGACAGACCCTGTGATTTCGACAAGTGTGATTTCAAAGCACTCTTTCATAAGTTTGTTTACCCGACATATTGTTACATGGCAAAAAAACACTTTTAATATAATTGAAATTGCTTACATAAACTATCAACATGGTCAGCTGTTCTTTGTTGTAATAAGCTATTGCTTATCTCATTGAGGTCGTTTAAAGACCACATTGATATCTAAGACGCAAGGAATCAGGTCTATTATTAAATATCCTGCATTGTTTTGCTCTGAGTCTTAGAATTCTAATAATTAACATTAGAAAGATATACATGCAACATGTTATTAACCGGTACTAAAATGAAAGTACTTATACGCTGAGTTGATTCGATCAATGTCTACATCTATTTATACCGCTATATTAAATGATTCATGGAATTTAAATTTTTCTCGATGTGTCTGTAGACGTTTCTCTTCAATTCCATAATTAGTTTTCGAAATAAGTAGAAAAAGCGTTCCTCAGAGCTATGCAATGAAGTCGTATTTACTAGTAAATGTTTTTTTGAACATCCTTCAAGTTGTCTATATGCGAGTAGAGCTTGAGGATTTCTATCCTTATGGACCTGACAATGGAGATCTTCAGGCACCGATCAATGATGATGGTAGTACTGGTCGTATAAATATTGGATTTTCGTTTCCTTTTTTCGACGACGATCACGATTCCTTGTTTGTATGTATATTGTATTTATGAAAGTATTTGCTACCCAAGTTTATAATTAATCACAGGAGCAAGGCGTATCTGTCACATGCAATGAAAACTTTATCGGCAAATTAAGTAAATTTGATCGTCTAAAAGAGGGTTCTATATAACTAGGGTTGCATTTGAGCTGAGAATGTCGTGGCCGAGTTCAGTGGCGACGAAAATGGGGGCCAAGGGGAATATAGCTCCCTCAGAAGTAAATGTGGATAAAAATGCATGAGAAATGTGAGCAAACAAGTGACAAAGAAGTCGTCAAGCTGCAACTTACACATTAAAATGAGATGTCATGCATACATCTTTCACACTGCTCATATATGCAAGTTCTCTGCAAGGCGGTTCTCTCTTAGTAGACTATATGGACTTCTAGCTACAAATATTTTTAGGTATATGAAACTAACATAGGTTTCAGTTGATCAAAATTTAAGTTTGAATGGTGTTTAAGGCTAAATAATTTGCCACATGTCTTGTGGATATATGCTTACAACATGGCGTGTATTTAGGTTTTGCCACGTGCCAATTCCTACAGGCAACATGACGTATACAGCCTGAATATTTGAGAGAATACCTCAGTCGTCAGACTATGGCCTTTGCAATAGCTATTGTCTACCTCAGTATGATCTTTGTATAGAGCAAAATTTATATTTAAAAAAACCAGTCCAGTCTCAAAAAATCAATTTCCGTGTACAAAAAAAGTGACCGATGGCTTCGACCAATCAGGACTCGCGTTATATAGCTACATGTTATTTTTATAAAATAATATGAATCTTCAACGTGTGTGCGAGAATAATGAAAATGGCGCCGTCAATAGCGAAGGTTGCAGTGGAACTTTCGGTTTAAGGCGATGATGTGATTAAAATGTATAGGAAATTTTAAGTGGAAGTCAAGTCCGTTCTGCGCATCTGTTCTGCTCATAACAACCTTTCTCATCAAAAATACTAGTTTCTTAATCATGAGGGAGACTAATTCTAAAAAGAGCAAAAGGCCTGTTACGACTTACGCGAGAACGAGGCTAGTCAGGTTTTCTTTTTCACGCCGTCTACCTGTGTCGAAAATATACCACTAGTTTTGCTGGTAAATATTCTTCTTGTTGCGTACAATCTGTCTTTTTCAGGTAAACACGAATGGTGTGATTTCTTTTCTTCGCGAGGTGTCGCAGTACACACCTGATCCTTTTCCACTCTCAAATAACCGTCGTCTGGTCGCGCCATTCTGGGCAGACGTGGATACAAGAAAAGGCGGCGTTGTTTACTACAGAGAAACTCAAGACTTTTCTATTCGCACACGAATCTCTGAGGAAATAAGGAATTTTTTCGTCCGCCAAAGAGGTTTTTTAGCAAAATGGGCTCTGATAGTGACTTGGTTGAACGTTGCTCGCTTCGGAGGACCATCCTCCCCGAATGTAAGAAAAATTGTCTTATTAATAAAGTCATATAGTCAAACAGCTTGCAATTGCACGAGTCATTTCGCAGTTGACGTGCACGGGTCGAGCGGGAACAGCCTTCTGCCCTTTAGCACTGTTTTCCACTGTCGCGTATATGGACGTAAAAGTTTAAAATAATTTAATTAAAATAATTAAAATAATTTAAAATAATAAGTGAGACTTATGAAATCAACGATTGAATAGATGCATAGGGGTGAATTCTGTTGAAGATTTGGTGTGTTTTCTCTGGCATAATATTAATTATACAACAATTTAAAAGGTTTTAAGCTTTTGCGTGCGTGTACGTACGTGCAAAAAACGCGACAGTGGAAAGCAGCCTTTAGAGGGTGTGTAAAAGAAACGCAACATAACCACTAAATATTCGGGTAATTGGCTAACGTTAAAGAAATAATTATAGAAAACTAAAATTTTATGGAGGGTTCTATATAGTAGAGCTCCTCCCCACTCCCTGGATACACTCCGCGGGCCCCGCCCTTCCCTGTGTCCGTAAATGAGTAATTTTCAGTAGCGTATATAGCGTGCCTGATTATTTAGGGGCTGTTTACATCAGCTGGTTATGCCCAAGATACCACTTATAATAATTTTTTTATCATAGTCATGCTACGGTAATACTTTGTTATCAAAAGACTGTAAAGTATTATTTACTGCTAGTGTTTTCGGCTGACTAGTGCGAGAATGGTTATTTATTGCACAGGTTTAACGTACTTACTATAGTACATACCCAATTAAATTGGATTATTAAATTGGAATTCTCATTAAAGTATCTAGATTGGCAAAATACCATTCTTTTTATATAGAACACATTTCAGACTATATTGGCAACAGACGGTGTCAGCTCGTTTTCAATATTTCTCTATAATAAAATCACATGGACTTTTGGTTCTGCAAGCGACAATACAGCAGCCCAGGTAATGAAGAAAATGCATTATTTACTATCATCAATGAAGAATACAACAGGTGAAATATAGATAATATTCACACAGCAATCCAAACAATCAAATGCCAACGCCACTGATTACATTAATTTTATCCAAAGGAACGTGATTACTCTGTTTTGAATTATTACGGAAGTTTTTTTAAGTTTTTAAGGCAAAGCCAATGAAAATGCCCAAATTTTTAACACTTCATGTAAAATGGTAAATAATGTACTCTTGTAAACAAACTTGTTGATTTGTCTAAAGCGAAATCCCTCCTTGTTGTAAGCAAAGGCCCAAAAGCATGCAAAGTTCATGCACTGCTAAAGCTCGATCCCTAATATATCTTTCCAGGCTGGTTTCAATGCAGGTGACGGTATTCGATATTTTAATATCCCAAATTCTCGCACTCCCGCCATTATCAACATTGCCTCGACATCAAATTGTCAAGTGCCAGGGAAATGGATCTTCAAGATCGACGGGGATGAAGTTGTGGATAATGGTTGCACATCAGATGGCGGTAAGAGAAAGTTAACGCTCATATAACATTTATATTTTATTATAACCAGATTCAAATGAGGGTATAAATTATACGCAATAACAGAATAAGGGTATAATAACTAATAACTGATTATTGACCTCGCTTGTTCCGTCTGTACTGTGAAATATCAGACCGAAGCTTTTTAGTATGCAAAAAACCTCGGTCTGATATTTCACAGTACAGACCGCAAACAAGCGAGGCCAATAATCTGTTTATTATATGGCTGAGCTGCATGAGACATCCGGGATACTGGTCCAGATACGGAATATAGGAACCACGGTCCGGATATAGGATTTTACGCACCGCTCGTCAACCAATCAGAATAGAGGATTTTGAAAAGCCATATAATAAAAAAAAACTTTTCTGCTTAATATTTCGTTGCGGCGCTGGAATACACAAAATTTCCCTCGCGGTATTTGTTTAGATTTGGAACTTTCGCCCAGATCAGGGATTGAATTGGGAGGTACTAAAGTGTTTATTGGAGGTCCATGTTATAATCCTGGTGATGAGATTGTGTGTCGATTTAACAAGACTATTAACACAACTGGTGTGATTGTCAGCTCTAAACTTGCGTACTGCATCACTCCTCCATTATATAAAATGTATGGTCGTATGCCAATGGATGTTTCACTAGATGGTGGCATAACGTTCAATCATACTGGTATATTTAGATCAAGTGAGTGAAGAAAACTGATTTTATAACAGGCAGAGATATAACTAACTCTTTTTTACAGCTTTTATAATACAAATACCCAACTTTCACGGATACGTAATATGGTTAATTTTCACATTTGCAAGGCTTACCAGTCCAGAGCCTTATTAAAGCCAAACATGAAAAAGCTTTGAGTTTTGAACAGTATTTCGAAAATAGCATCGTTCTTTTTTCATTCTAGTTCCCTTGGCTAGAAATCCTCCGGACATAAAAGGACTGGAAGTTGAAAATTGGGCAAACTCCACGAAAACTATCTTGACATGGAACCCGAGTGCAGTCAACTCTACGTACGTTGACATCGAAATATCTGCATTTGACGCTTTCAAATTTTTGCTTCATGATGTTAGTTTGGCTAGCTTTAAAGAAGTTCTTAATTCTGGCAGTTACCATCTTGATTTCAGCGCACATGTCTTCTCGACGTAAGTATATCAGAACAATGAAATCATATGGTAATTATAAACGTGTGCATTTGTTTAGGTACTGATAACAAATGAAAAGACCATTAAGGTACAAGGGCCGGTTGTATCAAGCCCGTTTAGCTTAAAAGGTGGATATGTTCAAAGTAGAATGTAAGTCTATCGTTTTAACATAGACTAACAAGCGAACTAAATACTTTTGCCCTTTTGACTTTTTGACCAAAGATACTGTTTACAACTACCTATTCAGTGCATAATATTCAAGTTGACTCATTCAAAAGAGTTCTGAGAGTGTTATTTAATTTTGACTTATCCACCGTTTAAGCTAAACAGGCTTGATACAACCGCAGCCCCAGGGCATTGAGGACCGCTTACACTAGCAACTGCTGTGATTTCCGGTGCAATTTTCTTCTTTTGACAGATGGAAACGAGCAAAGAGTTATGAATACTCCGCGTTTATTAATGTTATCTATCCGTAGCTAATGTACAATACTAAACAATACTAAACAATACTAATGTATAATAACACTTATACATATGGTAATTTAACAGGAGAAGGCGGCGAAGAAGTGTGAATACAGCCTCACCAATTGCAATTGTTAAAATAACCCCATCGGCACCCAGAGTCAAACGATTTGGCGTCACTCCTAAAAACGCGATATTCAGCAGTGTTTTTCTAATTACATGGCAGATATTTAATGATATCGAATGTTGGCATTGGTCAGAATTTGAAAATAGTACAGAAATCGCAAAACTGCAAGGTAATTGTCATGCAGGAAATAAAGTACAGCTGTTCTGAACATCGCTTTCAGTAACTGCATGTGGAAAATAATCATTTGGCTTTTTCTGCGTCCATAATTGTTTATTTATTGGCGTGTTCATAGGCATACGGGACAGGGGGGGCAAAATTTCGAGTATAAAAAAAATCTGGCAAAGTTAAGCCGAAAATTCGGGCAAACTGAAAAAAGTTACATAAGCTAAAGTTTTTAAAACCAAATTTTGTAATATATATCACATCTGGCGCTTTGCCAAGTTTATTGTTACAAATCTGGTAAAAGTTAAAACTCGGGCGACTCGTTGTATGATTGGAAAATTCGGGCGACCCTAAAATTGCCCCTCCCAAACGAAGTTCCGCCCGTACGCCTATGTGCGTGTTTTACCAGAGGGAGAGGTGATCGAGATCAATTCGTACTCTATCATCCCATGTACGATCATTTATGATATAAATCAATCTCTGCCATACCCACTAGGCTGTGAAAATAGTAAAAAAAATTAAAATTGGGTATATCAGATTCACTATTTTAAATAATTTTAGTCGTCTGAAAGGACAAAATGTCAATGACATGAATAAACAAAACTACTAGAAATACATGCATGCAGCAACCCCTCGCCATTTTAAACGAAGCAAAATATTTCGTGCGCTACCCAGACCTAACTTTCTACGCTAATATTATGAAATAACTCGTGCAAATTTTTCGAAAACAAAGACAGTCGTAAAGGTGAACAGAAATCACCTGTTTGCCTGCTGCAATACGTTGCAGTTTAAGTCAGTTTTAAACTCTTCTATAGCTAAACCTTCAAAACATCAAAACGGCACAAATAATTATAATAACCATACAAGCACTAAAAGTCGAATGTTGTTTTTCGATTATTTATTTTATTCAATGATTTTAGCAACTATATAAGCTGCAAAGTGATATTTGTTTTATCAAAACTCTGAAGTACACTTTTGAGAACTCTTTTTAAAGTTTAAGCGATGATTTAAAGCCTTAAACGGTCGGTTAGCTCCTTGTAAAACGACATACCAAGCTCGTACTTGTCAAAATAACCAAAATAGACACCTGTCACTTCAAAGATTATAAACTACGAGTCGTTCCTATTTCACCAACTGTTTCTGTACTGTGATGATCATTATTGTTTTACTATTTGACTCCATGATTTCATTTTATATTTTTAAAGAATAGTTTGCAAAATGACGGTTAAAATGCTGACGCTCTCATGCATGCTCTCTTTTTGTCTTAGCCAATCAGCAAGTTGTAGACGACCGTTCTTTCTTCGTTCAAATTTCGCGCATGCGCACAACTACCATGACCATTGAACGTCCATGACATTTGGGCAACTTTGGATTCGCCTATGTTCTGTCAGAATACCGGGTGTAATTCCTAATCTCCGGGCGGGATTAGTACCCACGCACGGCGCTTCGCGCCGGCTCGGGGATAAAGATTCTCATTACTTTGAATGCGTAATCTTATGACCCAAGCTTCGTTTTGTTGGCGAATTGACCTTTTTGGTAATTACGTCACAAGATTTTAACGTCACAACGTTTTAAATTTAGAACCACCTTAAATGAAATGGTTTTCAAGTTTTACTCGAAGAAGGATGTTTTGCATCTTTTGCACATAGTTGTGGGAGTTAAACTTGAAATTCCATCTCATTTAAGGTGGTTTGAAATTTAAAGCGATAATGTTGTGATGTAATTATCATGAGATAATTGACCAGAAACAAAAATATTAGGAATTTCAAAAACTATCATGCAAGATTGGAAATATATGTCTGTCTGTTGAGAATGTTTCCACCATAACACCTGGGACTAATTTTAAAATTAAGTTTCCAAATTAAATTTCAATATGATTTCAATTTTTAGCTGAGACACTTGAAAGAATAAGCACTGCTGCATATCAGTACTTAATATATAAAAATGATATACATCCCCCGCTATATGCTTGATATTCATACATCGCTATATTTATATTATACTCTTACAGAGGAGCTGATTCCATGTCCAACCAGTTTTCGACAAATGTTGGCTGATTCTGGTCAGTTTATCCGAGATTCTGGGATTAAACGAATGCTAAGCGCATATATCTATCATCGCGGTAGTTCAACATGTTTTCGCTCCAGAAACCCAAGGTATGGTAACTACGGTTATAACTTTTAAGCCAGGGGTCGGTTGTATCTAGCCCGTTTAGCTTAAACGGTAGATAAGTTCAAAATAGAATGCAAGTCTATCGTTTTACTCAACCAGTGAACTAAATGCTTTTGACCTTAATAACAAGTACGATTGTACTATAGTGGACCAGGAATTGCGTAACCGAGTTTAATTTCTGAACTGCATTGTATTTATAACAAAGGAGAGGACAATGTATTTCTAATCGTTTGCATTTGCTTATACAGGGTGTCCCAAAAAAACCGAAAACTATTGAAATCACCCATAACAATTTAATTGTTAGAGTTTGAATGCCTAAGCACTCTGTTGGGACCCACAGGTGTGTAAATGTTTGCTATAAGCATTTTTATGCATGCATATGATGCAGTAAAATTTGCTCGTACGCGAAAATGATATTTATTAACAATATTTAAATGTGCATCTCAATCACCATGACCTTCGACATGTCCCCTTTCTCTAGCAACACAAAACATTTAGCATTTTACTGAGTTGCATTAAATCACCACAGGCTAAAATTCGTGCACACGGCATTCAAATTTTAACAAAGTGTGATTTCAATAGTTTTCATTTTTTTGGGACACCCTGTACGTATATAGGCTGAATATTAATGATATGTATATATTATTTGCTGCAAATATATCAAGAATTGCTTGTAACTTGCTTCAAAGGTCAAAAGTAAAAATTCGAACTCCGTCAATCGATGCGGAATATTGCTTAGAATAATTGTGCCAAGTTTCATTCCGATCAAACAAGTAATGATAGAGCCTTAGGGTTTTTTTAAAGAGCGTCGCCCCCTAACAACAACAAGAAGAAGATTTGCAGCGGTTAGGGACCAGTTCCTGGTCCAAAAAGATGCTGTTTACAACTACATATTCAGTGTATACAACACGTCAAGTGTTCAGCAACAGTTGGTGGCTGATGTAATAGAGTATTTTAAGATTGTATCATTCCTTATCAGTTTAATGTATTCAGTTAATAATCTATTTTCCGGATTTCCTTGTTTTCTTTGCCCACAGGATCGGTATATTCTTGATTAATTTATATTTTATGTCATTCCCCGTATTAAAAAACATCGCGACAGTTTACATGCACGGGGATCGTGGGATCGATCTAGGTCGAACTACAGTATGTCAAGTGTAAAAAAATATCGTAGCGTGTTAGTTGTTTTGGAGAATAATATGTCCCATTTTGTTTTCTCAGTCCATCAGGTGCCGGTCAACAATGTTGTTATAATAGTGCAGGTTCATTGGTCGTGGGATCGCCAGGCGGTGGTTCTTTCGATAAGAAATCACCGGATGAGGATTTCTGGGGGCATATGGGACTCGATGTCCTTCCTTGGTTTGCTTGCTGTGGATTCAGTGAAAACTGCAAAAAATATTTTGAGAAACGACCATCTGATGATGGAAAGCGATATGTTCCTCCGCCAATTGGTAAGCTGAGTATTTTAACTGCAAATTTACACATTCGTGCAGTTTAATTGATAGAAAATTTCGCTTGCTGGTTGATGCATGGGCGCTGATGATCATCGCCTTGGGCGACTAATTGTTAAGTAGACGCTTGCTACTATACGATTAATTTTGGATTGATTTGAAAATATCGGACTCTGTTGCAGCGGATACAAGAGGGGATCCACACTTATCCACGTTTGATGGCACATTCTACACATTCAATGGTTACGGTGAATATATTCTTCTACATGTGAACAATGGCACTGATTTTGAGTTTCAAGGAAGAATGAATCCCATCACTGACAATCAAGGAAGCACGACAAAGGCAACAGCGCTTACAGCATTAGTTGCCAAAGCAGCTGAAAGTGATACGGTACAGGTAAGACAACCACGAGAAACCGATGTGAGTTGTCATTTCTCCGTGTTTTCATTCCATCGTATTTTCATTCCATCGTGTTGTCATTCTATCGTGTTGCAATTCCACCATGTTGTCATTTCACCATGTGTGATGTCATTCCACCATGTGTGATGTCATTCCACCATGTGTGTTGTCATTCCATTATGTTTTCATTCCACCATGTGTGTTGCCATTCAACCATATGTGTTGTCATTCCATTATGTTGTCATTTCAACATATTCGTTTCCATTCCACCGTGTGTGTTGCCATTCCACCATGTGTGTTGTCTTTCCACCATGTTTGTTGCCATTCCACCGTGTGTGTTGCCATTCCACGAGGTTGTCAATCCACCATGTGTGTTGCCATTTCACCATGTGTGTTGCCATTTCACCATGTGTGTTGCCATTTCACCATATGTGTTGTCATTTCACCATGTGTGTTGCCATTCCACCGTGTGTGTTCTCATTCCATCGTGTGTGTTCTTATTCCATCGTGTTGTCATTCTACCATTTTATCATTCCACCGCGTTGTCATTCTACCATGCCTTTTTTACAATTGTAAAACATATCTCATTAAAATGGCCTTCACTCTAATTAGAAATGACTCAAATTAACAAAAATTACATGATAACATTGTTGCTTTTATCTCATAGAGCTAAATTATTGTCTTCTGTTCTAAGATCGAGTATAACAAGCGGAGAAAGATAGATGTTCTTGTCAACGGTGATCGAGCAGAATTTGACGAAGAATCAAGATTAGATTATACAGGAGTATTTGTTGTTAAACAGAACCAATCAAAGATAGGCGTCTACTTCGCTTCAGGGGAATCTCTCCATATCACAGTTGTTGAAGAGTTTTTAACCTACCAAATATCAATTCCAGTCAGATACAAAGGTTGGTGGTGGTGGACTAAAAGCAATACTTTAAGTAGATGTTCCAGAGAGCATACTTTGTTATAAATGTTTTCATAAGACAGACTTTTTCATAATAAATTTGAGTCTTTGAATAGTGCATGATATCACTAGCGAGAAACGTTTCTGTGATATTTTCTCGGCAATAATTTACTCCACTTACTTGATTTCAAACAGAAGCGAAATATAATTAACCGTTGGGTGATGATTAAGCTTGGCAAGTAATTTGCATAGGATGTAAGACAGGATTAATCTAATTGTCAATGCAAACAATGCATAATAAAATTATAAATATTCGAAAAAAAAATAGTTTTAATTTTATCTGTTAATTTTTTTCTCAGTTTCGTTTTGCATGCACAATGAATTGTTTCACATTATTTTCAACCTCGAATTTAACTTTGAATTTATTCTAAATAGCAAGGCCCGCAATTGAGAGAGAACCACAAGTCCCCCATCCCATGCAATCAACAAAGGCGTCACCGGAGATCAAAATTATCGGGCTGCATGTATTTTCCGCTCATGCCCCTCTTTTCTCGCCTATTTCCCGCCTATGCCCCTCCTTTTTCCCCCATGCTTCTCCTTTCTCAACCGTACCGAACGAAACTCTTGCATCAGGTTGTTGTTGCTAACTCAACTTGCATTGACTAGCACTAACTCACTAGTCACTAACTCACTTGCATTGCCTCATTAACTTGCATTAACTCACTTGCAAGAGTTATTCCAACGCCCGCTGTCCTGTGGCTAATGTCTTTGGTTAAAATTTGTTTGTTTAGGAAAAACAGCTGGTCTTCTGGGATTTTGGGATGACAGCAAGGATCAAGAATTCTTGTTGCCCAACGGAATTTTCATTCCTACGAACTCAACCTCGCAAACCATTCACAATGAATTTGGTCAGAAATGTATGTTTCAACTTTTAAGCATATGTTTATTGTTCAAATAATAATTTTCATGCTAACGTTAATATACTCAGCCTGCTAGAATACCAGTCTTGTCGGAGCAAGAAGCTTTTTGAACTAATGTTCCCAATGGTGTAGTGGTGAAACAACCCTACTGGTAACGGGAAGTGCGGGTTCCCATTGTGAAATTCAGAGCAAAAAAAATAAAGAACAAGAAAACATTAGTTATTTGTGAACTTTTGATATTTATTCTAACGGTAAGGGCCCAAATGAAATGTAGAATTTGCAACTTCTTCAGGGATTGCTACCCAAGAAAACACTCTGTTCACTTACCATTCTGGGAAGAGTTATTCCAGTTTTGTCAACCTCGGCTTCACTCCTGTCTTTTTGGATGACACGTCGTCGCTGTTCTCCAATTCCACATTCGAAGCGGAAGCCAGGAACCTTTGTGGCGGAAATAAAGAATGTATCTTTGATGTTGCAGTGACTGGAAAGACAAGTGTTGGTGAAGCTACTTTAGAATATTTTAATGAACTAATGCAAAGAACAAATAACTCACGAATCGGTATGAAATTAAAATATGTATAACTGTATTTAAGCTTCTCATAAGTAACATCAAATAGTATAACAACTGCCTAAAATAGACAAAACGCTTCTCGACGTTTCGACCTGAGAGCCTTCGTCAGGTGAGTTAGTAAGTACTATTTAAGGTAGTTTCAGTAAGTACCTGTCTACTTTAGGCAGTTGTTATACCACATTTGATGCTAAGTTGTTTGAAGACGCTGCCACACTGTTCCCTGGTTATATTCTCATATCAATCTACTGACACATATTTAACAACTCTAGTAAAACACAGCAATAAATGCTGTTACAAAATATATGCATGTAAGTACATTATAATTATCCATGCTCTCCTTCCCCTTCGGAGGTTCAATATTAATATTTTTCCAGCACTAAACATGAGCGGGATTTACATAGGGACGGCAGCTCCATATTATGAAGCATGCAGGTTGGCTGTTCAACTTCTATTTTGCATTTCAGTTGCTATTCCTATCTTCTTCGGTTGTGATGGTGTTGAGAATAGTATGAAACAAACAGATTCTTGTGGTGTTTGTGATGGTGATAACTCAACCTGTACAGACTGTGATGGGAATATCAGACCGGGTTTTGTTAACAACGGAACGTGTGCCGGTAAAAATATTTCACCAATATTTATTAATGCTTATAAAAAAAGCACGCCATATCTAGCTTCGTTTCTGGTCCCGCTTTATCCTATTGCTCTCTCAGGTCGTCTCCATGAAATCAAGTTAAACTTATTTATAATTGCATTTTCAACCCAGAGTCGTTTCTTCTTCAGTGTGAAAACGAGCAATATGGTGGCCATCCCTATTCAGCTATTCTCAAATAGGTCTATCCGAAAGTCACAACGATAATCATGTTTTCCTCCCGCCAAAAATTCAAACATATCAGTTTATTTGGATATGTATGTTAGAAGTTACATATCAAATGACGAGGCCAGTTTTGAGTTCTCGAGAAAAACTCTGCGTAAGTTCGCAACAAGCCTCTTTCAATTTCAATCATGAAAAGGTCTTTGCTGAACATTGCTGAAACGGGCCGAAAAAATTACCCAGGCCGGGAGTACAAATTGCCTTATTAATGACTTATTACTACTTATTTTAGCAAAACTACCCCTAATTTCATAGACTCATAGACGCCGCCTAACTACCCCCCCCCCTCTCCCCCGCCAAGTACGCCTATGTTCTTATTATTATCTTTAGTTTAAATGACAGAGTAGATTCGCTTTATAGAACTGATGAAAAGCTCTTAGAAATTCATGAACAATATTTTTTACCTTAAATTTCGTTATTATATCTCAGGCTTTCACGATGGTTGGAGTGAGTGGAGTGCTTGCTTCAAGAGCGGTGACGGGAAAATAAGAACACGAAACCAAACCTGCTCTGTCAAAGGACGTTGTGGTCATTTGGCTGAAAATATACAACGCCAAACGTGCAATGATGAGAATGATGGTAATCGTTTTTCAAATATATTTCATTAATAAATATAATCTTTTTATATAAAGTAATCAAATATTGCCGTTTGGTTACCAAGCGGGATTGCGATATTAATATATTTGTTATGTCAGACTGCAAACTATTTATGCATGATGTTCACGAATGATTGGGCGACAAGACTAAGGAAAGTTTGCTTGTTATATCAGTGACAATCGACTTCTACCCCCTGACGAGAGAAAGAGAGTAAAATTAACTTAGCCTCTTTAGCCTGGAGTAGCCTGAAAGGCCCACAAACACTCGGTTTTTTAGCGAGTAAATTTGATTCTATAAGGAATTTTGAGAGCTATATTATGCCCCAGGCATGTCAAAAGGTGCTATCCTTCAGTAATTATCAAGAATATCATAACTTGATCGAACTATTAAAGTTGCTTTGGAAATTATAAAATTCGTAAAAATCACGTGGCATCGACGACGGACGTGGCGTCGACCATAAGGTCGGCACAGACCCGACGCGTTGCGGCAACGCGACGTGAATTTTCAGTTTTCAGAAGCAAATAAATTCATTTCAGCCGGAAGAAAAGTTTGGAATCTATGGACGCCGGAGTAGTCAAAATGTATTATCGTTAACGGTAACCTACAGGGCCGTAACTAGAACGACAATGGGGGGGTGTTTATTCATATATTCAGTTCTGCCCGGTGGATTTCTTTTGTAAGTGCAATAGCTCACAATGGAAATCCGTCGGGCAGAACTGAATATAATAATAACCCCCCCCCCACAATTATCGTTCTAGTTTCGGCCCTGGAACATTTTTGTATTTTTAACTTTGTTTCAAAACTTTTATTCAAGCAGGCTTTTATGATGGTTGGAGTGAGTGGAGTGCTTGCTTCAAGAACGGTGACGGGAAAATAAGAACCCGAAACCAAACCTGCTCTGTAAAGGGACGTTGTGGTCATTTGGCTGAAAATATACAACGCGAAAACTGCGATGAGGAAGATGATGGTAATCTTAGTTTTTAGTAAATCATCCAAAAATATTAAAATACTCTAATTTACACTTAAGATTAAAAAAATTACAATTTGGTTACCCAAGCCCCAATAATATTTATAGTTCGCGTAAGTTATGCATCCTCGTTCCCAGGGCCTTCAGTTGGGATTGGCCGTTCACTGAAATACTTACATTTCGTAGGGATTTGAATAAGCATAATTTATCATAAAATTTTGCTTAATATTTGCAAAATGCGGGCATCACGTAGAACGGATAATATTGTCGCATTAAAGCATATTGGAATTGTACTATTTCGATACAATTATAAAATATTCCGCCAATTATACATAAATTAGGAAAAATATTGGCTTGAAATAGATCTATTTGGCTTGTTTTGTTTCTAACGTTATAGCGTACGTTATACGTCATAGCCAATTCATCATACTTGAAGCTTGATCTGCATACAATAATTTCTTCAGCATATACTGTACAACTAAATAACCGCTAAATGGTGACAGCCTACCACATATGCATGTGTAGTCTCTACAATAAATATTTTTTCAAAATTTTGTGTTTAGCTGAAAGCAGATCTTCGGTGTTTTATTTTCTTGCTATTGGAGTGCCTATGCTTGTTCTCTTTCTCATGGTATCGGCCGTGGGGTTGTTTTACTGGTCGTTCAAGAAGAGGCAAGAAACAGCTGGCAAACCTGGTGGTGAAATCGATGCTAACACGTATATGATGAGCTAGATGAGGTTAGCCTTGCAGTGAAATACAGGATTGAAGCATTAAAGTTCTTCTATTCGAGTTTAATAGACGTAATCAAAATATATCCAAACAATACTTAGATAAAGTTTCTAAAACATCCTGTTCCGTGCCATTAGTTTCCTTTCGACCTTTCGGTCCTTTCCGGTAACACAACACAACTAAGAACCACCTTAAATGAAATTGACAATCACAACACGTCACAGTCTTACACAACCTGAGCTAGGACAGGCTCATTTGAGTTTTGTACAAAGATGCAAAACAATCTCTTCAACAAATGCATTAAAACGTTTCTCATTTCTCTTTTAATCGTAAGATGCATGTTGAAATAATCGTCAAGCCGAATACGAGCCTAATTAACACTATACCGGCTAATTGGATTGTACACCGATTTATCGTTTAAAATAAAAAAAAATTGAGGAAGGGATTTTTGCTTCATCGAACATAGCTAAGGGCGGATTCCACTTGCAGAGAAATAGGTCGCCAGCGAAATATTTGCATATTTTCTTTAGAATTTTAACAGCATAATACAATTTAGTTCAACTTGACTCTTTAAAATTCAAAAGAAAATATGCAAATATTTCGCTAGCGAGCTATTTCCCTGCAAGTTGAATTCCAATGAGCTTAAAACATAAAATGAGAGAAACGAACGTTCTTTAATACTTTCTTTTAATACTATATTAATTAAAGAGTCCTGAGATGAAAACAGTTGTGACGTGATTAGCGAACGACTTTCATTGATAAATGTAATTTGTAAACCTAAGGCCTAGCTTCCATTTATTCGTAATTGTTGTGAACATGTCAAAGTGGCTGATGTGATAAAATATTTCTATGTGTGTGCAGTCAACGATGACCGGCTTGAATACAGAAATAAAGACAAATTTACATCCGGACTATTCATCATGGGTTAAAAATTAAATGACCTGTTCATGACAATTACGAATAATGGAAACCAGGCTTTACTGCTGTACGGTGAAATACGAACCGCAGGAATACTACGTTCAGATTGGTCTAGTGTATTTACTAAGAGTTCGACTAAATTTCAGCTTAGTCGTGGATTATCGGTCCATGAGTTCATGAGTTTGTGAACTTGTAAATGTTAGTGTATAGGTAAGTAAGGTAACCATGCAATGGCGAGTATAATTTGGGAACAATTGTACGAATGATGTTTGAACATTTTGCCAAAATTCTTTGGACGAGCGGCCAGGGTGAGTTCTGATCTTTTTTAGTTCCTTCACAGGGCATGCAGTTTAGTTTATATGCCAATATCGTTCCGCCATTTTGTTTATTTTGGCAAAATCATCACTGCACATTACTGCAGCATAATTAAGGAAACAACGGCACTTCTTTCGATCAATCAGGATCTAGTAATTTTAGTATGCTAATAATCTAATAATATATCACAATACGTACTGAGAGGTAATTCATTATTGTACTATTGTAAAAAGGATTTGATTTATGTTAAGTAATATTATACTGTAATATTAATACCGTGTAATTAAATACCAGTGCCAGTCTCTTTGTTTCTACCAGTTCGTGAAGCGGAGTTATCGCTCTGGGGCCAGTTGTAAAAAGGACTAGTTAACTTTTAACTGTAGTTACGGATGGAATTGACCGGCAATCAGAGTCGTGTATTTCTGAGTTAACTAAGATATAACTATGCAGAATGGGCTCAGTTCACATACATACAGTTCCTTTTCAGTCTGAAAAGCTATTTGCACAAATCGGACTATACTGAATATAGTGCACCTAATATTGTCTGACGCGGTTTAAGCCAGGTGCACACCACACGCAAGTCGACGACCGACTAAAATCGTACGACAAAAAAATCTCGTCGTCTGCGCCTGGCTTTATACAATGTCAAATTTATTGTGTGATCACAGTTGAAAAGGCAACTGCTCCTAAGTTTGAATTTTCAAACGGTATCTGGTAGAAATATTCAAGGCAAGTAAAACAATGGTTAACATTGATTTATTCATCGTAATACTCGCTGCAAAACACTTAGAACTTTGGATTTACCAATGCAAATTTTTAAGTGCATGTGAACACAGGAAGTGCAAACGAGGCCGTAGTCAGCAAAAGTACTGTCGCGGGGCAAAAGCATTTTCAAAAAAAACAAACAAACTGTATCATGTATCTGCAATGCTAGGGCACAAAGTCGAAGCAAATTTGAAGAAAAATAAAACACATAAATAAAGCCATGTATAAAACCTGTTTTCCATATGTTAGTTAATAATGATAGCCTTAATAATGATAAGTAATTGAGTTTTGCTTACCTTTTTTGGTAGTTGCTCTGGATTATATATTTGCAACTGTGGAAATTGGCGGACCGAATAAATTGGCGCACCGATTAAATGCAACAAAGAATTTTGTCGGTCTCGTAAACTATAGGTATATGTCTATCACCGGTAATCATTCGAATTGTAACGCAGATCATTGATCACACATTACATAACTGAATTAAAACTAATGTGAACTGATGTATCGCAAAAGACAATGCATGCCTTTGCCGTTTTATTGAAATAGAAAGGATGTCTGTTTCTCGCAAAAACACTACTATTTAGAGATTTTGAAATATGTCAGCTTTTAGGAACATATTGCATAAAGTGTAGCCATCAATGAGCGTAACAATTGCGACCAGGAAACTTTTGAATTTCACACAAACTCGCTTATTTAATCAAGAAGCACGAGAATAATAAAAAAGCAGTCGTATGTCCGCAGGGCCGGAACTAGCGCGATTTAATTCGACCGGTAAAAAGTTCTACGTTTGAAAAGACCCACTGATTTGTTCATTCACGTGAACAGCCTACTACAACTATAAATAAATCAACGGCGATTGGTTTCAGAAAATTAAACGCATAATTATTATATTATTATATGTTCGTTCACGTGTGCAACCCCAGGGTTGCGACATTGACAGATTTTCACACGTTCATATTACTAGTCATATTTACACACTGGTCAACGGATCTTTTATTAGCCTCTCTATATTTATCTAAGATTCATAAACTAAGATATAAATATAAAACAATTGCTAAACATGGGACAACGTTTAAAAATAAAGAAACGCGAAATCTATGCCGACGATATGCGCAACAGGCACTGAGTTAGGACATTTGCATATTATGCGCTCATGTGAATCACCTAGCCTGAAAGTTGCACTTTGATGTAAGTAATATTTGGGCCCAATTTGAGATTTGTGTAATAATATAAGGGTTTTTCCTACGGGTGCAATAATGAATGAGTGGTTTCTAAATATAAACCCTTAAACCAAATGCGTGTGAAGATATTCGAGTCGGTTTCTCTCAATATCAACATTCCGACAATTGATGAGGGTCCCAATATGCGCGCGTGATAAGTACAGGTTATGTTCAATTTCGAAATGTATTCTAGTGTATAAATAATCTTATACGTTTACGGCTGATGCGCTACTGAAGAGTGATATTTTGTATATATTTCACCGTTGGGATCGGTTTTATAGTGTCGATGAACGTCGTATGGCAATTGGATAAACGAACATGAGTGATCTAAGCTGTCATCATAACGACGGGGTATTTTTGACCTGGTTCTTATCACAGTTATATATCCGAAATGTTTTAGCATCTTATCTTTATCGCTCGCAAGCAAACAAACGGTGGGAGCCCATTCTTCACTTTCAATACACGACCATTAAAATAAATTTCAAATTACAGAGTGTGTCTATGTTTACATAATGCATTCGATCTGTAACAAAAAATACAAACAACTTGTCTTGTTGTTTATTTGAACCAGCGCGCGCGCACACAATCGCACGAAGCCCTATTAAAATAAAATCATGAACGGCCGTGGGAAATGTATAAGCGGGAAATTCTTTATTCCAAATATTTCCTAATCATTGCGACAAATGTTCACTGGCCGACATGATATCTGTCAACTGAATTCTACCAACGATCAGGCACGATTTTTTGCCTCGAGTGAAAATATTTTCTTCTAAATCTCGAGTATTGTCGTTCGTATGTTGTCCACTTATATTTGGGTAGTGTCTTTCTCGTGTGATCGCTGTTGTTTTAACTTGAGTCCTGCCGTGAGTGTCTGACATTTCGGATGTTACACGAGCTGTCGGCAGTCCTTTGAATTGGCTCCACGCTCCAAATGTGGTCCCCCTCTAAGGCGGTTCAAGCATGCTTATTTATATTAATTTCCCTTGCTACTTCAACGGCCACTCCACAGCTCAACCTCTTCTGCACAAGACAAATTCTGTACTCTAGCTGTCCTATAGTTTCATGCAGCAACAAATATTCAAGCACTTAACAGCCTTCAAATACAAAGTGTTCTCAGGTAGGCAAACCACATTTGAGCGCTCTTTGAACGCATATCGGCGACAGTTCACATCAGCATATTTACTCGTAGTCCTCAAGTGACGTGTTCAATCCTTAATTAAGTACAGTGAACTGCCATACGACTAATTATTTCTTAGCGATTGACAATTGGATGAGATAGGTCCGTTTGTCAAAACTCATTTCGTGTAACGTTTTTATAACATATTGCATGTGAACAAGCTGTCTACGAGATACTATCTCATCAACAGATTGCTCAAGTGTATGTTCTATTCTACTAACAGTTAATTTCTTCCGTTACCAATGCAGAAGTATACAGACTTGGTTGGTGGTATTTCAAATTCAGTAAAACCACCTAACATGATGCAGCCGGCAATGGCCTCAAATTCACAAGCGTGCCAAATGGGCAATGTTCCTCTAAGCCATCCGCAGATTCAGCATAGAACTGCCGGTAATCATTCGCCGACTTTGATGCAAACAGGTTCATCTATTGAGCTGACTCCTCAACTCGAACAAGGTAACGTCAGATAATATAAATAAGCACTCAAGACCTTACTATGTTTTAAACAACAGAGCTAACACCTACCCGGAAATAGGGTCGCCACGCACTAGCAGCTGCCAACTTGAAAATCGCGCTCTTCGTTTTTAATTCAATTTGGTTTAATGAACCAATTTTGAAGCGCACGGCAAATTCGACCACGCAGGGTTAACGACGCAAAATATTCTGTTGTGGGTCTAGGGTCTGATAAACGTGCGGTGAAAAGAGAGCCAGCGCAAACTCCATCCATGGTACAAGTACACGGCGAGAGTCCAAACAATCCGTCCACATCACCAATGGAGCCATCGACACACGAAAATACGCCGAAGCGCAAAAAGAGGCGAAATCGTACGACATTTACGTCCTATCAACTCGAAGAAATGGAAGGAGTGTTTCAAAAGACCCATTATCCCGATGTTTATACCCGAGAGCAACTGGCTTTGAGAACAGATCTGACCGAAGCGCGAGTACAGGTTAGCCATATTGCAATCAATTGTATTCCCATTAAGAGATTGTTATTTTTGATGAGTAATTGCTACATTTCTAGTTTCGTCGGTAATTGTTAGTTTCTGTGTAATGTTTGCTATTCGGTGGGCCTATTGCGAGTGTGTTATTTCGCCGAGCGCGCAAAATTTCGCGTCAGCATGCATGTAAAGATTTCCAGTTTACGCAAATTAATTGAGTGTTACACAATAACCCTAGTTCGAGTAGATCGCTGAAATGTTATTACGCTAGCATGTGAATCATTTGAGCTATGATGCGGTGCTGGTATTTTTGCGTTTTTAATGAACATAAGAGAAATATCACGGCTAACATCTTTATTTACGTTAATACGAAATTTAGTAAAGTGCCGTGCGAATAGCCTGTAGCTATTATAGCGTGGTGTACAAAGGTGTGCATATCGATGGAAAAGCCGCTTTGCTGGGTGATTGAAATCTTGTAGGAAAATCAGAGATTATACCATGCTAAAGCAATGAATTGTGCTACAATTTCTTCCTACTCTAATATTCGTTGAATTCAATCATTTCAATGTATTCGCCAAGAACAGTATAATACAATCATTTCTTAGTCTACGCTACCATTTGTGCTATGTCTGTCAGAAAATCTGACCTTGATCAGTTGATCTTACTATAAAATGCCGCACATGAGTTAAAGATTTACACTTCAGAATCATTGATATTATTTACACAAACATATTTTGCAAAACTAAAACCGAAAAATCGAGAATGAAATTTTGAAATTATAATTATGTTTGACTGGCGGTACGCGGTGAGAAAAAGTTGCAATTATCTAATACAAATTTTTCCTCACTTTCTGTTTACAAACACACTTAATAATCGATCGTGCCGACGATAGTGCGATGATCATTTCATCAGCTCAGCGAAAATTAAACACTCTTTGAAAAGCACTAACTGGCAATTTTGCCTCGTTAGTTCATTATCTTTATATTAAACATGATTAGGCTACTCCAATCATCGCACTGCTTGTAATCGACGCAAGCATATAACAGCGGTTTTCTACGATTTTCTCAGCACAACTGTTCCACTTAACCCTTATTTAAATCTAAAATTTGTTTAAATGCTTTAATTGAATTTATTTGCGCAACATTTATAGGCAGATATTTCAAGTGCGTGCGAACTGGGAGACATGCGTATTTAATTTGCATTTCACGCGCGCAAACTGACCTACATTCAAATTAGACCAAAACACACAATCTGAGTTTGTTTGTTTAGCATTGAGTGCATTTTGCTAACGCTTTTTCTTTGCACACGATTAAAATCTCACCGACAGAAGATTTTTTTATAGAATGACTTCTAAATCGAAAACGCGCGTTCCAAAGTCGAGACGAGTGGGCTCTGTCGGCATTATTCAAAGTGACGCATGCCTGAGCGGTCGTATATTTGTGAAAACAGATGTTTGAATGGACTGCTTCGTACCTCATCATGAAAGAGCAATTTATTTTTCTTAAAGCTGTCAGGCAAATATTGACCTACAGTCAACATAAATGTGATGGTATTGAATAGATTGATAACCGAAAAACCTTGCAACCTAATTTGTGTTCAATTTGAAACATCTATGGATGTATTGTTTTTCAGACTGTTTCCATGCTGTCTGCACAATGCATTTATCAAACAGTGCCCCCTGCTTTTATTCCAACTGCGCCGGTAAACTGTATGTTCTTTTGATTGTGGGATACTTTTAGAAAGCTTGCTAAATTATCACACATGCATGTTTCCCTCTCATTCTCATTGTTTATATACACGGCAATACTTAGTGAATATGATAGATGGTACAAAGCTGTATACATTTGTAAATCTCGCCTGAATTTCAGTCTTTTAGTGGCTATGCATGCTTACTTTGCATTAGATACACGCTGTCTATATATATATACAAAGAGAGAGAGGTGCAATTTTTTATAATTCATACTGACTCAGTTCATGCAAATAAACCAGGGAAAGACAATCACACCAGGAGTTCACAGCAAACATATAGCAGCGTGGTGAATACTGTTGAAACCACAAACACAGAAAAATATTCATGACACATTAACATAACTAGCTCATATTGCGTTTTCTTAAGTTGTATGTGAAGCCACATGCTTTCAATGTTTATGATGTACATAATGATTTGAATTACATCTACATCACATGAAACAAGTTATTCTAAAATTCTGCTTCATATATTTATCCAACAAAAATTTGTTTGAAGGAGTGTTTTTGCTAACTATTGAGTGTCTTTGGGCAGTTATTTTAGTTGCGTGAAAATCTCTCTAATATTTTTATTTTTATTAAAATGAGAAATAATTAATGTTCTTCTATTTCGCATGCATGTCAGATAAATTTAGATGCCATATATAAAAACATAGTTATATATTATTCAGATAACTCCTCTGTTCTGTTCCCTCTAGTCTCTACAAGCAGTAAATTTTCATAATCTTGATTTCATTGACTCATTTTCGACTTTATGGTAGAATTTGATTGTTTTGATCCTTTTTAGAGATCAGAGAAATAAATTTTAACTCAATAAACACAATACAAAGAACTGTGTATTTACTGCATTATATTGAATTCAACATTCAACGAAAAAAGTGAACAATCTACTATCTAAAAAGCTACTAAGCTTATTAATACTGCGTGATTCTGCAGCATATGGAAATATATAAAAGTATAATACTGGATTATTTTTTGACAAATTTTTGAATGTTTCAAATCTTCACTGCATGAGTTTGACCTCGCGAAAATCGAGCAGGAGTTAAATTTTTACCCTATTTTGTTAATATATTGTTTTGTTTATTAAATTACGCGATTTTAGTAAATTCAGTATATAGGTGGCATGTTAGACGTGGCGTGGCGAATTTAATTTTGGACTAATTCAATTTTTAACCGAATATTGAATTATAGCTTGCCAAGCATGTAGGAAATAGGCGACTTGAAACGTTTTTAGCAAAGCACGTTTCTGTTGAAGTGTTCCTACTGTAAACTCTCAGATGTAATTCTTCGTGTTATCACTAGGTATTCCAGTTTTCAAACCATTCGAGTTCTTTTGAAGACACACATTTATACTAAATACGGCAGCCGGCCCACATGACATGGGCCCATATTTAATTGAATATAATGTAGCAAATATATACACACTGATATCTATGTTTGTTACATTATTCAATTAAATTCGTAGCAAGGCTTGTGAGAAGTCCCAAACCAAAGGATGATGTAGCTAAATTTAATAGATTTCATTACCAATTAGATCAGTTGTTCGAAATTAGCTCGTAATGTCACCGATATTTACTGAGCCACTGACCAAGAAGCATTGCTAACGAAAAAATGGAAAAGAAACAAGTTCGTGCAATTATATTTATAAACATTTATTAATTTCGGTATCGCTGTAGTTTTGTCCACGGAAACGATCTAAAATTTTGAATCAAAGTTTCAAGCAGAAGTTCAGATTCTTCAAGCAAAACTGTTTCGGATACATGCATTGAATTATTACTATACAGCATGCAGCACCATCATGATCCTAAAACGTATAGTTACCTAAAATATTTACTATTCAATTTCTGGTTGAAATCAAGATTGGCAATTCACGTTATTTACACCGAGGGGAAGTGTATGGAATTTACAATGTTTATACATAGCATAACCTGCAGTTTGTGACATGCAGAATTAAGATCGAGTTTTAGCCAGCTGTTTACGCACATGCAGAGAAGAATTAAAAGCATGCATAATGTGCTATATCGTTTCAAGAATACATGCAACATTTAACATCGTAGAATATTTTTATATATCTTGTTATATAGCCTACAATTTGCTATTCATGACAGAATAAATGTTCGAGTCACGGTTAAGGAGTATAAAGTATTTATAGAATTTATATTCTATTTTAATTTCAATCAGTATTGTCATGAAACGATTTTGTTAGACAACGAATCGTTTTATAGACAGACCTTACCAATACTAGTCACATGTTCTACATAAATAAACCATTATGTATCCATCAATAAATGCATTAGGCCGAACTCGTGTGTCGCTCGACATCAAGGGGACAACATTTTTTCAGCAGTAAAAACCCAAACACAACGGTTCTCGCGAATTAGCTATCTGTCAAGAAAGTCGAGGAAATCTCGCAATCTTTTCAATGTGTATGTTATCTCAACTACACATTCTTACATCTAAAGAATAACAATACAGATTATGCGATACAGTGTGTGAAAGGGCATAACCATATCGGACATTCCTAGTTGTGGTTTTTGTTCTGCTTTAAGTTATAGGGAGTGAAACGTTGTTTATGATCATTCATTTGCATTGTTAATGATCATTCAGTGTATATATAGCAGAATATTCTTAATGATTGCAGTTAATATGCATGCAACCGGCATCAGATGTTCTCAGTGAGCGGAATTATAAATGCGATGTCATGATCATAACAAATTCCTTGTGTAAGAAATTTAGAATCACAAAAAAGCTAACTGACGCTTATTGAGTGCATGGTCTGAGATGTCGATAACTTGAAAGATTTCGTGACGATATTTAATGACAATCGAGGGCTTGATTTTCAATGTTTTTTAACTTATAATCTTGCTATTGATTCAGAATATCGAAAGAAATTACACATTGATCGACAGGGACGTAATTTCTATGTCCCCCAGTAGCTGTGAACGTGAGTGATGTTTTCAAATATAGATTTTTTTGAAAAGAGGTGAACACTCGGGCCAGTTGTTCAAAGCTGGATTAGCGCTAACCCAGGATTAAATTTTGCATCAGAAGTGACCAAATATATTTTAGACACTTCCCAAATTTGCGACTTGGCAGGTGTATGTAAATACTCACAATGGATGGGTGCACATGCATTGTCCGCCTCGTTTTTAAGCAATTGTTTTGTGTTCACCCAAGCAAATTTTAGAGTGAGTCGTGTTACTACTATTCTTTAAAGGGCTGTTACACGGTTCGGTTTCTCTTGCCACTTGCGATGCCATTCTACTTTTAAGAGATGTAAACTAGTAAAGAGTCTTCAAATTGAAAGTGTAAGAAACGTCCATGGAGCGTTATAAACACAAAGGTTTCGTAATTGCCATATGTGTATTTCTCAGAAGTAGAATTGCATCGCAAGTTGCATGAAAAAATCCATCGTTTAAATAATAGCAAATCACAAATATGTGCTTGCTTGTCAAGAATGCTATTGTAGACATGCGGTAAATATTTTTCAGACTAATAATACGACATTAATATCTTTGATCTGAGATCAGGATTGTTCCGATTTTAAATGTAAACAAACTGTTAAGAAATCGTTGGGGGATTTCTTGGCTCGCTGTTTAACATCGTAAGCCGTCATTGAACACCACATTGATATCATTGTCTCATTAAACTGCTCTTTGAATCTTTATGTATTACAAGTGGGATTATAAGGTTGAAGCACCGGAGTTGAATGTTCTTTACTGTACGATCACGGATGCAGGTGACATCTTTCAATAGAATCTTAATCCAATTTCGAAGTAACACGCAACATATATGCATGCTATGTTAACTAAAACGCTGCTTATGGAAAATAGATGGATTTTTAAGAGGGTTTCGCATTGATTCAACACTTGCTAATAAAGCGTGCGCCCTCGTGACATACGCATGAGTAAACGGGTTAAATAGACCCGACATGCAAGATTACAATAATGTCGATAAATATGATAAATGTTTTACAATCCAAGGATTATTTCAAGGAAAACTTACAACTCAGGTGGAAAAAAATTTAAAACAAGGCCTAAGCATACACCACTTTCTATTTCCTGTGATTGCGCATTGAATGCTGTTTTGAATCGTTTATTCAGATGGGGGAAGCATCAATATTTCCAGGGATTTAACAAGATAATTATGTATGTAAAGCGCTAGAAAATAAAGGGATTGTAAATGCCCTGCCTGATGCAACATTTGGGAGAAGGGGGTGTACATTCCCCCAGGTTAACTGTTAAAAGGCGTCGTAAAGGTGGATTTTAATTCTTTCCCTAATTGAATGACAATTGAACTTGACAATTTTCAATTTCAACTTGGGTAGAGACCTAATTCATCATGTTGTCATTATAAGCTATATGCACGACTGCACATGAGACGCACGTCAATCTAATTTTGATTAAACACAAGATGTTTTCTAGTACTGATGCCCACATTTCATACACACCCTACATTGTGTAGAGTGAAAGGTTTTTCTAGAAACTTTGTAGTCATCGAATCTCAGATGTGTTTTTGCAATTATTTGCATCCAATTGGTTTACATCTGTTTACACCTGCCAAACGTTGCCACCAAATATTGATATTTTAGGACATAAATCATGAACGATTCCTGTTTAGGAAGCAATTTTCATATTCTTACTGATTATCTATACAGGTAGTTGTTTGTGACAATGACAGTAGTAGAATGTCTGCACGTCACACGAAGATCCTAACACAGTTAAAATGCTTTCTAGACTTGGCAAGAAAGGCCCATGTTACTAGAGGCTGCACATATACGTCATAGGTTAAACGTCTCTGTAAAACGAAAAACAGGGTTGTAGAGTTCACCGTTGTTGATACGATATTGCAATATATGGTTACTTACCAGTCAAACGAGAAAAAAACTAAGGCAAATTTCTAGAAATAACGAGCCTGTTTGACAAGTTTGCGGAGGCGTTTATATTGAACGAGATTTGCCTCAATTACTGGAGATATCTCTTTCTTATCGTCTTTAAGAGTTTGAAAGGGTGTAAAACATCGATTTTACACCGCAGATTCTAAATCATACGAGACATACGTTATCAAAAGTTTCAACCTCACGTTGCTGGATCCAGCAACTAACATAACGTTACATCTCAGACTTCAATCCATGCAGGCTCTCCTCGCCAACTGATTGGGCAGGATTGTAACATAAAGCGGGATATTTTGCTTAGAAAAAAATTTGGCCTGTCTATATGACTGAGTGGGTACGATAACAAGACGTATCGCCGTGGAAACTGAAAAATGCGACTCCTTAATAAAGTTAATTTTAATTGACAGGGAATTTTCTCACCGTGATTTTCAGGAAGGTCCTATAGCTGTAAACAACTTTAATTATATATATATATATATATATATACATGGATAATATAAGTACATCAAAGGTATATACAAGTATTGCTATATACATATAAGACTTAAAGATGCTTGTTCAAAAATATGATTTAAACTGGAAGACCACAGGTGCCACATAATTTCGGTTTCTTTGTAATAAACACTACACTCAATTTATTGGCACGCCACGGCCGAAATTGGTAGGTGCATGTACCCAAATTTATGCCATGCCGTGCTAATAAAAATCAAGTGCAGTGTAAACAGGGCTATAATATCTAATTTTATAAAATGTTCAATTTTTCATTCTTCGACTCTGAAAAACCAAAAGTAATCTCCTCCTTTTTATCAATTTCCTAACAGAAAGTTAAACATCTGATTTCTATCCGTATTGGATCCGACAGGAAATTTTAGTTGATATGAATGTATGTGTATGACTTTCTATTGCTCTATATTTAGATCACCAGAAAATATTCCCTTTCCATCTGTATAGCTACATACCTAACTCTAGTAACATCAACCGTTTGTGCATGTATAGGTAAAAAGTCAAAAAGGCTGTAATACATATTCATGAGTTACGTATATACCGTACGCTACAAAAATCGAATGCCCTAAAGCGAAGCAATTAATATTGTAGCTAAGTACATACGAAGCACAATATATTGCGATCATTATCGTGTAGTCATGCATTTTAACCGTGAAGAAAAATATGCAGTAAATCCTATAAACGGCCAGGCTTCTTACGTATTTTACATTGCTATTGACTGTTATTGATATGTTTTTCTGATTGTATCAACAACTTGGATATATTGCGAGCATATCTGGAAAGATTCCAGCCATCGCACGTACGCATAGGTTATGGCAAATAAAACGGACCTGGTTATTACATCAGTGTATTGCTTGGCTTTCATTTTAGATATAGTCTGCGCTTGAGATTAATACTTTTTATCTTTTTTGATGTTTATTCTCGAGCAATAAAAGGAGCTTGTAATCTTTAATACTTTTCAATCGACCAAGTTCTCGCCATTTATATACGTCATGAAAGGTCAATTCTCATTCTTGGCTTAAAAAAATGGTTTAAGGGGTTAATTAACTCGGCTTACGCAGACTGCGATTTCTCTGCCATTTTGCCCTTAGCAGCTATCGTTGCGTGACGATCCAATGATTAGAGTGTTGTTATTTTTTCTTAAAAGAAGCCCGACAATTCATTGGTGTTATAATCTGTCATCACTTCTTACGTTGGAAATCATTCATAACACCCACACTCAAGTGCATATACACAGTGCAGATGTCGCACATGGGAAGTCGTGTCCGTATGCATATACATCATCCAAAACAACTCGGTGACTAAAAGATGCGATAACATTGAGCAAATAGAAAGAATTATGGAACTTCAATAAATAATAAGGCATAGATAAATTGCGGCAAGGAAACATGTAATCTTAAAAGTATTTAGCACGAAACGTTTATCCCAACCATCAGCAATTCTACTTGAATTTACTAAGTGTGCAAGCATTAACTTTAATTCTGTTTATTAAAGGTTGTACATGCAATATAGTTGACTGAATCACGTCAGCATGATGACATTCATTCAACTTCCACTATTCGCTGATAGTATATTGCAAAATCGGCTCGACACATCGCTGTGTGAACGCACCTTAGTACTTTTTTTAACGAGTCAAAATCACACAAGGACAAAAATAAGCTTGATAACCCATTGGCTCTGAATTCAGATCATGTTGCAACATGAAAAACTCAGTAGTTTTCCTCGAGCATTTTGTAACTCGAAACCTGACATTAATGACGGTGCATCTTTCTGAACCTAAAGTATTTTAATAAAATTCAAAAGGTGAAACGTTTTAAGGACGTATATTTTATTGATCACTGTTTTATGAGGGTTGCCACAATTATGTACCTTACACAATATTATTGCCAAAATTGAAATTTCTGTTAATCGCGAAGAACAGCCTGTTTCCTCGGGTTCTGATTCCTGCTTATTTTTAGCCTAGCCAATATGCAATACAATTGCGGTCATGCACTTGCTACCACAAATTTCGAGAATGATTTATAACACATTGTATTCCAAAAAACATGTTCAGTGTGTCATTAATATTATAATCTCCCCAATGTAAATCCATGGATAAGCTGAGTCCAACAACGTCGTAAAAACAGGATCAAGGAAACAAGGAAATTAATCAAAGGAAATGATTTTAGGAGGGAAATTGTGTCCGACCGACAATCGAAGTATCCTCATGCAACAAAAAATAAAAAGGTTAATGGTTTGATTCCATTAGAAATATGATTAATTTCGGTGAGGATTTGCAGCCGTAGTTTTACTGCGGATTGGGGATTATAGGCTTTGTGCTCCATGCAGTAGATAGAATACACATGTTTCAAAAGTGATTCTATAAAATTCTGCTTCTGTGCAAACGCAAATTTTAACAAATTGTTTACTCCAAACATCTCCATGGAATATGAAATTCTAGTTGAGCTACTTTGAAAAAAGTTCGTACGTCATACAATTATTAGAAATTTCTTATCGTGAACACATTTCTGAAAAATGAAAGATAACCATACACTTGTGGAGCAGATGTGTTTGAGCACTTTGGTTGCCATTGTCGGTATTGATAAAAGTTGTTCACTTATCAGCGTATAGCCGTCACGAATGTGGAGTACTGAGATGGCGGGTATTTGTATTTTTATACTGGACTATGAATAGATCAGTAAGTCACACGTCTCCCTGATCTTAACAGAAGCCTGGAGCAGTGAGATGGCCACGAGTACTTTCAATCTGTTCGACTTTTGAAAACTGAGATGCGCAATCCAGGTTTATTCTTATCAACGTTTGCCACCAATTAAAGTGTTATAAAAATTGCATACTAATTTCTTTAATTAAGATTTAATTAGCCTGCACTAAACAGATTTCACTTGATACAAACAACTTCTATGAATACCATTTAACACTTTATGATTTAATTATACCTATAAGTGTGCATTCTAAGTCCTATTAGATTGTGTGCTTATATGCAGTGCCTGTGCCAGCTCGATAATTAGGGTTATTTGCTCATACATTCGTGTTTTGCATTACTCGTTTCTTTTGAAATTGATTGCATTCACGACGTACAAACCCTAGCGTGTGCTATAGCTTCCCGAACTTGTTCGGCCACTGCTTCATTGTGTGTTGACCGACTTCACACAATTCGAACCTTGGGTGTTCTAGCTATGTACTCTAGGCTACATAGGTTGTGTGCCACTCAAATTAACGCCTTTGTCATGTACCGTTTTCTTGGGGAGTTTTTTTTATATAATATAAGTTAATAAAACTTCGTGCATTGCTGGCTATAATTAGCTAAGAGTGTTTAAGCAAAAGATGGAGTCTCGAAAATATTTACCTCGTGTTTTCTTTTTTATCTTAAAACAATCATTATGCTTGTCTCAGGGGAATTCAAGGGAATAACAAAATAATTTTTAAAGCATAATTTTTTTTCTGGGCGTACATATTGAATGCATGAATAGCAATAATATAACACCCTATACTGTGCTGACAATGGAGTATAATTTACTTGTAATGTAACTTTATTTGTTGCAACATTCGCTGATTTCAAAAATATAACACCAGAAAGTTTTAACTAGCGCCTACAACCTTCTTTACACATGTTACAAACGTGGTTCAGAATTCCGCGACAACTTTTATTTTTTTATTCAAATCTTGGGTTTAGTTATTGCATATCACTTACCATTAGCGACAAAGACTGAGTCAATTCTAATATTATATTACCATTGAGATTCCTAGGTGTCCCTATAGTTGCAAGTATATTATGCTAGCAGTGTTAATATCCCAATCTTAACTTGTTTAATCTTGTTATACCAAAAGAACGAGGTCATCTAAAGAAGACACGGCCATTTTAGTGACCAATGTAGCTATAATAGCTTATCTAAGCTTTGTGGATCGTATTCCGTGATTGATGTAAAACCGATATGGGAAGATATTTCCTCTAATATGAGTGCATGTTTTTGGCTGTGATTTTTTAAATTGTTTGGCGAGGTATGATCCATGAAATGAGTCACAACTTAGAGCATTCAAGAGTTAGATGCCTTGAACTTGAACACTGAACAGAGGCGGATGATCTTTCTTCTGTAATTGCTGTTGTCAAGGCCTTAATTTGTTATGACGGTGAACCGATTCGGATACGCGAAATATTGCAGTATGCATATTACAAAAATCTTCTTAGGTCATGTCAACTTTTTACACGGATTGCTTTTTTTTCTAATAAGTATAATTTTGTTTTTTTGATTCGTGACACAGTCTTGTTTTCCGATTTTTAAAAATCTGCTTGGGAAAATCTACGGTACGTTCTTATCACAAGTCTGAGGAATGTAATCTTTAGTATAGCATAATAAACGAAACATGAAATTGTTGCGCGGTGCAAATGCAGCCATGTTAACAACCACACAACTAATCAAAATATAAAGGCTGTTTCAATTGCGATACAGCCTTAAGGTATATTAATTTTTTTTAATTCCTCTTCCTAACTTGTGTATGTTTCAAGCTAATATGCAGTTAGCATAGTTGAATGAAAAAAACTGGATCCGCCCCTTGTTGAATTGAGTTGATCTTGATCGAATTATGCTGCGATTTACGTGCGATTTTCTTCTTTTGATAGATGTGAACGAGCATTAAGTTACGAATGCTCAGATGTTTAAGAGGTCGTATTTGAACATCGCTAACTAATTCACTCGTTCACATCTATCAAAAGAAGCACATAATATCGCAATAAAATTTCAAGTAAACGGGCCTTAAAATGATTTCTCCAGCACATACAATACATTTCGTGACATGCAGAATAAGCTGACGACAGATTATCTCAAAGGGGGTAAATAAACTAAATCGGGCTTAAAATAGAATAAAATTTCTCCGCAAAATATCCTTTAAATAGTTTCAAGTGTATTTGTCTGCACAGGATATGAAAAGTATTTGTGCTGTGGTGCTTTTTACTTGAATTCGGAATTGTGCTCTTACACTCATATTCTCCCCAAACCGAAGTTAATTCTTCCGTTGATCAAAGTTAATTGAATTTTATACTGGCCCTCCTGACAGATCCAAATTACTATACCGACACTCTCAGAATCATATTGCAAAGAGTTGCACGCCATCCTTCAACAAAAGCGCTATAGCAATAAGCTCCTATAAATGATATATTCAATAATTCAGAAATGTCGCCAAATTTTTGCGTCATGTTCCACTTTGCGAATGATGGCACGAATCCATACTAGATCCTATTACTTTGCACGAGAACATAGCGATGAGGTAAAACATCATCTTCACTGCTTGAAATATGTCTCAATTGTCTAAACGTTTGTAATAATACTTATCAGTTTTTCAAACTTTTAAATTATTTCACCAAACAATTGGAATATTTGTCCATTTCGATAATGAATTGTTCTCGCCCACTTAACTATAGTAGTTTTGTATAAATATACAAGTACTAGCTATAACTTCGTTTCTCGTCTTTCAAGCCTCGAGCAAACTTGGCTAAGCACATAACATCCGGTTCTTCCAATATATCTGTCGTTAGTTTTGTAATTAGACTTGAGAACTTCTGTCATCTTTCCAATTTAGGATATTTTGTCTTTCATCAGCCTGTTTTCCACCACCGACTTGCACGGAAGAAAACCAAACTTTACAGGCACACCACACTGCCTGCATTTATGAGATAATCATAATAATCATTTATTCAAAGAGGTTAAAACTGAATCTATAAGTTTTTAGAGAAAAAAATTCAATCTTGTATTACAAAGAAGTTACTTTCATGTGACTTGCATCAATAAAATTTCTTGCATCAAATGTATCAGTTAATAATTCTTCTCTGTACATTATTCAACTGAATCTATAAAATTTCTCATCAACTCCCGATTTATTTCTTGAAGTATAGATAGCATTGATTCAATATCCTTTAACTTATTGCGATGACTGATGATTGTTACCTCTTGGTGCTTTTAAGCGCTTACAGCAAGAACGGATAAGTATGGATTACCATGGTTTTTAAGTGAAGTTTTGCATTTGTGAACATATTTTTAAGAATGATTTTTTTCGGATGAATTTTTCCACGCATCTTCTAAAGCAATGCCGGTAGTAATTACCATTCATTTATTCGTGAACAGACATAGAAAGAAACTCTTTACCACTAACGGGGAGATTCAAAAACCAACAGATTGCTTTCTTACTGCGGAATTACGTATCACTAACAGCACGATGTTATCAGCAAGTCCATAATCGGCAATACGTTTATAAATTTATATTTTCATTTTACACACAGTTTGCCCTATGCAGACGTTCAAAGACTATTAGTTTGTTGGAGTTCAATAAATCAACTAGCAAATCAACAACCTGTTAGCAAGTTGTGAATGCAAGTTGCAAATTTGCATGTGGTAGCTAATTGGATAACAACAGTTTATAGCAACTAACTCGCATTTCCGAAGAGATATGATCCCCGACCTTTTCATGCAGTCATTTGAGTGGAGAGCATGTGAATTATTGAATTAGTCAACAATTGGGCAAGGTTAATCGAGGTTAGTTTGCGAAGCACAGAATTGACCTTTTTCATCACGTTTGATAAAGGAATTTCTGTAGTTGAGAAATCTTTGCCATGACCCTCTTAAAAATAAATGTAATTATGCCAGGATAAGTAAGACAAGATGTTGTGGATAACTCTGAATGAGTAACACTCGAATATTTATGCTCTGAAGAGGCTTTATTGTAAACAACGAACTCTTAGCTATTTTTTCAGGGGGATTAATGGGTTTGTTCTTGGCCTCATATCTTTAATGTGTTATGAGTTTGGACCCATGCCTTTTCACTGTTGTTAATTTACCCGTCATATTGATGAAGTAACTTGGCCAAACGAATATGGGGTTACACAGGATCCTGCCGACGGATAATTCATTGCGGGGAGCTGATGATTCCCTCGACAATTTATTGACTTCCGCTCCCTTCTAAAGTCATAACTTATTTAAACCTCAAGACATCCACGGAGACAACATTAAAACGAAAATTTTTGTTTGATCCTTAAAGATCAGTTTTTTTTAGCTCGAATAAAGTTAGTGGCACGCAAAATCTGGAAACGCTTTGCATTTTTTAATGTGTGACACTCCCGAGACCCAAGGATTTATATAGCACGTTCCTGACTGATTAAGAATTTATAATTCACTCCACTTATTGAACGTGCCCATTTGCTTAACCGAGCATATTGATCTTGCGTGCAGTCCCAGATTTCATTTGTCCTGGATTTAGATAATGTCTTTCGTTGTACAAAGGGGATGCCTAGCTATGTGGTGTCAGACAGTGACGTCAAAGTTTGGTTACTTACTTAACAATCCTCCTTTTGCATGGAAAAGTTTTTAAAACATAAACTATTCTGTTTGTGAGGTCTGTACTGTGAAATATCAGACCGCCGAGGCCAGACCAAACAAACGAGGTCAATAATCGGTTTATTATATGGCTGAACTGCGTGAGACATCCGGGATACTGGTCCAGATAAGGAATATACGGACCTCTCGTCAACCAGTCAGAATAGAGGATTTTGAAAAGCCATATCATAAATAGCCATATTATAGCTACGGATATCCCAGATAACATAGAATCATAATCATATTTTATAAGAACTTATTTAAAACAAGGCTGTCTCATAGTTACTACTACTCCTGGAAGGGCAGATTAAAATATAGAGCATCAAAAAATCTAGGCTGCAATATTTAACCACCTGCACGGAGACTCCATTAATTTGTATTGGACTTTGTTGATCTGATTTACGACTGCCGTTCAAATGAGTGAGAGAAGCACATTGAACTTAATTATGCACCTGAGCGTCTCTTTGTCTGTGACCTTGAACATGCAATTTCAAATTCCAGTGTCAGTTGCATTAAGATCCTGCATACCATCGAAAACGTATTCTGATTACTACTGGGATGCACAATAAATGTGACCTGATTTTAGCACACTGTTTAACGTAAATAATATTACAAGATCTTGGCGTAAATAATATTACAAGATCTTGGCGTAAATAATATTACAAGATCTTGGCGTAAATAATATTACAAGATCTTGGCGTAAATAATATTACAAGATCTTGGCGTAAATAATATTACAAGATCTTGGTCATTTTTAATGGAACTCGTATGTTTTAGGTTTGGTTTCAAAACCGACGAGCAAAATGGCGAAAACGTGAACGATTCCCCCAAATTCCTGTTCGACCCCCTTGTGTACCAGGTTCACCTCATGTGTACCGTGATGCTCCCTCATATGCTAACCCAAATCCTGGTCACTGGCCTTCAACAACGGCTATGACAAGACCACCGCAAAAGTCCCCGATGGCTCCATACAATCCGCAAATATCCCCAGTGCTTAATCCTAACCGAGGGGTTATCAGATCACCAACATCAAACTCTCCCCAGGCGTTTAATGCCACAAACATCCAGGGTAGTCCAGTTGCTCACGTGATCACAATGTCGACACCGTTGACGTCATACATGTCCGCCAGCCGGGGGGTGATATCAAGTCAGGCTGGTCATCATCCGGGTATGATGAATAATAATATGGCAGCATTGAGTCATAAGCCTCCACATTCACAGCAGATCAATACTTCACAGCCGCTCTCTCATGCGCCAAGCGGAACAATCATTAATGGTGGCCATGGGCAGATCATGCAGGGTCCAGTTCATAATCAGGGTATGGATGGTAACCCGGACATCGATAGGAAGAGTCCCGGATTGAAAACATTACGTATGAAAGCAAAGGAACATTCTGTTGCCATGGGAATGGTTAGAAATTATCAGCCATGCTGAATTATCGTTATGGTGAAAACTTTAGTTGAGCTGAATTACTTGAAGGGGTATTCATATGGAAAATCCCAGGGGGACTTTACGCTGCAATTTTGATGGAAAAGAAAATTTCTAAACTACTTTAATACTAAATTTCGGTCGAAATTTAATACCTAATCCCTAATATAATAGAGTGGAATTTGAACAAATGCCTAAGACTCGACGAGTCCCACCCAAATACACCAAAAGTCGATGTTAACCATTCGCATGAATTACAATTGCTTTAAAGACACTGTAAAACATTTTACATACTCATACGATTATTTGTCAATCAATGTTATTTTTTGTTAGTATATGATTTATTAAATTTATGAATATATTGCTTTTAGTATTTAGTTAGTTAAAAAAATTGCCATTAACGTGCATGGTCCACTACAGAAAATTTTCTTTAATTTTGAAAAATATAGAAATCTGTTCATGCAATATTGGGTGCCAAGTTGCTCTGGGTGAAAAAAGACTTGTAGGAATCTTCTTTCACTATAGTTACCAAGACCAGACACACCCAATGGTGAGAAATAGACGATTTTATTTATTCTTTATTTTTTTATTTTATTTTTTTTTAACTTTTCCAATGAACATGCTGTACATTTACATAAATACAGATACAAGACATGGATATAGAAACACACACATACGGATATACAGAAGTGGTTAGGTGCACGCTACAGCTTTCGCCAATTACAGCGGCCCTATACAATGATAAAAACACAAACTAAAGACCAATTTAAACGGATGACAACACATCAAACAAAATTATGACAACAACTTTTTTGATTTGTTCGTTAGATAATCAATTTCTTTTGTTTGCTCGAGGTAAAACCCTAATTAATAAAACTTTTTGTGTAATCTCCCGTTCTTTCTTTATTTTTTTGGAGTAAACATTATACATTTAAGTTTGCATCTCTTGAAACGGAATAAATCATGATTAGTTTGTAGTGGACCATTGTTGACACTTTACGTCTAAACATTATCGTTTTAAATTTAAAACGTCCTTAAAATGAGATGGATTTCAAGTTTTACTGTCAGAAACTGAGTGCAAAGATGCAAAAAATCCTTGTTCAACACGTGTATGAATTTATTTTTTTTGACAAATAAGTGTGGAAATAAGCCATTACACGAGAACGAGGCTTCCGGTCATGGCCTGGTAGCCTCATTTTGTATGATATTCTCTGATTTTGAAATTCCCTCTCCGCTAATAACGCTTTTAAATCGAATCGTGGCTCCATTGTGTTTCCCCAGATTACTAATTATAAAAACTTTTCAATTTTAGATATTTTTTGTAATGTTGGAGAGACGTAATTCGTATTATAAAGCATCGTTTTTTCTACACTCGTCAAATTTTTGTGGTAAACCGCCGCAGCTGGGCCTTAAAGGCCCATTTCCATTGCAATTTTAGATGCGATTTTCCTCTTTTGATGGATGTGAATGAGTGACTATTTACGAATGCTCTGATGTGTGAGAGCTCTTACTTGAACATCCGTAACTAATTCACTCGTTCACATCTATCAAAAGAAAAAAATCGCACATATAATCGCAGTAAAAATCGCAAGTGGAAACGGGTTACGGGGGATTTGATTAAAGTACCGTGCGTGCCCACCAACGGCGTTTTTTAGCTGAGAACCAGCACGCGCTAGAGTTCTGGGACAGCACGTGCAGAAAAACTACAATTTCGTGATGTCATAATTTAATCTGTTCTCTCCCGGAAAAACCTAATGTAAAACAAATCGATTGCATGGAACTCTTCTCAATAAATCTCTGAAAAAACTCATGAAAACATGAGAACTTGAGAGGCTTGTATTTAGGAAAATTTTTAAGATGTTGGGGAGGCCAAGAAGTTCCCGAAAAAGTGTCGATTTTAATTTATCAGCGACAAACAACATGTACACACATCCTTCAAAAACCAGCGGTAGTTCTAAGGACACGTCGCAAACGAATTGCAAAATGGAAAAAGAAAACAGCTTACGATATAAAATTTTCGTATCACATGTCTTATCTGGGGCGCAGAACGTTCGTTTCGAAGCCAAGTGTGTACAACAGTCAGAACTTATTCAAAAATCTTGTAAAATCGACGAATTCTGTAAAGATATATTGAATAAGGGTAGAAAATCACCACAAGAGGATACAGTAAGTCTATTGTACTTGAATCTAGATAATAATGTATTTATTATTTTATACTTTGGAACAAAATATTTGAACAGATGAACAAAGGAGAGAGAACATCGCAAAAATAGGTGTTTATGAGGTATTAACCAAAAAACTAATCACTGGTTCACAATGGTACATTTCTGTATTGCTATCAAAAAGAAAACTATTGAATAACTGTTAAAAAAAAGTGATGAATACGCGTTCTGCAATCTTTTGACATCTTATCATACCTATAAAGGTTTCCAAGAATTCGTCCGTAAGACAGGTGTGGACACCAAACTATTCCCGGATTACGGAAAGGTGTTCGTTATCCCAGAGCGATTGCATTAAAAGGGCAAGAAAGCAGGGTGAGTTGTTCTTTATGAAATCCCCCTCCCCCTGAATATATACTAGGCTCTTATAAATAGTGGGGGAAGTAAACCTTGCACGCTTGATATTAGAGAGAACTGCGGAAATCTTTACATGGAGCTAATTAGTTAATATATTGCCTGTGCAATTGAAATTCGTTCTTGTGAATTTATTCATTCTGTCCTGTCTCTGCATTGTGCCAGAGAGGAAAAATATCGCAACACTCATGCAACTGTGATGAAAATGCAACAGTTGACTAAACATAGAAATTCATTTACATAACATTTAAATTTTATCGGCACGCATGATACCATACGAAGAACATGCGAGCATGAAACACTTCCTTAAACATAGGTAAGCTGAATGAAACAAATCCTAAACAATGTGTGATTTCAAAGCTTCCCAATCTTTTCGATACACCTTGTAGTTGTATTATATTTAATGTATTATGACTATTATCATATCATGCAGTGGTTACATATATACTGTGCATACAGTGGCGTACGGAGACGATAATTGGGGGGTGAGGGCACATATTTATATATAATGTATTCATGTTAACAGACCTGTAAAGACAATGGATTTGAAAAGAAATTAATCTTGCACAACATGAATATATTATTCCTCCCCTCCATTTATCGTCTCCCGTACGCAACTGTGAGTTCGTGATCTGCGATTTCCAGCTGCATAAAGATAACATCCGAAGAAGGCCGTCAGATTTGAAAGTTGCCTCTATATTTGAGGTTGCAAAAATCAAAAGAAACGTTTTCGATCCAAAAAAGTTTCTTTTCTTAAATCTTGAATCTGACTGAGCCCCTGTTAAAACTCAATCACCTCACACTCTAGAATCTGCACCTAACCAGACAAGAATTTCAACTGCAAAACGACGCCTCTATCAACATCAAACCAGCAAGTATGGTTCGTGAACAAAGATACAGCATCGGCCATTTTGTCTTCGAAAAGGATCGCGAAAAAGTTTAGTAGAATACCCAGAAACAAAACTCATGAACTGCAAAAGTCGAGTTCAAAACGAGAGTTCGTTCAAAAAGTTCCAAAATTTACAACAGTTCCAAATGAGTATCAAAATCTGTGTAGAAAAAATCCGTTAGCGAAATTATGGACCTTGATTCTTATGGAAAAAGACCTGGAAAACTTCGTAACAGGTAAACATGCACATAAAAACCACTGCAAATGGTAGACAAATAGTATGTTGTATCCATGGCCATGCATTTAGCCACAGGATTTTTATGCTTGTGTCTTCTATGTAATTATTTTACATTTTTGTCTTCAATCTGAGCCCCATTATTCGATTTAAACCTATGGAGTGTCAATATATTACATTATAAAATAACATTTATATAACGCATATTCTGACTGCTCGTCAGGATCAGGCCATCCAAACACGGAAATTTAATTCCCTTTTTGAAATCAAGCTTGGAAAAATGCCTTGTTAAATTGTTGTTATTTTATAAAACAATTTCTTAATGATTTTCCTTGTTTAGATGGCCTGATCCAGATACTTGGGAATGTACGTCTCTTGAATTAAGAAAAGCTCGCCAAATCACTCGCCTTCGGCTCGTGTTTCGTGCGCTTTTGTTAATTCCCGCGTGTTTGGATCAGGCCATCCAAACACGAAAACCATTACTGAAGTAATTGCTAAACTTAAATAAGATACATTTATACGAAATGAATGATAACTGTCGGTGTATATAGTTACAGTGTAAGAAAAAAGACAGTGGAACCACCAAAGTAAGAATTTTTGTGTGGCTCATGGCAACATGGCTATATTATTACGCAAGGCATTCACCACGCATATTTGCAGCCGGTCAATTGTATCTTTCAACCAATCATAACATCGAGCTGACGAACCGCAGCCAGTAGCTGATAAAATATACAGTGCTTCTACTGTTCACTCTACACAGCTCTGGTATGGTAAGAAATCACCAAAACAGTGGCGCCAGAAGTATTACAGGCCAGCGCGGGGACAAAATCTAAGAAATTTAAAGGGCACATTCATTTTAGCAACCACTACTGAGAGGAAACTTAGAGTTACATTTGGATCTTCAGATCCTTCTTGAGAATTTTAATTCGAAGAGCGGGCATCTTAAGGCCCGTTCACCATTTTTTGCCGCCATTTTATGCCCGATTTTCTCCTTTTCATAAATGCGAATCAGTGAATAAGTTGCGGATGTACAATACATATACTTACACATCCGAGAATTCGTAACTAATCACTCGTTCACATCTATCAAAAGAAGAAAATTGCACATAAAAGCGCAACAAAAATCGCAAGTGTAAACGAGCCTTTAGGCCTATAGCTAATTGAAACGATCCACCTCTCCGCACGGCTTCAAAAGACCAGGTGGATGATGATCTATTGTTGTAAATCTATTTATTTCATCACACGAGATCTATCTTTAGGGAATTGCAAAACCACAGTAAGAGAATATCCACGCCGACACACGAAAACGGTTCGAACCCAGGCGCAAAACCGTTGGTCCAATCGAGGTATAGGAAGGATGAAACAAGGAAACCAAAAGAGAGTGAGAAGTCTGGTTCTTGTGGACTAACCAAATGTTCACAGTTTACCAGGTCAACCCCAACAGGCGAAAATCATCAGGTAGGGTATCCGGAGTTGAGTGTCTTCCCTTCCACTAATAGCTTAGTCAAGGCGGATTTAGCATACTTATATATACAGTAGCGTATAGCCAGCCTGACAATTTGTCCCGCTATGCTAATATTTTAGTGTTCATTGACTGTGAAAACAATAAATTTCTCAATACATGCATAATTATAATAACTCGAAATTTACATAGCGGGACAAAATCGTCAGGCTGGCTACCAGTGGCGTAGGAAGGGGAGGGGGGGGGGGCACTGGGGGCACTTATGAAGAAGTGCCCCTGAAAGCATTTGTCCCCCCAACTTTAACTTGCTTCCTACGCCACCGCTGGTTACGCCGCTGCTTGTATAATTAGATTATTCTTAAAATATCAATTTTACATTAATATTTGCGAAAAGAAGCTATAGGAGCAATTCTTCTCAGTTCAACATATAAAATTAATTCTCACGACATAATCTTAGCCTGGACATCAGTTATGGTAACTTTATACTGTGTTGAAATTTTTTCTATATGCATAGCGCTGTCTGTTACAGCAAACTGAATTGTGAATAATATTCTCTTACCAGGTACCAAAGAATATTTACATTCGTAAAAGATTGAGAGGTGAAACAATGGAAGATCTTGTCGAAGTTCGTAACCAAGAAGACCTTGATGTATTAAACACCATAGCAACGTTACAGTTAGTCGACAACAGCAAGAAAGGTGACAAGTGCGGAAAAAGCTTTAAAGACCTGCGTGATTATGAAATTTACTGTTACTCTTGTTAACAATATGTTAAACCTCTATAGCTTCAATCTAAAGAACTTTAAAAATATTTTATTATCCAATACAAAATTCAAGATCGTAGCTCCGATCGTACTTCAGTTGTTAATTGCAGTGGCGAAAATACAAGTCTGTTTATCCCAGCGGCTAACTAGTATAGCTATATTTTTTTCAGATTTTTTCGTTGGTAAAAACTCGTTTACCAGTTATAAATCTAAAGGCCTATTTACACTACACAACTTTTGATTACAACTGTCGCATGCAACCTGCCTACAACACGACTTGCTCATGATCCACAATTGTACAACTTTGAGTTTACAATCACCAGGAGTTGTATAAAATTTCGCGGATTTTGTCTCGCGAAGGACTGGTGTTGAAGACAAAACAAACATCTATCAAACAGCTATCATTGCGATTGTAAAAAGGCGAAAAAAACTTAAAAAACGAATTAGGAGAGTCAGAGAAAAAGAATGGCTGAAAAAAAGATCAGGCCAAGGAGTTTACAAAGAGCTTTTAGAAGAACTAAGGCTGGAGGAACCTAATGAATATCAAAAATATTTGCGAATGGATGTAACAGTGTTTGAGGTAAATTGCTAAATTAAATAGATAAAAACTCTAGCCATAATTATAATATGCCTTTACAGTTATTAAACAGGTTAATGAGGATTATTTTTTCTGTATCGTAGGAGCTTCTTGAAAATGTAACACCGTCAGTTATCGATAAAAAGGTAACGCAAATGAGAGAGCTCATTTCAGCTGGAGAAAGACTGGCCGTAACTTTGAGATTCCTAGCAACAGGAGAGATTTATCAAAGTCTTCAATATCAGTTTAGGATCACTGCATCTGCGCTATCTTTGATCATTCCAGACGTTTGTAAGGCTATACTTCATGTTCTAATAGATGAACACTTTTCATGTCCAAGGACGGCTAAAGAATGGCGCCAGATTGCAGAACTGTTTAAAGAACGTTGGCAGCTAGCTGCCAAACTGTATCAGAGCAGCTGACGGCAAACACATCCGCATCCTTCACCCAAAAAACACAGGCTCTTAGTTCTACAACTACAAGGGATTCTACAGCATAGTTTTGATGGCTGTGGTTGATGCAGACTATAAATTTACTTTCTCTGATGTTGGATATCAAGGAAGGATTAGCGATGGAGGTGTGCTAAAAACAGTTCATTGACATATATAGCTCCTCACCTGTTTTGTCTAGTCCTTGTAAGACGCGCTCGAGGGCAGACGTTCTCAATTCCTTTTTGAAGTAGTCTTTGTGTTTACATTGACAAAGGACTGGCTCCTACTTCACAGGTTAATAAACGTTTCTGTTTCTTCGTCAGTAAATATCTTTGGGTCCTTGGATTTTCTTTTGCTTGATACTACAACTTTGCTTACATCCGCCATTATAAGTTAACATGTATTGTACATAATTGTAGCCCCAGAAAGGAACATATTTGTGCACAATACGCCACTTTTTTACCATATTTGGCTACGACAGTCGTGGGGTTTTAAAACATGTTTCAAAATCGTACAACTTTTTTTGTGTTGCACGCAGTTGTCGTGAGCGTATTGTGGGCTTGATTTAAACTGCGCAAGTCTTGTTGTAGGCAGGTTGCATGCGACAGTTGTAAGCAAAAGTTGTGTAGTGTAAATGGGCCTTAAGGCACATCTCAGATAACTTCCTGTAGACCCTGCTCGATTGCTCAGCGGCAACTCGTTGTGTTTGAGCAAATGAGCCATGACTAAATATGTTGTTTGTGTGCTGTTTGTAATCTAAATATGATTCCAGACTAACAGGTTTGTGTCCAAGTATTGGCATGTCGTCCAAGAGCTAACATAACCTTACCTAAAAAGCGACGTTCTAGAACACTACTTAACGATCACATTACCTAAAAAGCGACGTTCTAGAACAAAAAAAATTGGGATTAACTATAGAATACCCCGTCACATGTAAGTGTTGTTTTCCTGTGGCTACCTGGCAACATACATGCGCAACATCTCTTCCTTATTCCTATACCAACACGACTACATGGCTACATGGCTATATGGCTACATGGCTACGTGGCTACATGGCTACATGGCTACATGGCTACGTGGCTACGTGGCTACGTGGCTACGTGCCTAATGATTACTTGCCTAATGGCTACTTGCCTACATGCATGGCTATATGGCTACTTGGCTACATGGCTACTTGAGCACTTGGTAACCCTAACCCTAACCATAACCCTAACCATAACCCTAACCCTAACCTCTAACCCCTTACGTAATTAAAATTCCGATACTTACTAATTCTGCACAAAACCATTAAAATACCGAAATATTAAAATACAAGCCTCTCAAAATAGAACCTTAATTCCAATAATTTGCTAACTTCTATTATTCAACGCCCCATAAAACAACCAGTTGAATTACTTTAACTTAAACACAGTGTTACGCACTAAAAAGCCTCCTAAACAAGCACTAGGCCGTATTCTGTGGCCGATTATCGTTCAGTTCAGGAGTAAATACGGGTATAAAACTGCTGAATCTGCTATATATGTCGTATATAACACCAAGTATCCCGGCAATTTTCTGAATCAAAATGGCGTCGGTGTATTGCAAAACATGCAAATTCAGTGATTTTTCGAAGATGAAATGCTCGAAAACTGCAGGTTTGTGAAGGTGAAAACAAGTGAATTTAGACTTTCTATAATTTATCCTAATTTTCTATTGTGTTTTCAAGTAGTGCCCGAAGGGGGGCAACGAAAATCGTTTTCTAAGCGACTTTTCGTGCCAGAGAATATAGGCCGTGGGATGAGCATCCAAAAGATGCTTAGAAAACGGATTCCGTTGCACCCCTCGTGGAACTACATAATTTTCACATAAATCAATAGATAAAAATTTACTTTATCAGAATCCGTTGTTCCCCAAGCGAAACAGGTGCACAATTGGGAAAACAATCCCTCCAAAGTTTGCTAATTTCGCGTTTCGAAATATTCGAACCGCCATTGTTTTAGTAGCAAATACGCATGCGCATGTCAGGAAAACTCGCACTGCGCACGCGCATAAGCATGCACATGATTCGAAGTGGAAACACGCTTAGTTATGGAAAATAATAATGGCTGAAGATATTTATAAAACTCGAATATCCTCATGTTTTATTCATTTTGATGGCGTTACGGAGCAACTTTGCAAAGTTACACGCCAAAGGTTTAAGAAATTTCTTGAGTGTAGGTCTAAATGGGTCAAACTCAAATGTCAACAAGCAGAAATAGCTAAGAAATCGTACGCGAATATCGATGACGGATCTGTCAATTTATACATGGAAAAGAACCCTGACATTAACTTAGAATGGCACCATCATATGAAATACTGGAAGAGATTTTGTGATGAAGAGAAGATCTGTAGACAACAGCGAAAAGAAGAAAGCTCTAAAACTGTAACTTCTACCGAAGAAATACATGTAGAAGTGGAACCAATGGAACCAAGGCGAAAAATTACACGCCAATCAGTCGCAGACGTTAATACGACCCTGCCTAAAAGAAACGAGCACGTACTTCCAGAGATATGTATTGTTTGTGGAAGAGACGCCTCTTGGTTCTCACTAGACAAGGTATGCATGGTCATTTTGATAGATATAATTATACTAGTGCAATGTGCACTAGTAGCACAACATTCTTGGGTTTGGTTTTAAAATATCTTGTTCACACCAGGTAACTAAGAAGAGAAGAAGAACCCCACTCATGTTGGCAGAAAAAATTGATGCTGGTCTTCTACATACAGCTGCGGAGAAAAGGAATGATGAACAGATACTCATGCAAATCCGGGGGAAAGACTGTGTAGCACTGGAAGTCCTCTATCACAAAGTTTGTTACTACAATTATACAAAATTTCTCACCAGAGAGGCAAAAAAGCAATTGGAGACTGAAAGATCTACATCAGTGTATGAGAAGTCTTATGATGTCTTCTGTGAGAAAGTAATCGACACTGAAGTTATCCAAATTTAAGCAAATAAGGTATATGAAAGATTTGCTGGAGAAATTTGTTATCATTGCTAAGGACACAGAGAATGTGGATGCATCCAAATATAGAGCTTCATCCAAATAAAGACTGATGAAAAGTTATCCCCAACTTGTGTTCTATGTACCGAAAATGAGAAATGTTAGTGAGATTGTAAATGTGGAAAATTTGGATTCTTCCAAATTGGTTGAGGAACATATGTCAAACAAGTCAGAAAACAACGATGAAGACTTTGATGAAGAAAGCTATACCATTGATGATGATGATCTGAATTCCACAGAAACTGAGGGAAATTCTAAAGTCAATGAGTTACAAATTCTATACAATGCTGCATTGATTCTTTGCCAAAAGGTCCAAGAAATACCAAAACTAAATCTTAAACTGGCATCTGATTTGACAATGGATAATGTGCAAAAAGTGGCTCCATGTGAACTTTTTAATGTATTGGCTTGGATTTGTGGATTCTATTCAGAGCCAACTTTAAGCGAGTACGTGCCAATTGAGGGCAAGAACAGTGCCAAACTAACATCAATTGTACAAGACCTTGTGAATTTAGTATATGGGGGAAGGAATCCTACACCCAAGAGCATAGCACTTGCCATGACACTTAGACAACTGACAGGTTCAGCCTCAGTAATTTTTCTATTGAGTGGCTTTGGACATTGCATGTCACACTCATTTGTATTGTGCCATGAGACTTCCCCCTGCACAGATGAATATATCCAAGGATTCTGCTATTCCTCCAGGCTTTGTTAGTGATGTGAAGGCTATAGTTAAGCGAAATATTTAACTTGTCCCATGATTGTGTGAGTTGTATGTATATTTATATATTCTCCATCCTGTTTGATACAGGTGGGTTTCTTACCTGACGCAATTTTTAATGAATTACGATGTTAACGTAAAACGGTATTTTGAAACAATAGCCAATGAATTGAAGTGATTTAGCATGTGAGCAAGCAAAATGTACAATGTGTTTTAAACAATATTTGATGCGTGTGTATTTATTCGTTAATATTACAAGGTTTAATCTTTATTCCGTGATTTTATTTTGTTGTTTTCACGCGGGAAATCGGGGAAAACCAACAGGGAAAATCCATTTTTCCTGTTTGAGCGTGCGCAGTGTGACTTTGGCTGACATGCGCATGCGTATTTGCTATCAAAACAATGGCGGTTCGAATATTTCGAAACGCGAAATTAGCAAACTTTGGAGGGATTTTTTTTCCAATTGTGCACCTGTTTAACTTGGGGAGCGACGGATTCTGATAAAGTAAGTTTTTATCTATTGATTCTTGTAAAAATTACGTAGTTCCACGAGGGGTGCAACGGAATTGCATATTTTCGATGCTCATCCCACGGCCTAATACGGCCTACACCCTGGAGTCAAAATGTGCGCCAATAATATCGAGGATTCGAACGCCAGACATGTTACACTTTAATCTTTATTTACGCTTGATTTTGAAATATTTGCTCGAAGTAATATTTGCGAAAATACACTTCAGACACATGTATTATAGATATGAAAATTATTCATTGGCTGTATTTCTTCTTTTGATAAGAATATATGTAAGCGTTGAGAACAATCAAATTTTTCACTCCCGTGCGTTGGCCATCTTGCTTGAATTGTGAACACTAAATATTGCGCAATGTTTTGAAATTGCAAGAATCAAAACAAATGTGAAATACTTAGCACATGCGCAGAAGCCACTGTAATCTAGCTTTAAATACCGTACAACCCTAAATGTAACCAAAAAATATACACGTAGCCACGTAGCCACGTAGCCAGTTTACATAGTACTCTCGCATGCGAGGTACTCTATAGTTGTACCAAAAATTGTAAAAGATACTTTCGGCTTCGGAAAGCAGTTATTTCAAACTAAGTTAAAAAAGTGAAATTTCGCTAAACAATTGAAGTATTTAAAATTATTCATATAGGACTTAATAGTTGAATTTGATAGCTCGAGAGTCGACTTAATTTTACTTGCTAGAGGATTTTACTTATATACGACCGAGAAGTCGTTTACTCAATAATAGTACAATAACTTTTCAATGTTGGGAGAACATGAAGTTAATTTCTTCAAATATAGGCGAGGGAATTTTGAATGCATGTATCTCTGTAGTACTATAATTATATAGTTCCTGTTCGTATTATGTGAATTTGATGAGTATAATTTAAATGCATGTACGTATTACAGCCATCAGCCGACTTATGCACCGCTTCTGAAAACAAATTTCAAAAGCTATGGACTCGGAAATGAGCAGTCAAAATGTTCTATCATTAAGTAATCTTCCAGAATATTATACCAGGATATTAAATTTTATTTGCTTTTGGAAACGGAAAAAACTCGGGCAAATTGACTCAAGTCGTTGTGGGCTTTTATACATTGCACAACAGTCGCAATCATCCCAACGTTATAGCATTCGGTTAACTAAAGTGTCTTTTGACCCACCTTTTTAATCAACGGTTTGCTCGTTAAAGTGAAAGCTATTAATATTTGCTTTAAATATGTATCACACACGCAATTAACAGTAAATAATGAACTAAAATGGCTTTTGTGACCCATGCCGATAAATTGGTTTTGTCGCCGTGCGATATATATACGCTCATTCTTTACAGTTATTAAAATACTTAATGTTTGATGAAAAAAGGGACTTATTATACTTTTGTTGCATGTTGAGTATATTTATTTAGTTTTTTCGATGTTATTGGATACTTAATTAATATTTTTGTTTATCGACATTTGCGACTTGTCCATATGCTGCGATCTAACGTTGTCTTGTGACTAAATTTCTAATCAATTTTAGTCCTTCTTTTCGTAATGCTACACGCTGGTCCAACTTAGCTAAGTTTCTCCCACTCGTGCGGGCTCATGTTGTCAGCGGACAACTTACACAAAATTGAGAGCAGAGCGTAAAACGAAAAGCTTTTAATTTTTTATGCGAAGACCGCTGGAAAACTGAGCCCTCTTTACCGGGAGAAAATTTGCCGAATATGACCAACGTGCTACGTTACGCCAAAAAAATATGAGCGAGTTCAAAGTTGAGTTCAACATAAATAAAAGGGACGAAAATTTCTTAAGTGTTATTACAAGGAATTTTACTTCAATGTTTAATATACCGCCAAACATGATGATTCCTGGCAGGCAACAAACGTAACTCGTAAAAACAACAAGGAAACATGACTTGGCTATTTTGATCTGTTTTAGGAGTCGTGCTTTTTTTTCCATATTTTGCTTCCTTGAGACGTTGTCAGACCCACAGTCTTGATCCACTGCTCGTTGTTTCTTAATAGCTACCCGGAAAATTCTCGAGTGAACAAATGCAGTGAAAATAAGAAAAGAAATCAGGTTTGCCGAGTAGATTAACTTATTCATCTTGTCTGCTGCGAAAATATTGCCACCAAGATACAAAAGAGTTTCCAAACTTGAAATGACCAGAAAGCATTTTAGAAGTATTCTTTTAGTCACTTTGGCACGATGGTAAAAGGGATACAGAACACCAAAATACCTTTCAAAATTCATCATCGACATCGCCGCCATTGAGTAGAAAAATATTAGAGACCCGACTGTTTTTGCAAGAAAAGTTATCACACAAGATGTCTTCCCGGAAAGGTTACACCCTAAAACCACAGCGGACAATGTCATTAAGAAAATCCCGCTTGCAAGATCCACCATGGATTGAATCATGATTAGAAAGTTGTATTTAATTTCTCTCAATCGACGACACTTCCAAATTGTTGCAATCGTAACGCCGTTAAAAAATAGAGAAGTAAATATTAGACAAATATTGATGACAAGTAGAGCAGCGTACAGAATTACGCCCCAAGTATCAGGAATTTTAACAACTGTGTGAAGTTGTACGTCAAGGATGTGACATGTTTCCACAAATACGTGTCCAACCGTTGAGTTCATTGCTGCTGTATACGAATTGATGTTTCTTATCGACGCGCACCTTGTGTCTTTGTGTAAGGTACAACGTATGACTGCTTGACGATTTTTCTCTTCACCTGGTCAGCAATCAGGTTTTGACTCTATAATTATGCAGACTAATAGAGCGGCGAATTAAGAAGAAATTCAAGGCATAAGCGAACCGTTCCACGCACTTTGTAACCATGGAAAATAATTTCTTTCAAATGCTTTTGTATTTTCAAATTACAGCTACTACAGCTATGACAGAAGAAAAAAGATAAACTCCGAACAGTTTTGATGAAGTTAGTCGGAAAAATATTTTAGTTTGAATTTTACTGATTGACCTAAGAATCATGCATTAAGGCCACACCAAATTAGACTTTAGTTTCCCGTCCGCCACGTTTTGAGACTTGGATGCGGGCGGGCGGTCTATTTCCATTATCCATTATTTTTCTGTTTTGAATTTGATATTCCTAAAATAACGATTGTTCCACGTTTCAAAACTGTTAAAAGTATAAATCTTCTTAAGCACAAATGGGTTGAAAAAGAGTAGTTCTAGAGTGATATTAAACCGATTTAAGAGGGTTTTATAATTTTTTATTGTTTAATAATGATATTACTGTTGGCGTTGCACAAGAAAATGATGCACTCACACAAATATACAGCCACCTATGGCTATGCACCAGCAAACTGCATATAAACTAAAATATAAATAAAAAGTTAATTGTCTATTTGTAAATTTCTATTCTTCTTTGCATTTGGTATCTTTGGTTTGTCCGAGCAACCATTGCACTGAGGATAGTGAAGTTCTAAGTTATTCCACGGTGCAACTTCACCAGCACAGTGGATGCAGATATCTTGAAACTTTGCTGCATAATAAAGTTTCTCAATGGGCTCTGCACACGACATCTGACGTACAAAAACAAAGGCTTTGAGGCGTTCTGGGATGTCAGCATCCTGTAATTGTGCCCCACAAGAAAACGACATGTCATCTAGTGCCTTCTCCAACTGCATCTTTTCCACCCGCGTAAGCTTTCGTTTCGAATAGATCAGCCTCCACATTGAACATTCTTCACACAACAGCATCATTTGCACATTCTTTACATGTTGGACACTGGGGTAGAATGGCAGGGCCTGCTGCTTTTTCTTGGCTCGGGCTTTCGATGGACGGTGATCTTCGGTAGTTGTCTTGCCGAAGACTTCACTAAATGACTTGTAGTGGCCATCATTGCCAGGCAGCGGATCGGGGAGATGATGTAACTTTGAAAATTCAGTTGCTGGAAGTCTTGGAGGTAAACATGCAGAACATTCTGGGTTTCCGCACTTCAGGATGTCGAAAAAGTAGTGCCTTTCTCTGCAACAGTGTGAGAGAAATTCTGTGAGACCTTTGCTAAGATTCGTGGCATTAACTTTCTCGTCGTGGCAAAACTGAAATTCTTCGTCGAGTGCAGTCAATGTGCACCAAAATTCATCTAATTCGTCTTGCGTTGCCGCGGCGAATACCTGGAACTTTTTTTCCTTTAATTCCAGCCGACGAACCACATCACTGAGCAACACTTTCACAGGAACTAAGGAGTCCATGCATGCATCTTTAAACAGTGGCTTTCCTTCCGCAACTTTTCGCAGTGCTTTCATACTATTGCAACTGGTTGCCAACTTTTCCATTTCCTCTGGCATTTTCTCCCTAGCCAAAGCCACTGCTTGTAGGCCCAGGTTTAGAATAGACATTATCCGTTCAACTGGATTTCGGTACGAGTGATAGGGTGCAGTTCGTGCAGCGCAAAGGTAATCCAAGTTAAGCTTCAAATACAATGCGATAAGTGCTAACTTCACCGAGAGATAAGTCAATCGATGGTCTGGACCCCCGTCAGAGTAAATGAATAGGACTGGATGGTCGGGAACTTCGTTCTCGATAATAGTGGCTATTTCGGTAGAATGACGAGCTGGTGAAGAGGGTTCGATTCAAAGGCTCCTTCTTTCAACATCACCATGACCTGGCCATCATACCATGAACCACTAACCTCTTCAGGAATATCTGTGTGGAGGATTACGGATGGGGTAATGCTAAACTTGGTAAAATCATGATCTGCTGCCAGGAACTCACATCCAACTGGAACAACAACTTGACGTCCCCGTTCCGCGGCAGCGACCGGTTGGTTAGGCTCGCCAACTTTCACTTTATGCTTATCGTCAATGCTAAGGAACATGGAGTAAGATCTCATAAGAACAGCATACTCTCTCTCATAGCGGTAGATGCAGGCAGCATAATGAGAATCTTCGTGTTGTTTGCGCCATTGCCTCTGCTGTACTCGATGTCTGACTTTCAAGCGCCCGGTGTATTTGAGTGCTGTTCTTGACGTAGCACAAATGGGAGAAAACTGCAGACGTATCCATTCATCACATGGTAAAGGAGTTCCATCTGGGCACCTGGCTGAAACTTGCTCACGCAAATCTCGAACTGATACAGCCTTAGCTACGTGTAAAACGGTTGAGTGCCTTCGGTCATCAACAGCAGTACCAATGTCCTCTTCTATATACTCTTTGGCCTTCTGCCAGAAGACATCAAACTTGGTTTGCTTTCCGTTAAAATGGTCTCGGAGATCGTAGACTAAAGATGGTTCTTCGAGTTCAAGTAGTGTTGCAACTCTTTCATCTATGGCAGATTCATCAAGGTTGGCTGAGGCTGAACAGTCCCCAACCAAATCTTTGTAGAAGGCTCGCAACACCGACTTTTTTGTTGTTGACATGACTAATCCAAACTTATGAAAAATATCCCTGCGCATGGCTCGTGTGTGGTATTGGGGTATTTTCTTTTTTATTTCTTCAATAATGGGCTGGGTTGTTTGCAATGCATTTTCAATATCTGTTGCTGTAGAATGCCACAACCAATTCAAATTACCAATATTTCCACCAGGTGCATATGAAACATGTACAAGAGGTACATTCAGTCCCCCTTTCAGCTCTATCAACCATTCATATCTCCTTCGGCGGTCATCAGGCAGCAGGATGCCAAGCTCTACAGGTTGGTTAGGACCAGCAATTTCAATGGCTTTGCAAATGGGTTCCAAGTAAGCTGGGGGGGACACTCGCACACTGGTGAATCGCAGATTTAAATTCTGACCAATATCTCGGATAACTTCATCTGAATCATGAATAGCTTGCATACGAATTCTTTTAGACAATAATTGGTCAGCATAACTAGCCAATGAACGAGCAAACTGTTCAACAGATGCCTTGAGTTTAGTCCATCCTGACCGGTTCCAGAATGAGTGCTGAAGTACAGTAAACAACTTCTGGGAGTGACCAAGAAGAACATCTCTTGAAAGTGAGTTAACCTATGTAGTTGATAGAATACTCTGATATTAAATAATGGTGCTGTTGTGTCATGGAAGGACAGCACATGAAAGGTGATATTAATGATTCAAACACACCCTGCCTAAGCAAAAAATTGCAGTATTTGTCCCTGATTACACAAGGGTATATAATTAATATTAATATCAAACCACACCACAACAACCTCCCCCCACACCACTGTGTTTCAAGTTTATTCTGACAACTTATTAACTATTAAAACATTATTAATATAAATATCAACCTTAGTACATAATGTAACATACCGGTAACCTTAATAACCTTAATACATTACACATTGTGCTTTTCTATTCTGTACTGTACTGTACTGTACTGTACTGTACTGTACTGTACTGTACTGTACTGTACTGTACTGTACTGTACTGTACTGTACTGTACTGTACTGTACTGTACTGTACTGTACTGTACTGTACTGTACTGTACTGTACTGTACTGTATATAAAGCTTACCTGACGTTTTCGATGTTTGTGCTCTTCAGGTTTGTTATAGCCATTAAACTTCTGAAAAATGCTGGGCACTTCACAGTTTCGCTCAGCAAGTGTAGAATGGGAACCATCAACATACCACAGAGCATCAGACAGTGCATGGAGGGTGTTCTTTGCTGTTCCCCCATGGACTTCATCTGCCTTCCAAAGCAATCCTTCAGACCTTAACATTGCGTTTAAGTCGTTGTTGAGTTGGTCAAGTTTGTTTTTGACAAGCAACATTGGGAAGGAACTGACATTGTCTAGGTCAGCTTGGGCTTGCATCATAACATTAAATGCATTCACCAATGGTTTGCTTTGTGTAGTTGAACAACACTTTACAAAATACTTGATGAAATGCCCAAAGACAGTGACAACTTCTGATGTAGCCAAACTATGGTCACCAATCCTGTCAAGAGAATCCTTTGATTTTCCTATAAAGACATCCTCAATTTCTTCATTTTCTTTTGTAGTGGCCTAGCTTTAATAATGGTTTCACTTTCTGAAAGGAGATGACATATTTTAATAATCATATAATAAATAAATTGATAATATTATAAAACTGACTTTTTAATACATATTAATTAAATAAATTAATCAATTGTGCAAATTTTCGATTGTTTACAAATATAAATTGTGTAGAAATAACTCAATTTAGTTTATATCTGGGTCGTGCAAAGAACGCCGATTTATTATATTATTAAAATAGTTTTATAAATACGTATGTACTTATTTAATAAATATATTAATTTATATTAAAATAGCTTACTTTGTTGTAGAAATCACAAACGCTCATTCTTTCGTCATCTACTTCAAGAATGGTCCATTTTAACATTGTCTTTGAGCATCCACAGGAAGCATATACATTAACATTTACCAACATAGCTCGAGATTAGAAATATGTAAATTTACACTGAAAGCAGTATTATTCGAATTGCAAATTTCAGGTTTTCGCGGTGTAATTTCCCGCGAATAAACGTGAGCAGTCACGCATTACTTGAAAGCCAGCGGTTATTATTTACCAATATCGCCAAAAATACCCGCTTTTGGTTGTTTTTTGCCGTTTCTTTATTAATTTTTGTCCCCTTGATAAAGGATTGGCTCATTTTATACTGTAAACTTTCCCAACAGCGAATAATGGAAACAAAATAGCAATAATGGACAAATCATGCGGCCCACTCTGAGGGACGCGGGCGGCGGACGGGAAACTAAAGTCTAATTTGGTGTGGCCTAAATTACTATCTTCACTTTTGCCTACAAAGATCGCGGTCAAGTTAGCGTTCCAGGTAATATTACAGTTCACTGGAACAGAGCAGCTGAAATAAATCAGTCGAGCATAAGATGCATGAAGTCATGAATACGCTCCCCAAATTAGGCTCTGCGCTACGACCTTGCTTGCGAAAAAAGCTCTTGTATAGTTAATGTCACCAGTATAAAAAATCTCAGTGTTGATCATTTTTGCGTATACTTAGCGTTTTCAAAAATATGCACGCGTGTAAATGCATATTTACAATAATTATGTACGTAAACATTATAACAATTATGAAACCTGTGCAACGTAATACAGAAGAGAGTCTTTGAACGTTTCAGAAAAACGTGGAGATTAATTATCTAGGTATCTCTAGGTTCTATTGAACTATGTAAAAATACAATCATTTGCTAATTTTTAAAAAAATTGAACGAGAAAGAGAGTTAAAAACTCAGCTTTTTCTTCAGTTTTTTTGTTTCAACAAAGTATTACGCTGAACTAGGAGTAAGCGTTCTAGGTTTAATTTCAGTTCACCGCTCTGGTCTCTTTCAAAGCTATTCGCACGGTATAGGGGATTGGGATGAGTAATAGTACCAACTAACAATATATTTAAACTAACATGAAGTGTTTATTTACAATTTAAATTGACATTGTGAGTGTTAGACTCAGATTAGTCATTATACGATTCCTATCCTGACGTAGGTATGATCTTTATGAAAGCGATTGCTGCATGCATGACGCCATTCTTTCTGTTCATAGGCGCATATCATACGAAGTCCAAAATGTGACATCTTTACACGCATTTATTCGAATGCATACGCCAGTATCAGAATCGTATACGACTAAACACATCGTGTAAATAGGCTCTTAAGAAATGTATGTACGCATCAGTGTTTTCGCCCACACACACAGGCGCACCCCTATACGCGCCTTTCACTTCCGAAAACAAATTTTTGGCAGCTATGCCTATGAACAAGAGCAGTCAAAATGTTTTAAGATTAAGTATATTCCTCCAGAATATTACTAGATCTATTCCAATTTTCGTTAAACATATTTATTAGGTTTTCTCGATACAATTTTTAATTAATTTGTGTTTATTTATCTTCATTGGCATGGGAGCGGTTGTGTGAAAGCCGGATAGCGCTATCCACCCGATAGTGTTTTCCCAATCGCTTCAGAATCACCTGTTGTTTGTTGTAACTTTGATTATAAATCTCATTATTCCAAAATCGAGGATCCTCTTTAATGGTAATTATTGGTTCAAAAGATGAAATTTTCTCTTTTCGAGCATTTTCATTGAACGGTTGAGAAAATCACTATCTGGTGGATAGCGCTATCCAGTTTTCAAATACAATCGGCCCCTTGTGCTACCTAAGGTTGTCTTTCGACTAAATTTCTAATCAATTTTAGTCCTTCTTTTCGTAATGCTACGTTACGCCAAAAAAATATGAGAGAGTTCAAAGTTGAGTTCAACATAAGTAAAAGCGATGAAGATTTCTTCAGTGTTATCACAAGGAAATTTACTTCAGTGTTTAATATACCACCAAACAAGATAATTCCAGGCAGGCAACAAACGTAACTCGTAAACACAACAAGGAAACATGACTTGGCTATTTTGATCTGCTTCAGAAATCGTGCTTTCTTTTCCATATTTTTCTTCCTTGAGGCGTTGTCAGACTCGCAGTTTTGATCCACTACTCGTTCTTTCTTAATAGCTACCCGGAAAATTCTCGAGTGAACAAATGCAGTGAAAATAAGAAAAGAAATCAAGTTTGCCGAGTAGATTAACTTATTCATCTTGTCTCCTGAGAGACCATTGCCACCAAGATACAAAAGAGTTTCCAAACTTGAAATGACCAGAAAGCATTTTAGAAGGATTCCTTTAGTCACTTTGGTATGATGGTAAAAGGGATGCATAACACCAAAATACCTTTCAAAATTCATCATCGACATCGCCGCCATTGAATAGAAAAATATTAGAGACCCGACTGTTTTTGCGAGAAAATTTATCACACAATATGTCTTCCCGGAAAGGTTACACCCTAAAAGCACAGCAGACAATGTAATACAGAAAATCCCGTTTGCAAGATCCACAGTGGATTGAATCATGATCAGAAAGTTGGATTTAATTTCTCTCAATCGACGAGACTTCCAAATTGTTGCAACCGTAACGCCGTTAAAAAATAGTGTGGTAAATATTAGACAAACATTAATGAAAAGTAGAGCAGCGTACAGAATTACGCCCCAAGTATCAGGAATTTCAACAACTGCGTGAAGTTGTACGTCAAGGATGTGACATGCTTCGACAAATACGTGTTCAACCGTTGAGTTCATTTTTTTTTCTGCTGTATACGAATTGATGTTTCTTATCGACGCGCACCTTGTGTCTTTGTGTAAGGTACAACGTATGACTGCTAGACGATTTTTCTCTTCACCTGGTCAGCAATCAGGTTTTGACTCTAATTATGCGGACTAATAGAAGTGCGGCGATTTAAGAAGAAATTCAAGGCATAAGCGAACCGTTCCACGCACTTTGTAACCATGGAAAATAATTTGTTTGAAATGCTTTTGTATTTTCAAATTACAGCTGCTACAGCTATGAGAGAAGAAAAAAGATTAAACTCCGAACAGTTTTGATGAAGTTAGTCGGAAAAATATTTCAGTTTGAAGATAACTGATTGACCTAAGAATCATGCATAAATTACTGTTTGCGTTGCACGGGTTTCGTAATTGTTATAATGTCTAGGTAAATATTTACATGCATGCATACATTTGAAAACGCTGAATATAGCCCTAAAGGTAGAAATTCGACTTCCAACAACAAAAATTAAACTCTAATACTTCGCTGTTTTGTTTCGAGACGGAACATGATCTTTCTTTATTCCTCTGAAACCTCGAACCTCCTGCCCGGTTTAAAACACAACACTAATAAAAAAATTTCACATCATAGTTTATTTACTTCCATTTCGTTTAAATATAGTTTTCACGGGCAAGCCGTCAGTATTATTTTCAGTATTATTTTACTCAATAGAATCGTGCTGGACATGCAGCATTTGGAAATTAGTTACTGTATTAGCCAACGAGGATCGTTTGAATGAAATATATTATTGCCGCAGGCTTCTTTCAAGACAATAATTCATTTGTCATTTGTACTTTGATCTTTTTTGTCTCGTGGTTGTGATTGTGTAAAATCCAGAAGCATCTTAAAGAAATTATTTTCTATGGTTACAAAATACACTGATTTCAATTGTCCGCCTTGTATTTATACCTACCGTACCTCAAATTTCGCCTTATATCGTCGCTCTATTAATCTGCCGCATAATGAGAGTCAAAACCTGATTGTTGACCAGGTTCATGAAGAGAAAATCATGTAGCAGTCATATGTTGTATCTTTCACAAAGACACAAGGTGCGCGTTAAAGAACATCGATTCGTATACAGCAGGAAAATGAACTCAACAGTCGTATATGTTGAAGCATGTTACATCTTTGACCTAAAATTTAATGAAGTTATCAAACTTCCTGACACTTGGAGCGTAATCCTCGTATACGTTCTTGCGCTTGTTACGAATGTTTGTCTAATATTTACTACACTATTTTTTAACGGTGTTACGGTTGCAACAATTTGGAAGTCTCCAAAATTGAGAGAAATAAAATCCAACTTTCTGATCATGATTCAATCCATCGTGGACCTCGCAAATGGATTATTCATCACGACATTTTCTGCTGTGGTTTTATCATATAAACTTGTTGGAAAGAATTCTTGCGTATTTATCTTTCTTACAAGAGTTAATTATCGGGGCTCTCCTGTTCACTTATTCAATAGTGGCGATGTCTATGATGAATTTTGAAAGGTATTTTGGGGTTCTGCATCCCTTCATCCACCGGACCGAAGTTACCAAAGAAAGACTTTTGAAATACTTTATTTCTGTTTCTATTTGCGAAACGTTGTTTTACATTTTTGGCTTTTCTTACTCCAGTGCAAAGGTGGTTTATGCTGTAAACTTGTTTTTTTTCTTCTTTTTAACCGCATTTGTTCACTCAAGAATATTCTTGGCAGCTACAAAGAGAAAACGATTGCCTGGTCCTGACTGCGAGACTGACAACGCCTCAGAGACGAAAAATATGGAAAAGAAAGCACGATTTATAAAGCAAATTAAAATAGCAAAGTCATGTTTCCTTGTTATATTTACGAGCTACGTCTGTTGCCTTCCAGGAATTATCATATTCGCCATACTGAACACTGACGTAAATTTCTTTGAACTGACATTGAAAAAATTTTCTTCACTTTTACTTATGTCAAACTCAACTTTGAACTCGCTCATATTTTTTTGGCGAAACGCAGCATTACGAAAAGAAGGACTAACATTGATTAAAAATTTAGTTAAAAGTCGACAACGTTAGGTCGAAACGTTTCAAACAACCGTGTTATTGGATTAATATAATATAGCTAGTATTGTCGTATTGATGAGTATTATATCATTAGTAATTATGAAAGCTGTAATATTTAGAATAATATTTTTAAAAATGTGAATCTAAATAAATTTTTGAGATGTCCTTTAAAACTTCCTGTTATCCAATTCTTTAACACGACTAAAACCTATTAGGGACCATGGTTGGAACATCTAGTCGTAAGAATTAAAAATGAAATTTTCCGAGCTTCAAGAACTTATTTGAGCAATTTGCATTTGGAGAAGATTCTCTGGACTATTTTTTAAATCATATAGTGGCAAACCTTCCTCTACCCTTCCCGATGTATATTTTGGCAGGAAAAGGACCTTGTTATTATATATACACAATACTGCTCATATCTCAAGAGACACAATGTGTGCATTAACACAATTAGCTACGGATCTGAAGCCACTGATGAATCTTCTAAACCATGACCGGCACGATTACATCACTCGTCACAAATGATAACTTCTGCATGTCCTATGCAACTGTTTAATTAAGTCTTTCTTATAGCTATTATTATTAAACTTTATTTACACACGGTATTCTCAATCAGGATTTTCATGCTGACAAATGACAAGATTATGAATTACAAAATAAGACTACAAAAATATTTACAATGATAAATCAAACTAATAATTAATATACCTGCTTTTCATGAGAGCCGTGTAAGGAATATATACAAGAAATATAATATAATACAAATTTGAATGTAGATTAAAATAATTTGGAACAGCCCGCTTTAAAATTTGATAGGTTATTTGCTAGCCGTAGCCCAATCGGTAGGCTGTTCCATAGCATCGCACCACTATAACTAAAACTATTCTTGAGATAGTTTGTGCGAGGCTTAGGAACAGCCAGCTTACTATTTGTGTTTCTCAACGAATAAGGATTGACACTGTCACGGTTTACAAACATGGAACCCATGTATTGTGGAGCAAGTCCATTGAGTGATTTATAAACCATGACAGCCTTTTGAAACTGGCGTTGGGAAGATAACTTTTTCCAGCCAAGTTTATCGAGTAAGATGTCGGCATTAGTGTCATAGCTTGAAAAGGTCAAAACTCTCGCTGCGCGATTTTGTAGTTTTTGAAGTTTATCTGCCAAGGTTTTATTGCAATTGTCCCAAACTGTACAGCAATAATTGAAATATGGCTGGACAAGGGAATTAAAAATTAAATACAATGTTGCAACTGGGACAAATGAACGAACGAGTTTTAAAGCGCCAATACCAGAAGCAATTTTTTTGTTAATTCCTTGATCTGTATATTCCAAGATAGATTTTCATCAAGGTGAACTCCTAGAGATTTTGTATGTGAAACCTTGTCTATAGGAATTCCGTCTATTTTAAAACATGGGTCTGATTGGAAAGTAGCTATTCTTTGTCGTGAGCCAATTAGCATAAATTCAGTTTTGGATTGATTCAATGTAAGCCTATTGGCGATAAGCCATTTATTAACATTTTCAAGATCTTGATTAAAGTAATAATCTATATCTTCAATTTTATTGCTTGCAAATGTTAAATTGGTGTCGTCTGCATACATTCGTGCTTGGGAGTGCTCAAGACAATTTGGCAAGTCATTTATATACAATAAAAATAGCAATGGTCCCAAAATAGTTCCCTGTGGAATACCACAAAGTAACGTACGGTTGGTAGAAAATGGCCATTGACATAACATTTTTGACTGCGGTTACTTAAATAAGACCTAAACCAGTTAGCCACAGCACCCCCAAGACCATATGCTGACAGTTTTGACAACAAAATTCCATGGTCAACTGTATCAAAGGCTTTCTTAAGATCTAGGAAAACGACAGCATTGACCAGTCCTTGGTCAATATTGTAGGCCCAGCTATTAGTAGATTCTAGAAGTGCAGTAACAGTTGAATGCAAACGTCGAAATCCAGACTGGCTATTACATAGTAAATTGTTCTCAGTAAGAAAACCGTAAATTTGATCATAAATAATTCGTTCGAAAACTTTCGCCACAACCGGTATTATCGAAATTGGGCGATAATTATTTAAGTCTCTACGCTCGCCCTGTTTGAATAATGGAATGACTTTTGAGCATTTCCATTCTTCAGGAAAGATACCGGTAATGATAGAGCAGTTAAAAATTACGGCAAGGGATTCCGAAAGCAAGTCAGGACAATGACGAAGAAGCTTGGCAGATATTTTGTCTAGCCCAATTGCTTTGGACTTACAAAGTTTGTTAAGAAGCGAATAAACTGATGATGGGGTTATTGACTTAAACTCTATATTATTGTTACTATTGTGGCAAGTAAGATATTCTAAATACGAGCGATTGTTTTCTTCGTCAGGTATTTTTTCCTTAAGCTTAGGTCCAATAGTAGCAAAATGAGTATTAAACGTCTCAGATAGGTCCGAGGGGTCAGTAATAGAAACCCCGTTTATTTTGATTTCATTTACTCGTGAACTCATCTGTTTTCTTGAGGTCAATTCATTGATGATACCCCAAGTTTTTTTAACATTATTCTCGTTTTCATGAAAAGCGTTCATATAATAGGTTTTCTTAACAAGTTTAATTTCATTGTTTACAGAATTTCGAGCTTTCTTAAAAACAGTCCAATCACAAATATCTTTGGATCGAATAGCTTTTATTTTCAAAACATCTCTTTCATGCATTTGCCTTTTTAATTCAGGCGTGATCCACGGCGCCTTAGAAGATCTTACTCGCCTAGTTCGTAAAGGGGCATGCTTTTCCACTACGTTGTTAAAGGTCGTTTTCCATATACGCCACATATCATTCGGATTATTATAAATCCTTATCACGTCCCAATTCTGTAAAGAAATATCTCGTCGAAAATATTCAGAATTGAAATTTTTAAGTTTTCTATAACTTATTGTAGAATGGCCTTTGTTGCGTGGACTGATAGAAAGCTTACGGAATGCGTAAATTAAGCTATGATCACTGATACCGACATGAGAAACACCAGAGGAAACAATATTATCTGGTGTATTGGTAAAAATATGATCGATCATAGTTGATGAAGTTTCGGTAATTCGAGTTGGTTCATTTATTAATTGATGTAAACCATAGAGTTCAGTGATGCCAAATTAAAGATCTCGAATTGCAATCTAAAGTAGGCGATCCAAGGTCACAATTTAGGTCGCCCAATAGGTAATACTCGACATTTTCTGCGTCAAGCATATCAATAAACGTTTCGAAATGATTAAATTTATCAGTATTCGAATTAGGTGGTCTATACCATGTTGTAACGAGAAAGGGCTTAGAATTTGGTTTTTGAATTTGAATACATAAATTTTCCAAGTCATCGATAAACAGGTCTTTGCGAAGTATAAACGTTTTTCCATCGGCACTACTACATGCTCTGTCCCGACGTATAATTTCATATCCAGGTATGTAAACATCGTTATCGCTTATTGTAGAATTAAGCCATGTCTCGTTAATTGCTAGAACATCGATTGGGCTAGTAGCAAGCAAAACTCGCAGCTCATCAATGTGATTTACTATGCTTCTCACATTAAGGGCTGCTAACTTAAACCCGCGTGAGGTAGGAATAACGGATTTGGGAAATTGTCAATCTGAGATAGATTTAGCAAAATCTAAAAAGTTTTGTTGTAAAGCTAAGCTACCTTGTCTATTTAAATGAAGGCCCTTCGTGTTTAGGTGGCTTTCATTCATATTTGAATTACTTAAGAAGGGAATTTTATTGCGAATACAATAGCCTTTAAGAATGTTATTAACCTGAGTAGCTTTAACAGTTAAGTCATGATTATCAGACCTTACCAGAATGGCTGATATTCCAACATCTGTACCTGGTGAATCTTCTTTTACTTGCGTTACAATGTTGACGATAGAGTCAGCTATTACTTTTGGCGTGCAATGACTTCTCAGGTCGTTTGTTCCAACATGTAAAATCATCTTGTCCGGTGTTCTTCTTGTAAGTGGCTTGACAAAGTCCTCCATGTCTGTGACTGTTGCTCCAGGGAACGGCTTTACAATAAAATAATGATTAGGATCTTCAGCTATGTATATATCTGAAAAGAACTTTTTGACTACAATAAAATCACCAGAACCCCAAGTCTCTCACAAAAACAATCAATTAGCAGGTTTTGCACAAACGATTAGGCAAATGTTCACTGCAATGAAAAACATTATTATATAGCATTTTTTTGGATTTTCAAACAGTAATGGCCCTGACTTTTGACTTGGCATCAGAAAAATTGCCATTTGTCATACCAAGAATATCATATTATTCCTCAAACATCCAAATTTGCTTATGCTTGTAGAACGAATGATACAATAAACATATGTTTATAGGCTTATAGGATTTATGACTCATTTATCCACAGTTGGATCGTTGATTTGTGTAATTATTGGTGTATATTTTAAAGATCAAAACTATTTTGTCTTGAAGTTCATCACAATGATTGATTTGAGCTATCTTCGCAAAATGCAAACTTTGCTGCAGCAATAAATCTTCCGCCTCCTTCATTCATTTCAACTATATTTTGTATATATGAAACCTAGCTTAATGTCTCCCACGGCTGAAACAATAAACTATAGCGAGTGTTTTAAAAGAATTGCCCTGCATGGCTTAATTGCCATGGCAGAAGGTTGAATTGGTGTTAAATAGATCAAGAGAATTGCAAGGTAGAAACTTAATACTACGAGGCTCCAGGCTTGTTCTAATGGTTTCACTGAACAGCATGAGGGAAATATCGCGAGGCGTTTTTTTGAACACGGCTTTCTTTCACACGTCTGATTAAAATATAGATTATAATGTGTGCAATCCAAAATTAATCATTAGCATCTGGCGCATTGATTGGAACGTATTGTTTGCTTTTCATTGCAGAGCCAGAAACTTGAAATTTCGCTCTGCAGATTCAATCATTCCATTCATTCTAGTTCTTTCGGCTGCGCGAAAGATCTTTAATTCATCCACAATAATTCTTGGCCATCTGCGGTCTGCCTCTTTATAAAATATTTTCATCGTTGTTCCTTCTGCATTAAAAGCAAAACACACCGTAGTCGCAATCATACATACCGTAAATAAAATTTTGAAAATGTATTTGTGAATTAAATAACTTAAATTCTCTTCACACAATATTTTTATCGTTGTTCGTTCTGTTAAAAAAGAAATACACACGGTAGTCGTAAGCATGCGCAGTCTAATTGTGCACGCCCAGAAAAAAGGTCCATGTACGCAATGCATTTACGTATCTGCATGCATGTGCATGCATTTCTTTGTCTGGGAGCAATGAACTTTAGAACTGGAAAACGTAAAGCCTTGTACACTTCGATAATTTTTTTATTCTTTGTGTCTGTGAGCATATACAAAAATTGTCATATTAGAATAATAAACGTAAAGCTTTAGTTTACACAATGACGATCGAGCATATAATAGCTACATGTATACAAATTTGATGAAAAGCATCCCTATGTAGTTTAAAACATTCCTCTATACAAATTTTGAGCAATATACCCCGTAAGTAATATCACGTTCGCACCGGTGGGAACGAACAAAAAATGAGAACAGTTTTGAACATTTTTAAACTTTTAGTGAACTACAGTAAATTTCAATTGACGAAGAAAGCGCTCTACGATGCCATTAGATTGGAGATGATAGGCTGCGGTGCGGCATTTTGAGGCATGAGGGAGGCCCAGAGGTTAGATTCGAATTGAGGACTAGAACTGTGATATCCACCCATGCAACAGGAAACGTGCACAACTCTTCACAGTCATGTCAGCCATTGGTATCGCTTCCGTCCATCGGGTGTTTCTTGATCGATGCAAGTAAAAAGATGACTGAACCCATTGGATGGAGAAAGTCATCATGGGTCAACGATGACAACATGGATTGCCTCCAGCGCTGTTAGTATGTCAATTCATCTTAGATTGTTGGCATGCCTTTCAAGTCCTAGTCCACCGTCGGACATCACGATTAATTCGATCCCTCACAAAATGGGCGCTGATTAGGTTACATGTGGATCTGGTGTCAGGATGGCCCATCGAACTACGCGCAAAAAAGCCTTCGACTCAATAATATCATATATATACATCATATAATATCCAGTGAACTCGAATAAGACTGGAATGCTCACTCTCTCATGACTTTCCCTCATCAATGGGTGAAGCCAAAATGGTGGATCATGAAGCCTTTCTTGTAGGTATGATCCAGGCCTCTGGCGCAGAATTTCAAAGATTAAATCATAATTGCCGCCTTTTTTACATACGAAATTTCCGCCTAAAGGCCTGGATCATACCTACAAGAAGGTCTTTAGTGTCCGCGATCTTAGCTTCAAACTTCCGACAGAGTGAGAGTTTCAGTCTTATTTGAGTTCACTGATAATATCACGCCAAAATTGAGTAAAATTTGATTTATCAGAAAAAGACTGTGTCACAAGAGAATTAGCAACTGAAAATTCTGCCGCTATATATATATATATATATATATATATATATATATATATATATATATATATATATATATATATATATATATATATATATATATATAGCGGCAGAATTTTCAGTTGCTAATTCTCTTGTGACACAGTCTTTTTCTGATAAATCAAATTTTTACTCAATTTTATTATATTTATATAATATATATATATATATATATATATATATATATATATATATATATATATATATATATATATATATATATATATATATACATATATTCGACCATGGTGGTGTATACCGGAAAATGGTATATTTGACCATTCACGTGGTCCAGTGGCCGGAAAACGGCATAAAACACCTTACATGAGATCGACCCGACCGACACCCTAAAACCACAGCTAGCGGACAATGTCATAAAGAAATTTCCGTTTGCAGGATCCATCATGGTTGAATCATGATGAGAAAGTTGGATTTAATTTTTCTCAATCGACGAAGCTTCCAAATAGCTGCAATCGTAACGCCGTTAAAAAACAACGTGGTAAATATTAGACAAACATTGACGGCAAGTACAACGACGTGTAGAATTACGCCCCAAATATCAGGAATTTTAACAACTGTGTGAAGTTGTACGTCAAAGATGTGACATGTTTTAACAAATATGTTTCCAACCGTTGAGTTTTTTCTGCTGTATACGAATCGATGTTTCTTATCGACGCGCACCTTGTGTCTTTGTGTAAGGTACAACGTATGACTGCTAGTCGATTTTTCTCTTCACCTGGTCAACAATTAGGTTTTGAATATACGCGGCATAAGCGAACCGTTCTATGCATTTTGTAACCATGGAAAATAATTTGTTTGAAATGCTTTAGCATTTTCAAATTACACCTACTACAGCTATGAGAGAAGAAAAAAGATTAAACTTTGAACAGTTTTGATGATTTTAGTTGGAAAAATATTTTGGTTTGAAGATTACTGATTGACCTAAGAATCATGCAAAAATTACTGTTTTGACATTTGAGAACGCTGAATATACGCGAAAATGAACAACACAGATACTTTTTTGCTTATACTGCATGATGATATTAATTACAGCTCTTTTGGGTTTTTTAGGGCGTATTCCTGATTCAGCTGATGCTCGACTCGATTTATTTCTGCTACTCCGTTACAGTGAACTGTAATAAAACCTGGAATGCTAACTTGCCCGCCATTTTTGTAGCCAAACTTGAGGGGAGTTTTTGAACGTTTGAGATAAATGTAGGAAGTAATTATCTACGGATGTCTAGATTCTCCAATCGTCCACATAATATCTGAGAAAAACATCCCCTCCCCTTATTTCAATATTGTTTCTAATATAACCTGTTCAAAAGTAACGTATTGGGAATCAATGGCTACAGATGCCCCCATCATTTTAGGGCAAATTTACACTGCATTACCGTTAGCACAAGGCCTACAATATTGAAATAGGGGGAATAGGGATGTTTTTCGGGAGTTATCCTTCCAGTTGTATCGAACTAACTGCCATAATTATGGTCATGTTTTCCGCATTTTACAAAATTTTGTTACAGTAAACTCTGCATTTACAGACTAATTTTAGTTGTTCTTTTTAGCTGTAGTGATTTGATTTTTTCTTATTACTTCGAACAAAAATTAGTCCATAGAAAGACTATTATTGAATAAAAAATTGTATCCACGAAACATAAAGTACATATGTGATTGGTTCAATATAATTTAATACTACTAACAAAAAATGCCTACAAATATGTTTCCACATTTCTGGTAAGTGGAAGGTAACCTCCCAGTCCCTGTAGTAACCTTTAGGAAAAACTTTATATTCAAGTGGAAACAGTAATAAATTAGCATAATTATAAAGGGTTTAACGTGATTGGTTAGTTAAGAACATTATTAACTCGTGTTCTTGTTGTTGAAAATCATGGCGCAGATTGTCGCTTTGAATGGTATTCTTCACACTTTGTTGATTTAAAATGGTATTGTTGTTGTGTTTGTATGATAGATTAAAGGAAAGTAAAAGTAAAAGATCGAAGGGTAGAGAGGGAAGATATGACCTATAATCTATATTATCAAGGTTTTTACAAGCGGTCTTTCGAGCCGGCTAGCTCGGGTTTATTTCTATAGTTTCTGCCTTTCTGGAGTAATTTCACATCGATGTCGAACGAGAAGGATGTTACTAAGCAGAAGAGAATCAGAACGGGTCATCATCGGTCATATATCAAAAAGCTTTTTGCATGCACGGAGGAGTTCCGGATGTTAACAAAATCGAATGTATGAAAATCTCATTGACCGATAGAATGTCAACAATACAAGGCCTTGATGATACAAGGCCTTGATGATACAATACTAAGAAAGTAAATCGAAGAAGTGGGCGAATTCAATAAAAAAGACTCAAATGTACTAGGTAAGAATAAGCGGTCTACTTAATAAACTTCAAGTTCAACTCACAACTCCAGGTGAGACGCCCGTGCCGTAGACAATAGTCAATAGGACCTTAGCCATATAGGACGCGAACGCGACGACGACGGCTATCAATACAATGGGTCAATGAAAAAAAATGAATTAAAGACCTAGGATGGTTTTTAGACGTCGTCTTCGTTCTGTTTACAACGGCAAAACGCCATGTATCGCAATAAATAGATACAATTATTAATATGAAACAACCATGTTGCCATAGCATTTATTTAAAGGAGAATTTCAGCGCGTCGTCGTGGTGTTGCCGTCCAATATGCTTAAGGTCCCTATTCTCAGCCGGAAAACTCAGGGGATTCAAGTCTTACTGAAGTCACACAGGTACAAACGAAACTTCCTCAAATAATTACAATTTAGCAAATTAAACTGGGATCCAAAGGTCTGGAATGAATGGTGGGATAGTTAAAACTTATAGTTAAACTTATTTGCGAAGTTATCTGCAGGGTGAAACCGCATCTGCCGTTGCAGGTTTGCAATTGACATCGGCAAATTATGCAGTTGCATTGGATTTTTTAAAGTAACGTTTTGCACCAAAACAAACAATTATTAATGCTCATGTGGATGCCTTACTCAAGTCACAAGGTACAACTTCTGCAACAGATGTAAATAAAATCAGAAAGGTCTATGATGGCATAGAAGTTCATGTGAGTAATGAGAGGTCTTAAAGCACTCGGCGTCAAATCTGAGAAATATGGCACACTACTTGTTCCCATCATTTTGTCAAAGGTTCCGGAAGATCTTCGTCTTATTCTAAGTCGTCAAATGAGTACGGAAAATTTGAAATTAGATGAGATTTTGAAAAATTTACGGACACGGAAAATTCTAAGCAAAATGCGAAGGATGGGTCTAATCTTAAGGGGGACGGAGGACGCTCAAAAGGCAGTTATTTATCAGAAGCTGGTAGGTATTCTATAGTCAAAAGCCTCACACCCCATTCAAGTGTGATGTTATAACACCTCACACCCCATTCATGTGACTTATTTTAAGTGCAACAAGCGTCATCATCCCAGCATTTGTGAGCAAGCCCCACCAGAGACACACCTACCACAAACAGTAAGCCTCTTGTAGACGGTGCTCAAGAAACAACAGCTACGTATTAATCAACTCAAGTGATTTTAACACATGTTATTCGAGTAAACAGTGGAACAGCTGAAAGTCATCGTGGAAACAAACGTCTGGAGACGTTACATCAATTTGGGGACCTAGAAGCAATCGGGATTTAGCAAATGAAAAAACTGTGCAAGATGATTCAAGAATGATGTTGAGTTCAAAGATGGCCATTATCAGGTGAAGTTGCCGTGGAAACCATCCCATGGCATGTTCCCAGACAACTGCAGTTGTGTAGGCAACGCTTAGGATGATTAGTAGGCAAGGCACAGAACATCATTGCAGAATAAGATGGAGTAATCGAAGATCAGCTCGAAAGGGGAATCATTGAAGAAATCAAGCTGAGTAGTGCATCCACAGTTGGAACAATACACTATGTTCCCCACCATCCAGTCATCAGGCGCGATAAGAATACCAGAAAGATCAGGATTGTTTACGATGCTTCTGCAAAAATTGATATATATCTAAGATCCATATCTAAATGAATGCTTGTATAAAGGCACTTGCCTTCTGCCAAAGATAGCTTGTGTATTAATGAGATTCCGGACGAACAAAGCGGCACTGATCGCGGACATTGAAAAAGCCTTCTTAATGGTCTCCGTGTTACCTGAAGACCGTGATGTTCTTCGATTTCTCTGATGATGCGAGCAGTGATAATCCAAAGGTATATAGTCATGTATCGGTTTTGTCGTGTGGTATTCGGTGTGACATCAAGTCCATTCTTGTTGAATGCCGCCCTTGAATACCATATATCCACGTATACCTATCTCAAGAGCGATCCAGAACTAGCAAAAGACCAATCGATAGTCTGTATGTTGATGATCTAAGCACATGCAGGAGAGCAAAGAGACGACAAGGCCAAGGTGATCGAGCACAGCACCAGGAAGTAATGGAAGAAGATCTGTCCTATGCAAAGTCATCATTGAGAACAGAACCTCTGACTCATATCCAGCAGAACAAAAGATTTGGGGACGGAACTGGAACTTTGCAACAGATACATTCACATTCCGGTTTGATGACATAACCGAGCTAGCAAATGAATTACCTTCTAGCAAACGAAGTATTCTGAAGATCATTGCCAAAGTGTTTGACCCTTTAGGTGTTCTTACTCCTATTTTCACTGAGATGAAAGTCTTATTCCTGAACTCTGTAAGAGCAAGTTGAGCTGGGATAAACAAGATCTGAACGGTTGTATCATAAGTGGCAAAGATGGTGCGATGAATTGAGCATACCTCGTATACCTACCATACATAATTGAGCAAAGGTTGCATACCTCGAAATACCACGGTGTTACTTGAGCAACGAGTCGGAAGGTTCTGTATGTTATCAGTTGCATGGATTTTGTGACAGTTCTAAGATCGAAAGGTAAAGAGGAAAGATATGACCTATATCATATGACCTATATCAAGTTTTTACAGTCCCAGTGCGTTTTTAATACAAACCTAACTGCTTCTTAAAAACGGTCTAGTTATCTCGTGTTTACGTTGTGCGGACTATAGCCATTGTCGACGATCGGTGACCTACCTATGAGAAGGTACCCGGGCATTTTGCCGAAAGACACTTTTCCGAAAGATATATTTTTGAAAGACTCTTGGCCGAACGGACATTTTGCTGACGGATATTTTGCCGAACAGACCATTTGCAGAAAAGTGATATTTTGTGAGTATTTTCTCATCAAAGAACGTTTCTCGTCGACTTTCTGACCTACAGGGAGTGATAAAAAGTGGCCCCTAACGAAATGTGGCACACCTGTATCTTTTCACTATAAATGAGGGTAGGCCAATAAATATTCTATATATTTCCGCATATTTCTTTAGTTTTTGGCGCAAGCTGATAAAAATTGTGATTTAAAACTCAATATTAAAAGAATAATGTGTATTTGTAGCAGTTTTCAAAAAAATTCAAGATGCCGTTTTTCAAGGAGATATGTAGGTAAATTATAAAATTGTTTGTCAAACAACTGTCTGATTCACAGCAAATTCTTCAGAAATGCAAACTACAATTTGAACAATGAAATAACTAATTAAAAGAGTTGCCAATTCATGTGTAAAATTGTACTTTAATGACATTAAATGACATGATACATTCCTCTGAACTTTGGATGTTTGTGTCGTAATGAAAATGTACTCGAAACCCACGTATAATAAAGAGGTATACCTAAAAATCTTGCGATATATCTACAATTTATTACCTTTTAAACAGCCCATGCACATTTGGATGCAAACGCTGTGTCCTTAAGCTGACTGTGTTCGGAGAACATTCATTGCATTACGCATTGTTTTTGATTATGCTATAACAAATGAAATTGAATCTTCAAAAACTAGTCAGAGTTTTTAGGCCAGTTTGTATTGAATTATATGAATTATCTTTTTGATATTATGGCATAATGTAAAATAAAATTATTTTTTCACTGAATTTCTGCTAAAAAGCGCCTATATCTTGGGTTTTAGTCTAGAAAACAATTCGTGTAGTTTTTCTCACATTCTATTGCAATAAATCACAAGTTTGACTCACAATTGCAAAGATATAAAACTGATTAAATATAGACAAACGGACATAATTTGTTAGTGCCTTCTTCTAATATACAAACAATTTTAAACTACTACTAATTCAAACAATTCAAACTACCATCCCCTGTAGCTTGAATTGCCATCTCTCTGTGGAATGTAAACCGCGGTGTTTAGCAAGATGTTCCACGAAAAAACAATTCCATCTAAGGATGGCATCACTCGTTTGAGTAAATTGTTAGTAAAATCGACACTTACGAAAACACGATAATGTACTTACGGGGTATATTGCTCATAATTTGTAGAGGAATGTTTTAAACTACACAGGGATGCTTTTCATAAATTTTTTATAGCTGTAGTTATATATGTTCGAAATTGTGTAAACTAAAGCTTTACGTTTATAAATGGTATTATTCTAATATGCGAACTTTTGGTGCATGCATGCACACAAACGCAAAGAATACAAAAGTTCTCGAAGTATACCAGGCTTTACGCTTTCCAGTTCTGGAGTTCATTGCCCCCAGACGAAGAAATGCATGCGCATTCAGATACGTAAATGCATCAGTGCGTACATGGACTCTTTCCTGGACGTTCACAGTTAGAGTGCGCATGGTTACGACTACCGTGTGTATTACTTTTTTAAGCAGAACGAACAACGATGAAAATATTGTTTCAAGAGAATTTAAGTTATTTAATTTACAAACACATTTTAAAAATTCACGTTAATTTTATTTACTGCATGTATGATTACGACTACGGTGTGTTTTGCTTTTAATGCAGAACGAACAACGATGAAAATATTTTGTAAAGAAACAGACCGCTGATGGCCAATAATTATTGTGGATGAAAGATCTTTCGCGCTGCCGAAAGAACTAGAATGAATGGAATGATCGAATCTGCAGAGCGAAATTTCAGGTTCCTGGCTCTGCAATGAAAGGCAAACAATACTTTTCAACCAATTAACGCGCCAGATGCTAATGATTAATTTTGGATTGCACACATCACATATGGTAATTATACGTATGAAAGAAGGCCGAGCTCAAAATAACGCCTCGCGATATTTCCCTCATGCCGTTGAGACCACTAGGACAAGCCTGGAGCCTCGTTGTATAAAGTTTCTACCTTGCAATTTTCGTGATCTATTTAACACCAAATCTTCTGCTGGCAAGCGATGCAGGGCAATTTTTTTGAAACACCTGCTAGTTTATTGTTTCAGCCATGGAAGACATTAAGGTTTCATAGTTACAAAATATAGCTTAAATGAATGCAGGATCGGAGGCGGCAGGTTCATTGCTGCAGCAAAGTTGGCATTTTGCGAAGATAGCTCAATCATAGTGATGAACTTCAACACAAAATATGTTTTGCATGATCTTTAAAAAATAATCAAATAATTACACAAATCCGCGATCAAACTCTGGATAAATGAGTCATAAATCCTATAAGCCTAAACATATGTTTATTATATCATTCGTTTTGCAAGCATGAGCAAAATAGGATGTCTGGGGAATAATATGATTTTCTTGGGATGACAAATGGCAATTTTTCTGCCGCCAAGTCAGGGCCATTACTGTTTGAAAATCCAAAAATATGCTATATAATAATATTTTTTATTGCGGTGAACATTAGCCTAATCGTTTGTGCAACACCTGCTAATTGATTGTTTTGTGAGAAACTTAGGGTCTTGGTGATTTTATTATACTCAAAAAGTTCTTTTCAGATATAAACATAGCTATAAGAATCATTTGTGACGAGTGATGTAATCGTGCCGGTCACGGTTTAGAAGTTTCATCAGTGGCTTCAGATCCGTAGCTAATTGTGTTAATGCAAACATTGTGTCTCTTATATAAGATATAAGCAGTATTATGTATGTATAATAACAAGGACCTTTTCCTGCCAAAATATACGTCGGGAAGGGTATAGAGAGGTTTTCCCCTTTTATTTGAAAAATAGTCCGGCGAATCTTTTCCAAATGCAAATTGCTTAAACAAGTACTTGAGGCTCCGAAATTGAAATTTCCTTTTCAATTCCTACGATCAAATGTTCCAACCATGGTCTCAAATTGGTAAACAAACCAAAAGTAAAGAGAAGGTTTCAGTCGTTGTAACGTTGCATGAATCCAGGTGCAATATATGCATTATTAGTAAATATACCTAATCGATTCTGGTGCATTGAACCATGCAGCATGAACATATATAGCCAAACTCGTTAGTGAAAAACAGATCGGTCGAAATCGTGAAACGTTAATCTCGTTAAAATACTCGAAAGAAAATCATCGTATTGATCGCATAGAAACATTGGTAATATACCAAACTATGAATTATTGCTGTATTTTTAGTTGTGTATATCTAGTCTAGTTTCTAGGCTAGTTTCTAGTCTAGTTCAGTAAATCTTAATTACCCGGACCGAAATTACAGTCGTGTTGAAGAATTGGATAACAGAAAGTTTTAAAAGGACATCTCAAATATATTTAGATTCACAGTTTTTGAATACTATTATTTTAAACATTACAGCTTTCATAATCACTAATAAATAATACTCATCAATACGACACTACTAGCTATATTATATTAATCCAATAACACGGTTGTTTGAAACGTTTCGACCTAACGTTGTCGACTTTTAACTAAATTTTTAATCAATGTTAGTCCTTCTTTTCGTAATGCTGCGTTTCGCCAAAAAAATATGAGCGAGTTCAAAGTTGAGTTTGACATAAGTAAAAGTGAAGAAAATTTTTTCAATGTCAGTTCAAAGAAATTTACGTCAGTGTTCAGTATGGCGAATATGATAAGCCCTGGAAGGCAACAGGCGTAGGTCGTAAATATAACAAAGAAACATGACTTTGCTATTTTAATCTGCTTCATAAATCGTGCTTTCTTTTCCATATTTTTCGTCTCTGAGGAGTTGCCAGACTCGCAGTCAGGACCAGGCAATCGTTTTCTCTTTGTAGCTGCCCAGAATATTCTTGAGTGAACAAATGCGGTTAAAACAAAGAAAAATAACAAGTTTACAGAAAAAACCACCTTTGCACTAAAGTAAAAAAAGCCTAAAATGTATAACAACGTTTTGCAAATAGAAACAGAAATAAAGTATTTCAAAAGTCTTCCTTTGGTAACTTTGGTCCGGTGGATGATGGGATGCAGAACAGCAAAATACCTTTCAAAATTCATCATAGACATCGCCACTATTGAATAAGTGAACAGGAGAGCCCCGGCAGCTCTTGTAATAAAGATAAATGCACAAGAATTCTTTCCAAAAAGTTCATATAATAACACCACAGCAGAAAATGTCGTGATGAATAATCCGCTTGCGAGGTCTACGATGGATTGAATCATGATCAGAAAGTTGGATTTTATTTCTCTTAATTTTGGAGACTTCCAAATTGTTGCAACCGTAATGCCATTGAATAATAGGGTTGTTAATATTAGACAAATATTCGTAACAAGCGCAAGAACGTATAGGAGAATTACATTCCAAGTGTCAGGAAGTTTGATAACTTCATTAAATTTTAGGTCAAAGATGTAACATGCTTCAACATATACGACCGTTGAGTTCATTTTCCTGCTGTATACGAATCGATGTTCTTTAACGCGCACCTTGTGTCTTTGTGAAAGATACAACATATGACTGCCACATGATTTTCTCTTCATGCACCTGGTCAACAATCAGGTTTTGACTCTCATTATGCGGCAGACTATAAAATAATTTCTTTAAGATGCTTCCGAATTTCAAAATTGCAACTACAGATGACAAATGAATAATTTTACTGTCTTTGAAAAAAGCCTGCGGCAATAATATATTTCATTCAAACAATCCTCGTTGTCTAATACAGTAACTAATTTCCAAATACTGCATGTCCAGCACGATTCTATTGAGTAAAATAATACTGAAAATAATACTGACGGCTTCCCCCGGGAAAACTATATTTAGACGAAATGAAAGTAAAAAACTATGATGTGAAAATTTTTTATTAGTGTTGTGTTATAAACCGGGCAGGAGGTTCGAGGTTTCAGAGGAATAAAGAAAGATCATGTTCCGTATAGAAACTAAACGGCAAAGTAATAGAGTCGAATTTCTACCTTTATAATGGGAAATCAGTGTCATCCCAGTTATATGACTAGCTGGCAGAGAATATTTCAAATCAGTGGCATGTGTTATGTTTTTGTATATAGGTCTATATAATATACGGCCGGTAAAATGGAAATTGAAAGTCTTACGTAAATCCGTGTATTGCATGGATCAGGGAAAAGCCGTGGCTTTTTGGCACGCACGCACGTATTGCATTTTGTTAAGAAAACATTCAAAATGTAACCCATATTTTTGTTTCACAGTAAATTGACATCAGTGTTAGTAATTGTGTTGGCATCCGAGAAAACTACATGCACTCGTGAAAATTGATTATAGGTTGTTATCCTGGTTGATCAAAACAAAAATTGAACACCCCATAAACATGAACAATTTGTTTAAGCCGAAAAAATGCTGCATGCAGCTTGACAACAACGATGTTATAATTGTTGGGATGCAACACAATGTTGTGTAGTTGTGTGTCATTCAACCGGAGCAACCTAAGAAATATATCAGTATAATGCCTCCTGTGTATACGGAACTTTCCATGATGACCAAACTTACTTCCGCGCGTTAAAAATTGACATGAAATGCGCCATAACGATATGGATTGTTCATTCATTTACAAAGTACATGAAATGTGATTTTATAGCCGTGCATACTTTGCAATCAACAGCAAAGAATACGTTTCAACCAATTAATGCATGCGGCAGACGCTGACACATTATATGTAATTATGGCTAATCATCCTACGTGCGAAAGAAAGCCGCATTCTAAATCATATGGCAATTTCTCCACTCGCGATATTTTCCACGCGAAACGACATTACTACTTTGTCCCTATGTATATAGGCAACATTTGTTCCAGATGTTTACAGTGAAAACGGCTAGAACAAGCCTGGAAACTCGTAGTAGAGTTTCCATCTTGTGTGTAGGTCACAACATATTACTGGAAATGATCTGAATAAAATTGTAAATAAATGTGTTTTAACCGTGGTGGGAATTTTATCTGTCCGACATTATTTTGTCGACTTCCACCGAAAAAACACTACAATTAATATAATTTTACTAATTGCAATTTTTTAGTTCATTTTTTAGTCACTTTTCTACGCAAATTTGGGTGTCTGAGGAATAATATATTTTCTTCGGTTGATGAATCGCATTTATTTTAAACCACATTTTTCTGCCGTCAAGTCCGGGCCATTGATCTTTGAAAGCCCAAAAATATGCTTATAATTGTGATCATTAATCGTTCGTGCAACACCTGCTAATTGATTGTTTTCATGGGAGACTTGCAGATGATTTTATTATAGACAAAAAGTTTTTTTCACATATATTATAGCTATAAGAAATGCCTCAAACAGTTACACGCGAGATACAGAAGATCTCTGTTGTGACGAGTATAACATGGAATCGTCCGGTCATCATTTAAATATTCACCAATTGCTTAAGATTTGTACAGGCGTTGTGTTAATGCACACCTTGTGTCTCTTGAGATATGAGCTGTATGCATGGTTTATATGTTAGCTATATATTTTAATGCGTAATATCGAGGCAAAGGATTCTGCCACAAATTTGGACTATGTTTTCTGCATATACAACCAAATTAACTTTCGATGTGGAAGACTGCAAGTGAAAGACATGATAAGATGCGTGTACATAATAAAAATAATAATTTTGTGCATTTGCAGTATCATCAAAAAATGCAGCCTCATATATACTTTGATATATTCCAGTCCGTTAAGCGATAAAAGAAAACTGAAAATATTAGAATCACGGTCGAAGCTTAAACCTTCCCATGGCTATCAATTTGGCTCAATTTGATTGTCTTATTATTATGTAGTTATTTGACAGTATTATACGAGCCCACGCGATTCATTGCATGCGGAGGAAGATGAGCCATTTTGCGGTTTCTGCAATGGCGGGGCGTGGGGGAAATCTGAGATATGCACCGGCAAGCTAAGTATCATTTCGTTAAATGAAAATTTCTATAAGATTATTCATTTGATTCCTAGTTCTTTGATCTCTATACGTATTTAATTAAATATGTCACATTTCATTGCAAATTGATGAACTATATTGAATATGCTGGCAAATGAAATCGCTGGTCTTTAGCGCAGACACGTTGCATTATTTTGAGTGAAAACCTAGAAACCAAGCCTTAGAAGACGTATAAAAATTAATTCTTTGATACGTCGAAGAATTACTGCTGGCCATAGGGCGGTGCATGTTCAGAATGTTTCAGTCCCATCCGGCGTTAATTTATCGATTTTTATGACTCTATAGTTTATGTCATTAAACAGGCCCAAAAATTCCATCAATGTTCAAAAATATTCCTTTTTAATTTTCATGACAAATATCACACTCCTGCCTGTAAAGAATGAATTTAGTGATGCTTAAATGCTTTGTCTGTAGTTTGTAGAAAAAATTCTACTACATTGGAAAATAAATTGCAGAGCATCGCCAACTGTCTGCGAGTGATGAAAACCAGGCTTTAATGCCCGTTTACACTCTTTTGGTAGATGTGAATGAGTAATAAGTAACAAATGCTCTAGTTGATGTATAAAATAACTCTTATTTAAATATCAGTAGCTAATACACTCATTTTTATTTACAAGTGTAAATGCCCCAAATCGAAGCAGTAATTCTTTTTAAACCCTATGCTTCCTCAAGAAACACAGCTCTAGTTTGCCAAGACTAAAAAATTTAAAATATCAAAAATAACTTACTAGTCTCCATGGAATTAAACCTGATAAGAAAAAATTAAAAACCTGTCCAGAAAACTTCACTTTAATCGCGTCAGTTCCATCTTGGAAGGCAAGCTAATATAAGATAATGTACAGTACATTAGATTGAAATTAGGGCATATGTATTAAAGTTCAGTTTTCGAGAAAAGTTTCCAAGTATCACACAGCAGAATGCTGATTTCGAGAGTCGGCAGCGACGACAGGGGCGAATTTACTGCGAATACTGTCATACTGACTGTGGTCAAAAAACCTGTTTGGTGATAAGATAACCCCTATTAGCGTTGCCCATCAGAACACATGCACGATAAATGATCGCTTCCGGCTGGTTATATACCAATATGGCCTAATATGGCATAATATCACAGTTCAAAAACTAACTTTCCAAAAACAATCAAACAACTAAGTAAAACATCATCTATTCATAAAAGACGTAATTTCAAATGGAGAAACAGTCTGAATAAAGGTCGCATGTCCACGTCCGCCACACGTGTTAAAGAGTTAAAGTTGTTATTATACAAATGAAGAGAAATATTTTATAAATGTCCATTACATCCAATATCCTCATTATTGAATATCCTAATTAATCTTCGTGCAATACAACTGCCCTTTCAGTCTTACACACGCTAGCAGCTACTTATTTTTTTACTATCTTTTGTTGTAAACTTGTTAATTGCTCTTAAATCTTATGCTATCTAAGATTGTCTTTTGAGTAAATTTCTAATCAACGTTAGTCCTTCTCTTCGTAAAACTGTGTGACACCAAAAAAATATGAGAGAGTTCAAAGTTGAGTTCAACATAAGTAAAAGGGATGAAAATTTCTTAAGTGTTATTACAAGGAAATTTACTTCAGAGTTTAATACACCGCCAAATATTATAATTCCTGGCAGGCAACAAACGTAACTCGTAAACACAACAAGGAAACATGATTTGGCTATTTTGATCTGTTTCAGGAATCGTGCTTTCTTTCCCATGTTTTTCGTCTCGCAACTAGGAGCAGGTAATTGTTTTTTCCTAATAACTTCCCAGAAAATTCTTGAATGAACAAATGCGGTCAAAACAAGAAAAGAAATCAAGTTTGCAAAGTAGATTAACTTATTCGTCTTGTCACCTGAGAAAATTATGCCACCAAGATGATAAAGAGTTTCCAAAATTGAAATGGCCAGAAAGCATTTCAGAAGTCTTCTTTTGGTCACTTTGCCTTCATGGAAAAAGGGGTACAGGACACCAAAATACCTTTCAAAATTCATCATCGTCATCGCCGCCATTGAATAGAAAAACATGAGAGACCCGGCTGTTTTTGTCAGAAAAGCTATCACACAAGATGTCTTCCCGGAAACGTTACACACAAAAAGCACAGCGGACAATGTCATGAAGAAAATCCCGTTTGCAAGATCCACCATGGATTGAATCATGATGAGAAAGTTGGATTTTACTTCTCTCAATTTACGGGACTTCCAAATAGTTGCAACCGTGACACCGTTAAGAAATACGGTGGTAAATATCAGACAGAGATTAATCAAAAGTGCAAATACGTATAGGATTACGCTCCTCTTGTCAGGAATTTTGATAACCACATTCATTTTTACGTCAAGGATGTAACAAGATTCGACAAATACGTGTCCAACCGTTGAGTTCATTTCATTTGGACGCGAAAACTCCTGTAAAAAGTACACTGACGTACGACTGCGAGAAGATCTTCCTTTCACCTGGCCAACAACGAGATTTTACTGTCATTATGGAGTATAAAGAACAGTATATGAGAGTTTTTATGTGATAATTAGGAGCCGGTTGATTCTTTATAATTAAACGGTTTCTCATTAAAAGATATCTTTATTAAATGCCGCGTATTGTTTTTTATTCAGAAGGCATCCTTATTAAATGCTCAATATTTTTTTTTGCTTTCATAGTTTCATCTTTTATAATTAACATTTATAAGTAGCAATCTATATGTACATTAATCAGTCAAAAAAAATTTTTTTCAACTTTGTGTGCTCTCGAATTTTTTTTCAAAATCCATCCAATGGAAATATAGGATGGATGCTAGTTGGAAAGATGAAAGTTGGATGTTTATAATATCCATGCATACTAATCTCCATTTCCATACTATAGATGGATATAGTATGGAAGCAGGATGGGTATAGCATATTTCCATATAGCATGGGTATAGATGTTATAATAAACATAATTCATTTCCCCATTCTTATTAAACTAAGCTCTTCTAATTCTACGTGTCAAAGAGAGCAATTTTGAATATATTTAATTTTTAGCTAGAGAAAAACTTCCCAACAGATGTGTTGTGATAACTGCCGAAAAAACTTCACATTTTGACGTACCTGAATTAATACATTGGTCAGGTAATGTCATAAGCAGGGCCCTAAAAGCTAGTAAGCCTAGCTCACACACAGATGCATTTATATTGCTCTTAACACGAACACATGTCACACGTGACAATTCTGAAGTACACGTCTGTGGGGATCAAAGCGAGATATTTTGTCATTGGTCCTCAATTTTACGACACGAATGACAAAAAACGTCTTTCCTGGTCCTCGGAGTCGTAGCTATAAGCTTAATTAGGGGGGGGGGGGTGCATGTGTGCATATAATTATTCAGATATTTACCCGACCGATTTCTTTGGAATGTTATTATTCCTACAGTATGTAAACGTGAATATATATGAATATAATCTCCCACAATTAAGCGGTCTAGCTACGCAGTTTAGGTCTTTATGTTCATGTGAGTGAAATCAAGGCATGACAATGATGACATGTAAAACTGCATCATATTGGTCAAAATCGCGCGCGTAACTCGTTGTAATATTTTTTATGCTTATACTGATGATATTAATTACTAGAGCTCTTTTCGCATTTTTTAGGGCATATATATATATAATATATTATATATATATATATATATATATATATAATTATATATATATATATATATATACTAATGTCCCAGAAAAAAGTACTCCGGTTTGATTCTTAATAGCTTCTAAACTAGCTAAGGTATTAAACTGAAATAACTTTCACTAGATGGAGGGAAAACTAACTTAGATTTTGATATATTACAGTTGTATTTTACTTAAAAGTTTACGGAGATATCAATGTTCAAAATTGGTAGCGTAATTCTAGATGTGTCTAAATTATGCAAAAAACGCCGTATCAAATATTAATCAAGCTTTTCTCAACTGAAACATGCACTATTAACAGTAAATTACGCAATATGCGACTTTTTTCTTTGGGGATACCTTAAGCACAAATTTGGAATGTACCACACGATCAGCAACCGCAAAGTTTAAAAGAGCTTCGCAACTCAATCGTAACCGCATGCCGTAATCTAGAACAACGAATGATCCATGACTCCTTCGACGCAACGGTCTCACGGGCTAGGCAGTGCATTCGTGTTGGGGGACACGCGATTCCGAACGAATAAATCTTCCTTGTTTTCTGTAACTAATAATACTTCGTTTCATAATAAACAATTTGTCAAGTGTCATTTATTTACCGCTAATAGTGCATGTTTCAGTTGAAAAAAGCTTGATTAATATTAATGATACGGCGTTTTTTGCATAATTTAAATACATCCAGAAATATGCTACCAATTTTGAACATTGATATCTCCGTAAATTTTTAAATAAAATACAACTGTAATATATCAAAATCTAAGTTAGTCTTCCCTCTATCTAGTGAAAGTTATTTCAGTTTAATAGCTTAAAGCTAGTGTAGAAGCTATCATATATAAATCAAACCGGAGTACTTCTCTCTGGGACACCCGGTATATATATAAATAATTTATATATATATATATATATATATATATATATATATATATATATATATATATATATATATATATATATATATATATATATATATATATATATATATATATATATATATATAGTATCTATCTTGACTCTCAGAATTGCATATGATTACATTTGCATGGGATTTCAATCATATTACATAACATATGCAATGCTAATTAGATTTCGAGTATCTATCTATCTATCTATCTGCGGCCAACGGTTTTGCAAACGGGTGTATATATATATAATTTATATATATATATATATATATATATATATATATATATATATATATATATATATAACAATTATAAATACAATTCTTTCAATTAGTTGCTACTTTAAGTTTCATGCACTTAAGCAATCATCATGCAGGCAACGTACTAATGAAAACACGGTTAAATTGCGCGAGCTATTAGTTTGTTGACGCGTTTCAACGTTTGAAATATCCCGCGAGGAATTTGCGTGCGTGCACGCATTTTGTGAAAAGCTCACAGCGTTTGTTAAGTAAAAACTGTTTATTGTAATTCACAATTTGCAGTTTTTCCTCTGTGCATAGAGCGCAGTACTTTCCACCTGCTTTTATGGCGTGCGCTTGAGATAGGATGGACCATTTGATGTCGTAGTCTTTGCCACTTTGTTTCAGCTTCCAAACGTATTTTGACAATTCAGTGCTGTTCTCGTATCTGATGTCGTTAAATGACTTATTGTGGTTTCGGAAGCGTTCTTTCAAAGTTGTCGAGGTCATTCCGATATAACTTTTAGTTTGTTGACTCTCCGCCGTAATCACATCAGCTTTATACACAATATTATTCATAAGACACTTGTTTTCTAATGGGCATTGATCAGGATTTCTGCAGTTACATTTCTTTTGGTTCCGGTTATTCTTTTCTTCAGTCCGATTTTTACGCAAAACGTGTTTGTTATGTTTCGAAATCATGCTTTTCACGTTGTTTAGACAGCAGTAGCTAACTTTAACGGAGTTGCGGTTGAAAATTTTGTGAAGGATTGATGTTGGAGGAAAATGTTTATCGATGAGCTTAAGGAAATCTTTCCCAACATTCGTACGTACGTTTTTGCTGAATGGAGGATTGAACCAGATGATGTTTCTACCTCGCTTGCATCTTTTTGGTGTTGATAATGGTGAATATGGTTGTGTTGATTCTTTGTGGTAACGAACGTCGACATTATAGTTGCTTTCCTTCAGAGCTTTGTTGTAGATAGCGGCAACCGAGTTAAATGCTTGTTGGTTGGATGACAGTGATGAAATCCTTCGACTGATGGATGAAGGTATTTGTTTGGTAATACACGGGGGATGATTCGACTTTTTATGGATATACAGCGGGTCGTTGTTTGGCTTTCGGAAGGGCTTGAAACACTCAGTTTTGAGGTTCAGAGTAACGTCGAGAAAATTAACGGTTTGGTGGTTGACTTCGGCAGTGATTTTAAGTCCAAATTCTTGGAAGGCCGCGCAGAGATCCTTTCTTGCTTTATCTGCTAGACGTCCATTGTTGCTTTTAATTAAATCTAGCCCGTCATCTCTGTATAATCCGATATTATTCTTTCCGAATTTCGAACTGAGGGAATTTAGTGCAAAAAGACCAACTAATTCGCAAATTTCTGCTCCGTCAACATGCGTGCACGCACGCAAATTCCTCGCGGGATATTTCAAACGTTGAAACGCGTCAACAAACTAATAGCTCGCGCAATTTAACCGTGTTTTCATTAGTACGTTGCCTGATGATTGCTTAAGTGCATGAAACTTAAAGTAGCAACTAATTGAAAGAATTGTATTTATAATTGTTATAACACGCTCTGCATTCTATGTATTGAGCACTCTGTGTTCTACAAAAGTCTATTTGGAATAGATTTATAAATTATATATACATATATATATATATATATATACATATATATATATATATATATATATAATATTATATATATTAATATATATATATTGTTTGTTCCCACCGGTGCGAACGTGACGTGACATTACTTACGGGGAATATTGCTCAAAATTTGTATAGATCGAGGAATGTTGTAAACTATATATAGGGATGCTTTTCATCAAATTTGTATATACATGCATGTAGCTATTATATGCTCCGAATGTTCGACATTGTGTAAACTGAAGCTTTACGTTTATGATTCTAATATGACTATTTTTTTATGTGCTCAAAGACAACAGACACAAAGAATAAAAAAAATCCAAAATAAAAGTATACCAGACTTTACGTTTTCCAGTTCTAAAGTTCATTGCTCCCAGACAAAGAAATGCATGCATATGCAGATACGCAAATGTATTTCGTACAGGGACTTTTTTCTGGACGTTCACATGACTGCATGCGCATGCTTACGACTACCGTGTGTTAATTTTCAAAGCAGAACGAACAACGATGAAAATTTTGTGTGAAGAGAATTTAAATTATTTACAAATACATTAATTTCAAAAACTCAGGTTCATTTTATTTACTGCATGCATGATTACGACTACAGTGTATTTTTCTTTTAATGCAGAACGAACAACGAAGAAAATTATATTTTATAAAGAGGCAGACTGCAGATGGCCAATATATAATTATTGTGAATGAAAGATCTTTCGCGCTGCCGAAAGAACTAGAATGAATGGAATGATTGAATTTGCAGAGCGATATTTCACGTTCCTGGCTCTGCAATGAAAAGCGAACAATACGTTTCGACCAATTAATGCACCACGCGCTAATGATTAATTTTGGATTGCACAATTATGTATGGTAATCAATCATATTATACGTGTGAAAAAAGGTCGCGTTCAAAATATTGCCTCGCGATATTTCCCTCATGCTGTTCAGTGAGACCACTAGAACAAACCTGGAGCCTCGTAGTATAAAGTTTCTACCTTGCAATTCTCGTGATCTATTTAACACCAAACCTTCAGCTGGCAAGCAGGGCCATTTCTTGCAGGGCCATTTCAGCCGTGGGAGACTTTAAGGTTTCATATACAAAATATAACTTAAAAAAAAAACTTCAAGATAAAATAGGTTTTGATTTTTAAAATATACACAAATAATTACACAAATCAACGCGTACGATCCAACTCTGGATAAATGAGTCATAAATCCTATAAGTCTAAACATATGTTTATTATATCATTCGTTCTACAAGCATAAGCAAATTTGGGTGTCTGAGGAAAAATATGATTTTGTTGGGATGACAAATCGCAATTTTGCTGCCGCCAAGTCAGGGCCATTATTGTTTGAAAATCCAAAAATATGCTATATAGTAATATTTTTTATTGCAGTGAACATTTGCCTAATCGTTTGTGCAGCACCTGCTAATTAATTGTTTTTGTGTGAGACTTGGGGTCTTAGTGATTTTATTATAGTCAAAAAGTTATTTTCAGGTATAAACATAGCTATAAGAAAGACTTAAACAGTTGCATGGGACATGCAGAAGTTCTCATTTGTGACGAGTGATGTAATTGGGCACGGTCATGGTTTAGAATATTCACTAGTGGCGTCAGATCCGTATAGCTAATTGTGTTAATGCGCGTATTGTGTCTCGTGAGATATGAGCAGTATTATGTAATAACAAGGTCCTTTTCCTCCCAAAATATACATCGGGAAGGGTAGAGGAAGGTTTGCCGCTATGATTTAAAAAATAGTCCAGAGAATCTTCTCCAAATGCAAATTGCTCAAACAAGTAGCTACTTGAAGCTCGGAAAATATAATTTTCAATTCTTACGACTAGATGTTCCAACCATGGTTTCTAATTCGTAAACAAACCAAGAGAAAAGAAAAAGTTTCAGTCGTGTTGAAGAATTGCATCAAAGAAAGTTTTAAAGGACATCTCAAAAATATATTTAGATTCACAGTTTTTGAAAAATATCATTTTAAATATTACATCTTTCATAATTACAAATGATATAATACTCATCAATACGACTATGGTACATTAGCCTATATTAATCCACACACGTTCGTTTGAAACGTTTCGACCTAACGTTGTCGACTTTTAACTAAATTTTTAATCAATGTTAGTCCTTCTTTTCGTAATGCTGCGTTTTGCCAAAAAAATATGAGCGAGTTCAAAGTTGAGTTTGACATAAGTAAAAGTGAAGAAAATTTTTTAAATGCCAATTCAAAGAAACTTACTTCAGTGTTCAGTATGGCGAATATGATCGGTCCTGGAAGGCAACAGGCGTAGGTCGTAAATATAACAAGGAAACATGACTTTGCTATTTTAATCTGCTTCATAAATCGTGCTTTCTTTTCCATATTTTTCGTCTCTGAGGCGTTGCCAGACTCGCAGTCAGGACCAGGCAATCGTTTTCTCTTTGTAGCTGCCCAGAATATTCGTGAGTGAACAAATGCGGTTAAAACAAAGAAAAATAACAAGTTTACAGAATAAACCACTTTTGCACTAAAGTAAAAAAAGCTTAAAGTATAAAACAATGTTTCGCAAATAGAAACAGAAATAAAGTATTTCAAAAGTCTTCCTTTGGTAACTTTGGTCCGGTGGATGAAGGGATGGAGAACACCAAAATATCTTTCAAAATTCATCATAGACATCGCCACTATTGAATAACTGAACAGGAGGGCCCCGATAACTCTTGTAAAAAAGATAAGTACACAAGAATTCTTCCCAAAAAGTTCATATAATAAAACCACAGCAGAAAATGTCGTAAGGAATAACCCGTTTGCGAGGTCCATGATGGATTGAATCATGATCAGAAAGTTGGATTTTATTCCTCTCAATTTTGGAGACTTCCAAATTGTTGCAACCGTAATGCCATTGAAAAATAGGGTTGTCAATATTAGACAAATATTGATAACAAGCGCCAGAACGTATACGAGGATTACGCTCCAAGTGTCAGGAACTTTGATAACTTCATTATTTTTTAGGTCAAAGATGTAACATGCTTCCACATATACGACTGTTGAGTTCATTTTCCTGCTGTATACGAATCGATGTTCTTTAACGCGCACCTTGTGTCTTTGTGAAAGATACAACATATGACTGCCACATGATTTTCTCTTCATGCACCTGGTCAACAATCAGGTTTTGACTCTCATTATGCAGCAGACTAATAGAGCGACGAATTAAGGCGAAATTTGAGGTACGGTAGGTATTTATATAAGGCGGACAATTTAAATCAGTGTATTTTGTAACCATAGAAAATAATTTCTTCAAGATGATTCTGGATTTTAAAACTATCACAACCACGAGACAAAAAGTACAGATGACAAATTATTTATTGTCTTTAAAAAAAGCCTGCGGCAATAATATATTTCATTCAAACAATCCTCGTTGGCTAATACAGTATAATTTAACTAATAATAATAGTAACTAATTTCCAAATTTTTGTTGGGAGTAAATTCGTTCCTCAAACAAAATTTTTGTCGGGAAGTCGAATTTCTACCTTTATAATAAGAAATCAGTGTCATCCAAGTTATATGACTAGCTGGCAGAGAATATTTGAAATCAGTTGCTTTTTTTTTTTTTTTGTACGTATAGGTCTATATGATATACCGCCGGTAAAATGGAAATTGAAAGTCTTTCGTAAATCCGTGTATGGATCAGGAAAAAGCCGTGGTTTTTTGGCACGCATGTGGTATTTTGTTAAGAAAACATTCAAAATGTAACCCATATTGTTGTTTCACAGCAAATTGACATCAGTGTTATAGTAATTGCGTTGGCATCCGAGAAAACTACATGCACTCGTGAAAATTGATTATAGGTTGTTATCCTGCATGGTTGATGAAAACACAAATGGAACCCCCCATAAACATGAACAATTCGTTTAAGCAAAAAAAAAGCTGCATGCAGCTTGACAACAGCGATGCTATAATTGTTGGGATGCAGCACAATGTTGTTCAGTTTTGTGTCATTCAACCGGAGCAACCTAAGAAATATATCACCTCCTGTGTATACGGAACTTTGATGACTAAACTTACTTCCGCGCGTTAAAAATTGACATGAAATGCGCCATAATGATATGGATTGTTTATTCATTTACAAAGTACATGAAATATGATTTTTTAGCCGTGCATACTTTGTAATCAACAGCAAACAATACGTTTCTACCAATTAATGCATGCGGCAGATGCTGACACATAATTATATAATTTTGGCTAATCATCCTACGTGCGAAAGAAAGCCGCATTCTAAATATGGCAATTTCTCCACTCGCGATATTTTCCACGCGAAACGAGATTATTCTTTTGTCCCTATATATATAGGCAACATTTGTTCCAGATGTTTGCAGTGAAAACGGCTAGAACAAGCTTGGAAACTCGTAGTAGAGGAGTTTCCATCTTGTGTGTAGGTCACAACATATTATTGGAAATGATCTGAATGAAATTGTAAATAGATGTGTTTTAACCGTGGTGGGAATTTTATGTCAGATATTTTTTTGTCCGCTTCCACCTAAAAAACACTACAATCAATATAATTTTACTAATTACAATTTTTTATTTCATTTTTTGGTCACTTTTCTACGCAAATTTGGGTGCCTGAAGAATAATATGATTTTCTTAGGATGATGAATCGCATTTATTTCAAATTAAATTTTTCTGCCGTTAAGTCCGGGCCATTGATCTTTGCAAATCCAAAGATATGCTAATAATTAAGGACATTAATCGTTTGTGCAACACCTGCTAGTTGATTGTTTTCGTGGGAGACTTACAGAGGATTTTATTATAGACAAAAAGTTTTTTTCACATATATTATAGCTATAAGAAATGCCTCAAACAGTTACACGCGAGATACAGAAGATCTCTGTTGTGACGAGTATAACATGGAATCGTCCGGTCATCATTTAAATATTCACCAATTGCTTAAGATTTGTACAGGCGTTGTGTTAATGCACACCTTGTGTCTCTTGAGATATGAGCTGTATGCATGGTTTATATGTTAGCTATATATTTTAATGCGTAATATCGAGGCAAAGGATTCTGCCACAAATTTGGACTATGTTTTCTGCATATACAACCAAATTAACTTTCGATGTGGAAGACTGCAAGTGAAAGACATGATAAGATGCGTGTACATAATAAAAATAATAATTTTGTGCATTTGCAGTATCATCAAAAAATGCAGCCTCATATATACTTTGATATATTCCAGTCCGTTAAGCGATAAAAAGAAAACTGAAAATATTAGAATCACGGTCGAAGCTTAAACCTTCCCATGGCTATCAATTTGGCTCAATTTGATTGTCTTATTATTATGTAGTTATTTGACAGTATTATACGAGCCCACGCGATTCATTGCATGCGGAGGAAGATGAGCCATTTTGCGGTTTCTGCAATGGCGGGGCGTGGGGGAAATCTGAGATATGCACCGGCAAGCTAAGTATCATTTCGTTAAATGAAAATTTCTATAAGATTATTCATTTGATTCCTAGTTCTTTGATCTCTATACGTATTTAATTAAATATGTCACATTTCATTGCAAATTGATGAACTATATTGAATATGCTGGCAAATGAAATCGCTGGTCTTTAGCGCAGACACGTTGCATTATTTTGAGTGAAAACCTAGAAACCAAGCCTTAGAAGACGTAAAAAATTAATTCTTTGATACGTCGAAGAATTACTGCTGGCCATAGGGCGGTGCATGTTCAGAATGTTTCAGTCCCATCCGGCGTTAATTTATCGATTTTTATGACTCTATAGTTTATGTCATTAAACAGGCCCAAAAATTCCATCAATGTTCAAAAATATTCCTTTTTAATTTTCATGACAAATATCACACTCCTGCCTGTAAAGAATGAATTTAGTGATGCTTAAATGCTTTGTCTGTAGTTTGTAGAAAAATTCTACTACATTGGAAATAAATTGCAGAGCATCGCCAACTGTCTGCGAGTGATGAAAACCAGGCTTTAATGCCCGTTTACACTCTTTTGGTAGATGTGAATGAGTAATAAGTAACAAATGCTCTAGTTGATGTATAAAATAACTCTTATTTAAATATCAGTAGCTAATACACTCATTTTTATTTACAAGTGTAAATGCCCCAAATCGAAGCAGTAATTCTTTTTAAACCCTATGCTTCCTCAAGAAACACAGCTCTAGTTTGCCAAGACTAAAAAATTTAAAATATCAAAAATAACTTACTAGTCTCCATGGAATTAAACCTGATAAGAAAAAATTAAAAACCTGTCCAGAAAACTTCACTTTAATCGCGTCAGTTCCATCTTGGAAGGCAAGCTAATATAAGATAATGTACAGTACATTAGATTGAAATTAGGGCATATGTATTAAAGTTCAGTTTTCGAGAAAAGTTTCCAAGTATCACACAGCAGAATGCTGATTTCGAGAGTCGGCAGCGACGACAGGAGCGAATTTACTGCGAATACTGTCATACTGACTGTGGTCAAAAAACCTGTTTGGTGATAAGATAACCCCTATTAGCGTTGCCCATCAGAACACATGCACGATAAATGATCGCTTCCGGCTGGTTATATACCAATATGGCCTAATATGGCATAATATCACAGTTCAAAAACTAACTTTCCAAAAACAATCAAACAACTAAGTAAAACATCATCTATTCATAAAAGACGTAATTTCAAATGGAGAAACAGTCTGAATAAAGGTCGCATGTCCACGTCCGCCACACGTGTTAAAGAGTTAAAGTTTTATTATACAAATGAAGAGAAATATTTTAAATGTCCATTACATCCAATATCCTCATTATTGAATATCCTAATTAATCTTCGTGCAATACAACTGCCCTTTCAGTCTTACACACGCTAGCAGCTACTTATTTTTTTACTATCTTTTGTTGTAAACTTGTTAATTGCTCTTAAATCTTATGCTATCTAAGATTGTCTTTTGAGTAAATTTCTAATCAACGTTAGTCCTTCTCTTCGTAAAACTGTGTGACACCAAAAAATATGAGAGAGTTCAAAGTTGAGTTCAACATAAGTAAAAGGGATGAAAATTTCTTAAGTGTTATTACAAGGAAATTTACTTCAGAGTTTAATCACCGCCAAATATTATAATTCCTGGCAGGCAACAAACGTAACTCGTAAACACAACAAGGAAACATGATTTGGCTATTTTGATCTGTTTCAGGAATCGTGCTTTCTTTCCCATGTTTTTCGTCTCGCAACTAGGAGCAGGTAATTGTTTTTTCCTAATAACTTCCCAGAAAATTCTTGAATGAACAAATGCGGTCAAAACAAGAAAAGAAATCAAGTTTGCAAAGTAGATTAACTTATTCGTCTTGTCACCTGAGAAAATTATGCCACCAAGATGATAAAGAGTTTCCAAAATTGAAATGGCCAGAAAGCATTTCAGAAGTCTTCTTTTGGTCACTTTGCCTTCATGGAAAAAGGGGTACAGGACACCAAAATACCTTTCAAAATTCATCATCGTCATCGCCGCCATTGAATAGAAAAACATGAGAGACCCGGCTATTTTTGTCAGAAAAGCTATCACACAAGATGTCTTCCCGGAAACGTTACACACAAAAAGCACAGCGGACAATGTCATGAAGAAAATCCCGTTTGCAAGATCCACCATGGATTGAATCATGATGAGAAAGTTGGATTTTACTTCTCTCAATTTACGGGACTTCCAAATAGTTGCAACCGTGACACCGTTAAGAAATACGGTGGTAAATATCAGACAGAGATTAATCAAAAGTGCAAATACGTATAGGATTACGCTCCTCTTGTCAGGAATTTTGATAACCACATTCATTTTTACGTCAAGGATGTAACAAGATTCGACAAATACGTGTCCAACCGTTGAGTTCATTTCATTTGGACGCGAAAACTCCTGTAAAAAGTACACTGACGTACGACTGCGAGAAGATCTTCCTTTCACCTGGCCAACAACGAGATTTTGCTCTCATTATGGAGTATAAAGAACAGTATATGAGAGTTTTTATGTGATAATTAGGAGCCGGTTGATTTTTTATAATTAAACGGTTTTTCATTAAAAAATATCTTTATTAAATGCCGCGTATTGTTTTTTATTCAAAAGGCATCCTTATTAAATGCTCAATATTGTTTTTACGTTCATAGTTTCATCTTTTATAATTAACATTTATAAGTAGCAATCTATATGTACATTAATCAGCTGCAGAATAATTTTTTTTAACTTTTTATGCTCTTGAATTTTTTTCAAATTCCATACTATGGAAATACAGGATGGATGCTAGTTGGAAAGATGGAAGTTGGATGTTTATAATATCCATTCATACTAATCGCCATTTCAATACTATATATGGATATAGTATGGAAACAGGATGGGTATAGCATATTTCCATTGTATGGTTTTGCAAAACAATATTTCCAGCGAGATGCAGGATTTGCCAGGGAATTTAGTTTGGCGAATAATTCGGGCTAATGGTAATGTGATAATTCCTTTCCCTATTTTCATTAAACTAAGCTCCTCTCATTCTACGAGTCAAAGAGAACAATTTGAATATATTTAATTTGTAGCTAGAGAAAAACTTCCCAACGGATGTTGTATGACAACTGCCAAAAAAATTAAACTTCACATTTTTCCGTACCTGAATACCTTGGTCAGGTAATGTCATACGGAAGGCCCTAAAAGCTTGTAAGCCTAGCTCACATTGATGCATTTATATTGCTCTTTTGAAGTACACATCTGCGGGGATCAAATCGAGATTTTTTCATTCGTCCTTCAATTTACGACACGAATGACAAAAAGCTATCTATGAATATATACCCACACAATGGACCACTTGCGCTTAGGCTAACTTTTGATCGAAGTAATAAGAAGAAAATAAATCACCACAGCTAAAAAGATCTTACTTAAATTAGTGCGAATGCAAAGTTTGGCGGCGAAATCTTGTAAAATACGAAAAATATAGCCATGCGAAGTTGCCAAATTTTGTATACTTTTGTATTACGTGCGGAAATGTGTAACTAATTTAGTTACAAACTTCTGGTCGTAATACAAAAGTATGTAAAAATCGACAACTTCGCATGGCTATATCTTCCGTAATTTACAACAATTTCCAGCCAAACCTGGGATTTTTACTAATTTTAGTATGCTCTTTCAGAAAATGTCCGTTTTAAAGCGGTGGTAAGAAACCCGTCTAAGGCGCAAATCGTCCATTAAGCGATCTAGCTACGCAGTGTAGGTCTTCATGTTCATGTGAGAGCAATCAGTTTGGTCAAAATCCCGTGCGTGACTCGTTGTAATATATTATATTTCCTTGACACGTACGACAGTCGTGAACCGTGGTTTTGCGAAGCAACCATACGTTGTCGGTTCTGTATCATGTGCAGCTGGTCAAGGAACGGGATGTGATCAATCTCTTTAGTTCAAGTGTCAATGAAAAATTCTCCTGGGAGGTGGAGCATAGATCAATCTCGTTAAGCCGAGCATCCCAGATTCTCTTTGAGGGTGGTACGGATAAAGCCAAGCATAACGATGGTTAATTCATCCCACCTGTAGGGACCAGCCAGGCGTGCTTTCAAGAAGAATTTTTGTTGACGATGAAAGCGCTCTACGATGCCATTAGATTGTGGATGACAGCACTGTTATTTTGAGGGAGTTATTTTAACTCCTAAAATAGGAGTTACGGAAAAAGGTACAGAACAACTCACTTTTTGGAGTTAAAAGTAACTCCAGATTTGGAGTAAAATATTAACTCCGTTTTTGCAGTCAGAATAACTATCATTTAGGGGTTAAAATGTAACTCTTAAAAAGGAGTTAAGCAGTGGTAACTCCACTATCGGAGTTTTATTATTTCTACTTTCAGAGTTCTGATGCAAATTGTGTTTGTGTATTGGATTATTAAACTAAAAACATTAAAGCCAAAGGTTCTCGTAGTGTCATATTGGTAAATTTATCTCACAAAATTTCTTATTATCAATTCACATGCATTTGTATAATATTGTGAGTTGTATATTTGAAAAGACAGATCAATACAAAAGCTCTGAATTGCTATATTAATTGTCTGAAAGGATCACCTTTTCATAGCCCACTTTTAACATCAGTTGTTGCTTTTAACCTCAATAATACTCTTCCTATACCCTAAATTATGAATTACTTCTGAAAGACTTTGATTACTGTAAATTTTAAAGTGATAAAATGACCTATTTAATATTGATTTTTGCATTTGGCCCGCTTGAAATGCATCCGGCCCGGTGTGAAATGTGAATAAAACGGCCAAACCAAAGCAACGTAAGGCTAAAATGTGTAAAAACCTTTCCGGAAAAGGCTAAAAGTATGTTAGAAATAAAAAACATACCCGAAAAACGTCTTAGTTTGGATTTTTTACTCCTTTTTTCGCTGCATTTTACGTTGTTTTTCTAGTCGATTTGCCCGAATTTGCCGTGATTTAGTTGCTATGGTAACAATATCTGCCATTTCATTGGCTGTTTCCCGACTAGGATATCCTTTTAAGGAGTTGTTGACGTATTAAAATTCTGAAATGGCTTGTAGCCTTGTAGATTGCAGAAATTATAGTTTTTATATAGTTATTTGCTAATTTTTTTGCTTTTTTTGTGTTTCATGAAGTCAATAATGTAAAGGTAAAAAATATAAACACGTTCTATACCGCAGCTTCAGCCCGGAGGCAAAAATCTGTGCTCTCGGTCTCGAAAACTTCCCTCGGCCTACGGCAAAGGTTAAAAAATAAACACAATCATATATTTTACCGGCAGCTTCGGCCCGGATACAAAAAACTTTGCCGACGGTCTCGAAAACGGAAATAACGACCTCACAGCCAAAATAACATATATAATCAATAGATCATCGTCAGCCCTGCCATTTTTCCCTATTTTATGGGGGGAATGGCTTTGATATACAGATGAACAGAACAGCCTTATAAACTTGAACTTAAAAGTTAAATGCCGTAGGAAGAAACTTTATACATCGGGATGAAGAAAGCGATATAAGTTAAAATATAGGGTTTAGAAGTCAAATTATATTAGTGGCACAAACATTCGTAATTTTTACAAGCCTTTTCCGCCTTTTTCACTCCAGAGTTAAATCAATTCACGTTTATAAGACTAAAATTTATAATAAACTATTAACCCGCTCCTCTTGTGCACGCCATTTTGAATTTTATTTAACTCCAAAAAGAGAGTTGAATTTTTATCACCCCCAAACAAGGGTAATAGGTGAGTCAAAATAACTCATAAAAGAGGGTTAGATTGCCTAACTCCCCCGAAAGGAGTTAATTCTGCATAGTTAATAAGGTCTAAAAATTATTAACCCCTCAAAGAGAGTTATTTTTACTCCAAAACTATAGTTAAATTTTTAACTCCACTAAAAAAGGATAATGGGAGAGTTAAAATAACTCCCTGAAAATAACAGTGAGGCTGTGGTGCGGTTTACGCTTGATTTGAGGCACGATCATGAGGGAGGCCCAGAGGTTAGATTCGAATTGAGGACCACTCACCACGGTCCGAATGCTTTTAAGTACGCCGAACAGTGATATCATAGACAATCCAAAAGACAGGGACTGGAAACGCTGTGATAAAAGCAGCGATGCTGGCGTGCAATCCGTGATGCGCCTAAATGGCTATTTCTGTTTCCCCTACTCCGAACCCTAGAACTCTAGTTTGAATAAAGTCCAGGCTTCCTAATTTACATCTTTTGAACAAAAATAGACCCTTGGGTGCACTTAACCGAATTTTAAGCATATTATGGGTCAAACAGAACTAAAAACTCCCCTTGAGTGCTTGCGTATTGTTTTTGTCTGTAAAAAGGTCGCCATTCTTGTTGTCAAAGTTTGTACTCAGTTCGAACCCTGTAACTATACAGGGTGTCCCAAAAAAAACGAAAACTATTGAAATCACCCATAACAATGCAATTGTTAGAGTTTGAATGCCTAAGCACTCTGTTGGGACCCACAGGTGTATAAATGTTTACCATACTCATTTTTACGCATGATTTTACGTAAAATTTGCTTATTCACAAAAATGATATTTATTAATCAACCATATTTACAATTTTCAAAAATGGATAACATTATTTAGATGTGCATCTTAAGAACCATGACCTTCGACATATCCCCTTTCTCTAGCAACACAAAGCATTTAGCATTTTATAAGTTGCATTAAATCCCCACGGGCTGAAATTCGTTAACACGGCATTCAAATTTTAACAATGAGTGATTTCAATAGTTTTCGTTTTTTTTGGGACACCCTGTAGTTTTAATGCACTTCAAGCTTTGTAATTCACATCTTTTGAACAAAAATAGACCTTTGGGTGCACTTAACTGATTTTTAAACCCATATTGGGTCAAACAGAGCTAAAAACCCTCTTTGAGTGGTTGGGTATTGTTTTTGTCTGTAAAACATCGCCATTGTTGTTGTCAAAGTTTGTACTCAGTTCGAACCCTGTAACTACAGTTTTAGTACACTTCAGGCTTTGTCATTTACATTTCTTTAATAAAGATAAACATGTGGATGCACTTAACCGATTTTTAAACCTATATTGGGTCAAACAGAGCCAAAACATCACTTTGAATGCTTGCGTAATATTTTTGACTGTAAAAACCGAGTCGCCATTGTTTTTGTCAAAATTTGCACTCATTTCGAACCCTGTAACTATAGTTTTAATACACTTCAGGCTTTGTAATTTATATCTTTTGAACAAATATAAATCTGTGGATGCACTTATCCGGTTTTTAAACCTATATTGGGTCAAACAGAGCCGAAAAACCTCCTTCGAATGCTTGCGTAATGTTTTTGACTTTAAAATTAAGTCGCCATTGATGTCGCTGCTGAGTGCTGTCCGCATCACGGATTACGCGCGAAGAAACAATAGCGTTTCCAGTCCCTGTCTTTTGGATTGTCTATGGTGATATCCACCCATGCATGCGCACGTGCACAACTCTTCACAGTCATGTCGGCCATTGGTATCACGTCTGGTCTTCGGGTGTATCGATCAATGCAAGTAAAAACGAAAACTGAACCCATAGGACGGAGAAAGTGGGCCGACGATGACAACATGGACCGCATCGAGCGCTGTTAGTATGTCAATGAATCTTTGATTGCAACTCTTTCAAATCCCAGTCCACCCTCGGAGGTCACGAATAATTCCATCCCTCACAAAATGGGCGCTGATTAGGTTATATACATGTGGATCTGGTGTCAAGATGGGTCATATTGTGGAGCAAGCTGAAGATCTTTCGGCGGACTGGCTCTCGAACTACGCGGCAAAAGGCCTCCTACTCATTATAGGAACAAGTATAATATCACGCCAAAATGGAGTAAAAATTTGATTTATCAGTAGCAGAAAAAGACTGTGTCACAAGTGAATTAGCAACTGGAAATTCTGCCGCTACAGATAGCCAAGTTAAGTTCTGCTAAAATGGTATATTCGACCATGGTCGTGTATACTGGAAAATGGTATATTTTACCATGGTGCAGTGGCCGGAAACGGTATATTATAATATACCGGAATATAGTATACTGGACCATGGTCGAATATACCGGAATATACAGGGTGTATCAAAAAAAAGTAGACAATTTTGAAATGTTAAGAAAACTATAAATTTATCAAAATATCTCATAGATTCATGCTAGTATGGGTACTTTGGCATCTTCAGGTCATTCTAACACTAAAAACAAACAGAAAAATTAACCTCGAAAATGGAAGAGCGGTTTGTGGAAGCATCATTTTGAATGGCTTGTGCCAACATGAATGAGAGGTTTAAAATCCAATTTGAATTCAAGGGCTGAACGTTTGGGTATTTGTTTACAAAGAATCGAAATTTCAGAAATTTTGATGAAAATTAAGTCATCCGCGCAACTGCGTAAACGTGGGCTTTTTTCCGTTTAACTCGCAGCTTGAGTAACTTTTTTCATGCACGAATGATTTCATGCATGAGTGATTGCTCGGGTGATTAAACTAACAATGGTGTTGTGAAAAAAGTTACTCAAGCTGCGAGTTAAACGGAAAAAAGCCCACGTTTACGCAGTTGCGCGGCTGACTTAATTTTCATCAAAATTTCTGAAATTTCGATTCTTTGTAAACAAATACCCAAACGTTCAGCCCTTGAATTCAAATTGGATTTTAAACCTCTCATTCATGTTTTCACAAGCCATTCAAAATGATGCTTCCACAAACCGCTCTTCCATTTTTCGAGGTTAATTTTTCTGTTTGTTTTTAGTGTTAGAATGACCTGAAGATGCCAAAGTACCCATACTAGCACAAATCTATGAGATATTTTGATAAATTTATAGTTTTCTAAACATTTCAAAATTGTCTACTTTTTTTTATACACCCTGTAGTATACTGGACCATGGTCGAATATACCGGAATATAGTATATTGGACCATCAGTGGTCGAATATACCGGAATATAGTATACTGGACCATGGTCGAATATACCGGAATATAGTATACTGGACCATGGTCGAATATACCGGAATATAGTATACTGGACCATGGTCGAATATACCGGAATATAGTATACTGGACCATGGTCGACTATACCGGAATATAGTATACTGGACCATGGTCGACTATACCGGAATATAGTATACTGGACCATGGTTGAATATACCGGAATATAGTATACTGGACCATGGTTGAATATACCGGAATATAGTATACTGGACCATGGTCGAATATACCGGAATATAGTATACTGGACCATGGTCGATATACCGGAATATAGTATACTGGACCATGGTCGACTATACCGGAATATAGTATACTGGACCATGGTTGAATATACCGGAATATAGTATACTGGACCATGGTCGACTATACCGGAATATAGTATACTGGACCATGGTTGAATATACCGGAATATAGTATACTGGACCATGGTCGAATATACCGGAATATAGTATACTGGACCATGGTTGAATATACCGGAATATAGTATACTGGACCATGGTTGAATATACCGGAATATAGTATACTGGACCATGGTCGAATATACCAACATGAGCTCCACTTCTAAATTTATTATATCAATAAATTCTTAAACACATCCGAAATTACTAAAACAATAATTTCGCGACGCGTGGCCGAGTGCGCCCATTGGCGATACAGCCTGGTGATTAAATTAATGTAGCGCGAGCAAGATGGCGGAAAGCGAGGAATGCGCGGGAAGTTCACTGTGCGTGGGTAAGTTATCGTTTATTTGCATATTTGAATATTTTAGCATTATCATTTTAATTCCGCTGTTTGTATTTTAACGAGTGACAAAGCGAGATTGTGATATTAACTCAGCTTTCTGATATAAAACGTTGTTATTTTTAAGACAATAATGCATGGATTGATCATTGATGGCTATCCTCGGCGAAGTGTCAGAAAAGCCCATTTATTAACAGCTGATGATTTTATATAATTTAATATCGTTATTAGCATTCGTTTTAGTAGATAGAAGTTCAGTCTTAACGCAGAATGTCAGCACTTATATACTGTGTTCCGTGGTGCCAAGTGCAATTTTCGTGTAGTAACGCCACAGATTATATTTTTTATACGTTTATACCAATACCTCTGTGAATGACTGCGATCAGAAATTTCAAATTTGTGGATGTTTAGCAAACATATGATCCTCTATTATGTATATACTGTTCCTTCCTAAGTTATCAATGACAATATAAATTATTTGACCATCAAATTTTTCTTAATTTACGGTTTCTGAATGTAATGGCAATTAATATATTAGATTAAGATTCCCTTGTTATTTGCAATTTAAGGGATAAGCAAAAGACAAATTACTGAAGAGCAATTAAGCTTAAAAATGTTACAGCTACTACCGAGCAATTAAGCTTAAAAATGTTACGGCTACTATGAACTTTTGTATATTTTGCATGCAAATGGAAAATAATTTCATAAATAACTTTATATATGATCCCTAAGACCCCAATAATCTTTTTTGAAGCAAAATGGTGAATCTACACTAATCGTTCATAACAAACTTATTTTCCACATTAAATATAAATGTTTTTTTAGATTCAATTACAGTCAACACCTGTCTTAAAAAAGGGATGAAAGTAAGTTTTTATTATGTTAATTTGCTACGACTGATGAAATCCAGCTAAGTGCCAAGCAAGTCTAGTATGCAACTGTACAGTGTGTGCAGTCTTTCTCAGATTTGCATTGGGTAAAATTGAGTATTACCCAATTTAAAATTACCCAAGTAAATTTAGTATAGCACAACATGTACCATTGCCCCCAAAACCTATGTATGCATTATCAAGTTTATTGGCTTTTAAAATACATGCAGCTACTTATTGACTCTGTCTAACACAAGAGTATTTTACAAGATATGAACAAGAGTGGGGTTTTTTTCAAAATCATGATCAGACAGACTTAGGTTTTGATGAATTTAGCTGTAACAACTAAAGTACAATTAGGCATATCATTGAGCAATGCAAATTAGTGTGTTAAGTCACCTGCAACTGCCATTGGCATTCTTACCTGAAATGAAGTAATTCTTTACCACTCATGTTTCATATACAAGGGCTGTGATTTTATCTAATGACTAACAGCAAATGTTGTGTAAAACCATTTAGTGGCACGTGATTATTGTGCTCAGTTTGCCAACATTACCTGAAAATGAACAGTGTATTTTTATCAAATAGTTCTTAGGTAACATGCAGTTCCTTATTTGTAAGTTTTTAGCTAACCCAAAAATAAAATAAATAGATGTGGTATTTAAACCCCCTCTCTTACTACACTTGCCAACTAATTAAAATAAAAGAATCATAATTGAATTTATATATACCTAGAGATGCTCTGGGTGTGGACTGGAACAAGGGATTGCAAAAAAGGTTTGCAAGAACCAAGGTTGTTCTTTGAGGTTTCCAACAAAAGAGAAGAATTTGGATGCTTTAAAAAATATGAGCAATCCGAACATTACGCAACAAAGGAAGCACATGGAAAAACGAGTATGTTTACAGTACAGCGTCCAAGCTGGGATATCTCAAAGTATGATTTGAGTGCAATTTAGAATTTTTGCACAGTCATGTCCTGGAAGTGAAGCTGTGAAGAATGATTGTAGTGAGGATATTGCGTATGACGCACATGCAAAATAAGTTGAACAGCCAGTTTTATCGGTTTCACTTCCAAGAGTTTAGGAAGTTGTCACATGACTGTGCAGATCCTCTATTTTTTAGGGGCTGTTTACATGAGCCTGGTTACCCGAGATTCAACGAAGTGTGAGATTGTTATGAGGTATTGAAATAAGTCTTTATGAAACCAAACAAGCACATGATATTATGTTATATACTCATTTCAATGCCTCAATGTCGTCTCATGCTTCGTTAAATCCCGGCTAAGTGGGACCATGTAAACAGCCCCTTAGTGTCTCGAAGGCTATAAAAGGGTACGAATCCGAAGAACGAGTGATAATTGCAATTTCTCCTGTTGTTAAAAACTAATTCCACTGTAGTTATATCTAATCAAATTTGAACAATTTACATAGCTATACAGTATATAGTGTAGAGTATTATTGTGTTACTATATAAAGCAAAATCACATTTCGCTGTTTTTCATTTAGGCTGATATTCTGAACATCCACAACAACTGTGATATTGTCATTTTAATGCATCACAAGCATGGAAGTGGCGATACGTTAACTTTCTATGGAACGGAAGGAGCTGGAGTTTCTTTCATCGGAAACAAAAGTACCATAGAGACTTCCGAAGGTGGTCGAGTAGCACTCAATTTATTTAGAAAATTCATTGAAGGTAAATACGAAATGTTATGACGGACAAGCATATGTGCAATACAATATTATTCCTATTCTATTTGCTAGCACCTCACACCAAAGATAAAGTAAATTCAAAAATTCCTTGGCTTTGGAGCAAAAACTACATTGTCAGACAGCTTGTGATGAACAATGGTCCTCTTAGGTTATTTTGTGCATTTTTAATTTTTGCACCCCTTTCGAGTTTCCTGTGAAAGTCCTTAATACCGCCCGAGAGTGCCCGGGAGCAGCTGAGAGCCTGAGAGCGCCCGGGAGTACGCAAGGGTGAATAAATCTATGTGTGATTCCTTTTGAAGATTTTTGACTTCTTTTTTTCAACAAAAACAATGTTAAACATTTCTTCTAAATTTTCTTTCAACGTGGAAGAAAATGGATAGAAGGTCATTTCTATAAAATGGGTTGAAGGTAATTTCTGCGCCAAACTTAAGAGGCGAAAATGATGCTTTAAGAGACAAATTGCTGGTTAATTTAATGTGTTTTCCACCAAAATCACTGCATGGTTGTTAGAATATATAAACTGTTCATCATGCAAGTGATTTCACTACGTATGGTAGCCTTCCCAAATTGTGACAAATTTGTATTTGCATTTGTTTATTTGGTATTAATCAGGTCTTCGCTGTAGATAGTTATATATTTGTCAACATAAAGATTTAAGTGACGTTGTTGTATCTTGGGTATTTATGTTCGGTAACCACGAAGCTAAATTAAACTGGAAGTCAATCGCCAAGAAACAAAAAAACAATGTGTGTTACTCTAGTAGGTTACAGAAGTCAGAAGGGCAGATTTTCTATAGGCGACAACTTTTCAGAAGCTCACTCTGTCTACCAATTTCCGGCTTGTTTTTAGCCAACAAACTTTATATTTACAGAATTACTTTTTTGGGGACACCCTGTATACTATGTTATATTTAAAGTACAAACCAGTGCGTGACCATGCATTCAAATTGCAACAAAAGCTTCACTTCGATAGGGGGTACTTTTAGGGCGGACAGCGCCGGACACAACGTATAGTGCGCTGTTATAATCAACCAATCAACCATTCAAAATCTCCCTTTAGTTGCTAAGAGCCTAAGTATAATTAGTATATGTGCTTTTAACAGATGTTATTATTTTTACCTAAAATTTGGGGATATTTTCTATGTATTTTAGAGTATAAAGAAAAAGAAGGCTTGCAACAACTGCCTGAAAAACAGCAACAAGAACAACCACAGCAGCAGTCAGAAGAACAGCATCCACATGAACAACTTCCACATGAACAATTTCCACATGAACAACAAGAGCAACAACAACGACGACAAGAAGAAGAACAACAACAACCACCACCACAACATGACTGCCAACCAGAGGAAGAACAAACTACTCTCATGATGTCCAAAAAGCTGCAATGGAAAAGCCAGGTTCTCTCCAAGATTCTGGGTAAAAAAGAAGCAAATAATGTTCTCTATGGTGGAATGGTAGCTTCAGAGGAAAATGTTGAGGTTATCGATTTAACCTTAAATCAAAATGAAAGGTTAATTTTGTATCTTTCTTGTAAAAGTTATTTCGATCAAGATGCCTGGTGTGCTGTTGGTTCCAATATACAACATAGATTAGATGCCACTGGAATTATTCTTCCTGTTTACAATGCAACGAAAGACCCGTATTGGCTCTTCTATTTTCCTGGAAAGTTGGATATTGTAATGACTTCAAAATCTACTACAAAAATAACTGGCTTTTGGTTGGATAGTTGTGGTGCACAAAAACATGTGTACCAATTGATGTCAAATGAGACCAAAATATTTGGGAAAAATATTGTTAAAACTGAACATGGACCATTGTACTATATTTGTGATTCAAAGCTTTCCTCTGGTTCCATTTGGAAGATACCCCCAATTTTCAACGATACCATTATCGAAGTTTTGCCTTCACAATAAATGATGTCTGCAATACACATTTTCATGAAAGACAGTGTTTGATCGTGGCAAACAGGGACAAATATAGTACAATATACGAACAAACATCTCTATTGTTATTAAGTTATTAGCTTAAAGTTTCACAAAACTTTCTTTTGCCGTACTTTTGTAGTATCTGTCACATACTTTACAAGAGAAAAAGTCAATGCATGCATGTGCGGAATTGTCCAATAATTTACATCCACAGTTCATAGAATTTGCACATGTTCTTTTGCAATAAAGCCTGAAGTCTTTAGGGAGAGGTTTGCATGAACTACCACCATTGCAAATGCATTTAAACTTAGGATAATTGAACAATGCACAAAAGCGAAAATAGGGACAAAGATATTGCAGGTAGTCAATTGCAAGCTTGCAGTCATCTATGTCTATATTATTCATGCATGTCTTATGCATATAAGAAGCAATAGTAGATTTACTTTTGTAACCATTCTTTCTTGCCACCAATCCCAATGCTATAACTTGGTAAGGGTACATTTTATGGACAAAGTATCTAACCATTTCTTTTAAAGAGTGCATTTCTTTTTTGCTATAGGATGTCTCATTTCTTTTTAGCTTTGACTTCAATTTAGGCAGAACTCCACCACCAGTACAACAATATTGCTCACTTGTGGTTTGTTTTCCCATTATGACATGTTTATCCCTTAGTGAGGTCTCACCCTTCAAATGTTGCCATGCTTTACCCAGTCTTCTTTGCATTTTATTGGAATTTTCTGTATTCACATGAGGTAGTATTGCTGGAGTGAGGGGGTTTTCTTTGATTATTTTCTTTTTAGTTACCTTGCTATCTGATTTGCATTTTTTAGCACATGGTAGTTTGTTGTAATCCTCCATTGAATATATTTTATGACACCTCTTCAGATGTGGTAACAATAACAGTGTTTTTTGACATAGTTTACAAGTCTCCTTCTTTCGGTATTTCATATGATTTGGTGTACCAGTCATTGTAGGTGGCAAAGGTAAATATCTGTGCATTTTTGCTGATAAAGTTGGGTGAATTCTTTTTAGATGTACATCTAGTCGTTTGAGATAACTCCCATATTTTTGGCAACTCTTTACTTTGCAAATTCCTCCTTTAGCCTGCAAAACACATTATAGAACAATTAAATGTAGATGAAAATTTATATCCATTTTGCATGCAATTATAGGCAAAAACTACAAATATAACACTAGATAATGGTGGTCATAAATATGAACTAAAAGGTTTGCAGAATGTATTATACGAAAGGCTATATCTAAAGCTCAATTTAAAAGATATATGAAAGCTCAATAATAAGCTAATTAAATGTTTCATTATCCATGCAATTACTCAGGGATTTCATTCAGTTTACTGAATAATGTGGGCAACAGGGCAAGACAACATTGCTCATTCCTGCTCACATCAATTGATTCAATACTGCAAGACCCTAGTCATTATTATAGATGTGTAACTAGATATTCAAATCTGTGTGTGAAGCTACTTCACACAACTTCTAATTGAAGGCAAAGAAGCCATAGTCCCCATAGATGTTGCTTCAATATAATATATAATTTATAGAACTCTCCTTTAGGGATATATCTTTTAATTCCCTGTGAATTCAATATTAAAGCAAAATTGACATTGTCCAATGAGGACAGAGCAATATTCAATATATATGCAAAGAACTGTGCATATTTTAATAAATAAGATATACGGCAATACAGAAACAACGACATCTTTATCTTATAGCTGTCTTTATAACAATCAATTTATAATTTGAAAAACTCACCATCTAAAAAATAAATAAAGTTTCACAGAGAAACAAATCAGGTATTACAAAACGACGAAGTTCACTTGGATTAATTTAGGCCGGCCAAGCAGTACCAAAATTAGAACTTCCAATTTCAGTGATAAAAATATTATATTTCCTTACATTTCCTTAAACTCAATATATAATAGAGCCTTTCGATAATTACGTCACAACATTACCGTTTTAAATGGATTTAAAGTTTTAGATGGATTTAAAGTTTTACTCTCACAAGCTACGTGGAAAGATGCAAAACATCCTTCTTCAAAACATGCATGAAAAATAATTTTTAATTTTGACCAATAAATGTGGAAATAAGTCGTAACATTAAAACGAGACTACCAGGCAACGACCAGCAGCCTCGTTCTTGTGTTACGGTTTATTTTCACACTTGTTTGCCAAAAAGAAGAATTGTTTTTCATGCATGTCTTGAAGAAGGATGTTTTGCATCTTTCGACATAGCTTGTGAGAGTAAAACTTGAAATACATCTCATTTAAGTTGGTTCTAAATTTAAAACGGTAATGTTGGGATTGGTAAAACGGTAATGTTGGGATGTAATTATCGAAAGGGTCTATTGGTTTCCCCCTTTTAACGTTAAGGCGGAAAAAATAAAGGCCTGACATTCAGGTTAGTTAACTAAGGGAAAAAACATTGGTTTTAATACACCCTAGTTTTACAACAGTTAAGCACCCTGTTACCGAAAGATAACACAAAAACGCACAAAACAGTAAATTAAGAACAAAAACGTGACAAATATGCGAATTTGTCAACATTGGTGTTACTGCATCATTGTTTTACAGCAGTTAGGGCACCCTGTTGCCACAATAAGACACAAAAACGCACAAAACAAACACATTAACAACAAAAACGTGTTAAATATGTGAATTTGTCGACATTGGTGTTACTACATCATAGTTTTACAGCACTTAGGCACCCTGTTACCAGAAGATGGTACAAATACGCACAAAACAGTAAATTGGGAACAAAAACGTCACAAATATGCGAATTTGTCAACATTGGTGTTACTACACCATAGTTTTACAGCACTTAGGCACCCTGTTACCAGATGATGGTACAAATACGCACAAAACAGTAAATTAGGAACAAAAACGTGACAAATATGCGAATTTGTCAACATTGGTGTTATTACACCATAGTTTTACAGCAGTTAAGCACCCTGTTACCAGAAGATGGTACAAATACGCACAAAACAGTAAATTGGGAACAAAAACGTCACAAATATGCGAATTTGTCAACATTGGTGTTACTACACCATAGTTTTACAGCACTTAGGCACCCTGTTACCACAAGATGACACAGAAACGCACAAAACAGTAAATTAAGAACAAAAACGTGACAAATATGCGAATTTGTCAACAGTGGTGTTACTACACCATAGTTTTACAGCAGTTAAGCACCCTGTTACCACAAGATGACACAGAAACGCACAAAACAGTAAATTGGGAACAAAAACGTCACAAATATGCGAATTTGTCAACATTGGTGTTACTACACCATAGTTTTACAGCAGTTAAGCACCCTGTTACCAAAATGGTACAAATACGCACAAAACAGTAAATTAGGAACAAAAACGTGACAAATATGCGATTTGTCGACATTGGTGTTACTACACCTAGTTTTACAGCTTAAGCACCCTGTTACCACAAGATGACACAAAACGCACAAAACAGTAAATTGGGAACAAAAACGTCACAAATATGCGAATTTGTCAACATTGGTGTTACTACACCATAGTTTTACAGCAGTTAAGCACCCTGTTACCACAAGATACACAAAACGCACAAAACAGTAAATTAGAACAAAAACGTGACAAATATGCGAATTTGTCAACATTGGTGTTACTACACCATAGTTTTACAGCAGTTAAGCACCCTGTTACCACAAGATGACACAAACGCACAAAACAGTAAATTAGGAACAAAAACGTGTAAATATGCGAATTTGTCAACATTGGTGTTACTACACCATAGTTTTACAGCACTTAGGCACCCTGTTACCAGAAGATGGTACAAATACGCACAAAACAGTAAATTGGGAACAAAAACGTCACAAATATGCGAATTTGTCAACATTGGTGTTACTACACCATAGTTTTACAGCAGTTAAGCACCCTGTTACCACAAGATACAAAAACGCACAAAACAGTAAATTAAGAACAAAAACGTGACAAATATGCGAATTTGTCAACATTGGTGTTACTACACCATAGTTTTACAGCAGTTAAGCACCCTGTTACCACAAGATGACACAAAACGCACAAAACAGTAAATTAAGAACAAAAACGTGACAAATATGCGAATTTGTCAACATTGGTGTTACACCCATAGTTTTACAGCAGTTACACCCTTTACACAAGATGGAAAAAACGCACAAAACAGTAAATTAACAACAAAAACGTGAAATATGCGAATTTGTCAACATTGGTGTTACTGCATCATGTTTTACAGCAGTTAGCACCCTGTTACCACAATAGACACAAAAACGCACAAAACAAAATTAACAACAAAAACGTGTTAAATATGCGAATTTGTCGACATTGGTGTTACTACATCATAGTTTTACAGCACTTAGGCACCCTGTTACCAAGATGGTACAAAACGCACAAAACAGTAAATTGGAACAAAAACGTCACAAATATGCGAATTTGTCAACATTGGTGTTACTACACCATAGTTTTACAGCAGTTAGCACCCTGTTACCACAAGATGGTACAAATACGCACAAAACAGTAAATTAGGAACAAAAACGTGACAAATATGCGAATTTGTCAACATTGGTGTTACTACACCATAGTTTTACAGCAGTTACAGCACTGTTACCACAATGGCAAAAAACGCACAAAACAGTAAATTAACAACAAAAACGTGTTAAATATGCGAATTTGTCAACATTGGTGTTACTACATCATGTTTTACAGCAGTTAGCACCCTGTTGCCACAATAAGACACAAAAACGCACAAAACAAAATTAACAACAAAAACGTGTTAAATATGCGAATTTGTCGACATTGGTGTTACTACATCATAGTTTTACAGCAGTTAGGCACCCTGTTACCAGAAGATGGTACAAAACGCACAAAACAGTAAATTAAGAACAAAAACGTAAATATGCGAATTTGTCAACATTGGTGTTACTACACCATAGTTTTACAGCAGTTAGCACCCTGTTACCACAAAATGGTACAAATACGCACAAAACAGTAAATTAGAACAAAAACGTGACAAATGTGCGATTTGTCGACATTGGTGTTACTACACCTAGTTTTACAGCAGTTAAGCACCCTGTTACCACAGATGACACAAAACGCACAAAACAGCCAAATTAGTATACTTTCATATACCTTTAGTTAGCAATATATATAGAACTTGACATAAGTAAATCCTCATATCTGTTTATAATTTCCACGGCCAAAAAATTGTTGCCTTGACAAAGATATTATATTTTAATAAGTCAAAATATAATATACGACTTCAAAAGGGTATTGTTCCAGGACGCCCTTAACTTTACGAAACAAAGTTGATTTTGTACAGAATTCAGAAGTTGTGTTTAAATATAACGACTTTTTAGGATTTAAAGCGAAGAAAATAACTTTACGAATTATAACATTTTACAACAAGCACGAATAATTAGGGACGTATCGACCATCTTAGGTGTCAAACTCCCATTCGGAATAGATACTCTCATTGTCGTTATCAGTGTCACTGTCGGTTTCACTATCCATATCAAAATTTGTATCTCTTTCCAGCTCATCCTCCACATCTTCATAGGATTGCTTAGTATTGTCATTGTGCGACTCAATTATGTCCTGGAATCCAGACAATTGTAAACCGAGAACTGGCAAAAAGATTGGATTCCAAGCCTTAATTGTTGCATGGCAAAGTTAATTCCTTCGTTAACCAAGGCAAGCTTTCCTCTGACAATGGTCCTTTTGACTGAGCTTGTAGAATAGGTTTTTGCCTAAAATAAAAAGATTTCAATATACGTTACATAAAAAGCAATCGCATAGCTTACAGATGTGGCTTACAGAAATGTCGAAAAGGAAATTGCGGACCTAAATAACTTTTAAATTATCGCATCTTCGCATTAGATACACACAATTAACACCCAATAGACCTTCCAAGAGCTTACATAATGGCCAAACAATAAAAAATGTGCGTCCATGAGAAGGTATGTACGGCGTAGGTTTTTAGCTTTTTGATACACCATGCATGTAATGCAGTAATTCCAACCATAACATTTTGCTCGTATACAAGAAACTTCGTGCTTCGTGAAGATGGTTACAATATGGTAGCTGAAATGTTCACTGCATGATTCAGGATATGGGCTATCCACAAATATGCATAAATTGTACTTCATCACCCTTTAAACCTACAAAGTAATTACCGCCGAAAAACATACCACACACACAGCACTTTCCACCGCAAGAACAGGCTGTTCACCACCACATTGGCTGCGACTTTTACCTATATGTTCGAAAATTAAAAATAATTTTAAGCCTGGTTTTCAGATGTCAAGGGCCACCGACACAATAACCATCGTCAAAGAATTACGTTATATGAAAACCAGCCTTTACACCTGCAATAAAAATTTGGATCTGTTGCATTTAGCCGAATAGACTGCAGTTCAGTCAAGGTTATATTGCTTATGTTCTTTGACGCGCAGCTCACAGAGTTTAAAAACATAATTTACATTTTTCCAATAAGGACAAAAGCTTTTTGCAATCGATCGCTGAAAACATACTCTATATTTCACAATTCTAAAAGTGACCGGGAAAATTACCTTGCAGCAGGTTTTCCAATTTTGCAAGTTCGCTATAAAGTGCCGGAAGGCATTTCTTGGTGTAATATTCAAGGTATTGGAACATTTCCTTTTTAGTAACTTCGATTTCCTCCTGAAACCGTTGAATTTCCATCAACTTATCCACCACAGATCGTCTCGTTACCAAAGGCACTATTGTATGAAAGGCACAATATATTCATATATAATGTACTACGCGTCCGGCAATTTATAATTATGTACGTACAAGTTCTATTTGCAAGCCTGGCTCAGTCTGTATACGAGAAACAGTAGCTACTCACACTCATCAACTGGCTCGTTCCGAGAATTCCATGGAAACTTTCCATTTAAAATTTCTTCTATGTTGCTTAGCGGTTCGTCTGCAATTCGATTATAATTTGAAATCAAAGAATGGATACTCTCTTTCTCTTTGCTGATCTTTCTCCTTAACTTATTTCGTTGCTTCGAAGAATCTTGAAGAAAATAATATTTGGTTAAAATGTTACCTTCCCTTTATCCCGCATGTGGAGGCTAATTTTCCGCGGTTTCGTTTTTTATGGGTGTTTTACTCGCACGGAAACGTTGGCTTTAAATGTTACTACTGAAATAAAGGAAGAGACACTGAAAATGTAGCTATTAAATGTAGAACCACCTGCAAGTTTTGCAATGTTAAATGCCAGATGAGAGATCGCGTTATGATGGAATTCCATATTGTATCTCAAATATTCCAAAGATTTATTTTTTAAAACACCTTCACCAAAGGAATAATTGCGACAGATCTTGGGCTGAAACTGTTTAGATTTTTCCTTATAAATCTTTTCAGCAACGTCAAACAAGGCCTTCTCTTTTGGCGTTAACACATCTAATGTGAGCAAATGACATATGTATTTCATTTCCTCCGGAGTTATGGAATATCTTTTATTTCTCGATTTTTCATCCACTGACATAAATTTGAAAGAGAAAAAGAAACACGTCGTCATTGCACGAAAAAATTACACCAAGACATCGCATTCTGAGAAGAGCATACCTAACGTTTTTAGTTTTATTATTTATAATAATAGATTCGCCACAGTATCATGTACTGCATGTAAACTGAACAAAACTACACAAAATTCTATACGTACGTTTAGCAGCGTCAAATATATCTTCTTTCCATTTCTGTAATGTTGTTGGATCACACTCAAGTTTCTCTGACATGCTTTCTAATTCTTTCTGCATGATGGCGGTTTTATCTTTAGCCTAGAACCATGCATATAAAAGTACAGAACACATTATTATTTTTCCAAGAGAAGATTATACATTTCAGTACTCCCCTTTCCGTGCATGGGAAATTTGCATTGCATCTACATATTTTTCAATCCTCCACGCTTTAAATTTCTACCCACACCTTTTTTTTTAATAAATTTTGTTTTATTTTTTTGACGAAAACTACCGAAACGGATTTGGCAAAGTATTTGTAGCTATGTTATGTGACAAGGGGGGATTTCGTTTTAAACTATTCGGCATATTTGCTTACACTTTTTAGGCTAAGCCAATCAGAATGCCTAAATTTTTAATACATCATGTAAAATGATGATTATTCTGATTGGGTTACTGAAAATGTAAACAAACTTACTGATTGGTCTAAAACGAAATTTCCCTTGTTATGGTTTCCCTTGTTATGGTATAGTTACTATTACTATTAGGTAAAAAATAGAAAAATTAATAACTTTTGTATATCTTTTCGCAAGAATACTTGACAGTTTGGTTATTTTTCTTTTATTCCACTCCAGTGCATGTTCAGTCAGCAATTCCTCTCGTCCTATGTATGCATACATCAGAATTAAACGTTTAACTGGTTTGATAATTTTATTGCACATGCTTACCTTCAGGTAACATATGCTTGGTAGTGCACCCTAACCGCGAGAAATGACTGTTAATCTGTTCTACTTCCTCTCCTGTTGTTGCAGAAGCGCCATCTTGCCATCGCCCTCCCCAAATAACCTGCAAAAAAGATTACACAATGGACACTGCACTTGACTGCACACTTGCCACGTACGAAATATAATAAGCACAAGGAAATTTACCTGGCAATACCAAGCATGTGCTTTGGCATGCATTACGGAAAGAGCAGGTTTCATCTTTTGAGATGTGGTTACATCATTTTTACACAGCCAAGGCCAATACTTGCAGATGACATCATACCAGAAGAATTGTGTTGTACGACGAAGGTAATATTCCTTTTGCATATAATGTGCATAGCCATACACTTCTCCGTGCTTCATGCTAACTGCATGCTGGGCAACACTGTGACGACAGCCAGCAATTTCTAGCCCAGTTTCATCAACAATTTTCTTTTTCTTCAAAGTATTTCCAGCAGCATGCCAAATAGAATCGCCACACTTAGAATCATCTGTGACCTAGGGTAAAGTATAGCCGAATTGAAACAGCTCGATTTTAGATTATTTTTATACGTACAGTAGATCCACTTGGTATAAAAATAATCTAAATATTTGTTACAAATCATAGCATTACGGTCAGAAACTTCCCACACCAAATGTCACACATTGATATTTAATGGGACTATTGTTCTATAATTGTTTTGAGGTAAACGAAAATTCGTATTGTTTGAGAAGACAAATTGTAACAATACCTTTTCCTTTCCTTTTTTGTAAATTTTACAGAGATGATGTTGAACTTTTTCATTTGAAGCAATAAAAGCATCTCCATAGTAGCAATCTCTTTTCCTGCTAAATAATTTCAATTTATCCTCTTTAAAACATACATATGATGAAATAACTTTGAAACTCTTTCTAGGTGATATACAAGACGCATTTCAGTTGTATATGAGCTGACGATTTCCCTCCAAGCTAGTGCATTCCTGCAATGCATCGTCTGTGATTCAGTGTACAAAATGTACTTACATCCCAGCAGATTTGTACCGATAAAGTTTCATGTTACCATCCATGTGAACGGAGTGTTGCTGCTGTTCACATGCAGGGCACTCCATCCAGTTAATATGCCGTAGTTTGTTCAATTCATATTGGCAATATTTCCATTCACGAAAAGAGCTACCAAATGTTTTGCTGTTAATTGTTCCCATCTATATAAAAGATAGAGAAAGATACATCAAACTAATATCTGTACAACTATTTAACTACTGAGGCAATTAGCAAACATAATCATAAAAGAACAGGATTCCATTTTTTGCATGAAGCGATACATTGAAGTTGATACTTAGAAGTTGGTTTAAACGTACCCGCCCTTTTTGTATCGAAAACATTTCTAGTGATTTCACAAAACTATTTTGAGAAATTCCAGGAACAATCTTCTGTAAATTATCCCAGAAATGAAAGAGATCTTGGTGAAATACATATGTCATGTCACGAATAGTTCCAGGCCAAAACCCCAGCTGTATTAAAACATGGGGACTTGTTGATGAAATAACATTGTCACATTGTTTACATTCATATTTTGTGTGACTAATGTCGAATCTACCTGAAGATATAATAATAAATATTTAACCAATTAGCACAAAAATATAAGTTTTGAGTTCCATGATAGAGATCAACATTTGGCCTATAAAGCCTATCTGAATAGCATCATCTGGTTTGAATCTTGCAGGAGCTAGGTTCAGCCTACATAATGTATCATTTATAGCTACAGTATAAAACTATAGAATCTATTTCAGAAAGACAATGTTTTTGTGAATAAAAAAGACAACTAAAATAGCATACCTTTCAATGTTACAGCAATGCAACCCATACCCTTCTCATCATATAAAATATTGCAAGGAAATAGGCATGTGGGACAAATAACATCACCAAATGGAAGGGACCGTTCTAAAAAATACATAGACAATTCATATATTTTCAGAAACTGTTTGAAGAACCCTCTAAAAATGGCAGAACTTTCCTACCAAGGGAAAACATTATCTCACACCTAGAGTTTCACAAAGATGCTGAGATAATACAAAGATAATACTGACTGGTCAATTTTTTTTACAAATTTCATGTGACAAATATGTTTCTGTGTTTCTTTATTTGAAAAAGACCTAATAAAATTTTTTATGAGAAAATTTGCCAATGAATATTTACTCATGTAAAATGAACTTTAGGTTTGACATAAATGCTAAATAGATCATGCTAAATTTCATATTTAAAGAGCATCTTGAGAGTATCACGGTCACAATGCACCTTTTGACACAAGGTATAAGTTACATCTTTTTAGCCATGCTATAATATTTACCAACAGTAATCCATTCCAGTTTGCTGTTAATTGAGGCTGTTGGAGGAATAGGTTCATGAAAACCATTCAAAATTGCATCTCGATCATGAAATGGATGGTTCTTATGGTTCTCCTCATCACAATCCCCACAGACATATCTATGTGAAATGCAGTCTTGACATCCAATAACTGCCATGGCATCTTTACAGCTTTCGCATAACAATTCATCAAAAATGCCAATGGAAAATTTAGTTTGCAGCAAAACTTCGATTAAACTACTTCTGACTTCCTCCCAGCTTTCATAAAGGGAATTTTGTCTTTCATGCCAGGTTCGTTTCTTTTGCTGACCACCACATTTCCAGTTACATAATAATCCTTTTGCTTCTTCAAGGATATCATTCATTGTCACATCTAAACAAAATCGATGATACTGCTTTAAAAATGAGCTGCTAGGTAGAATGCCACAAAATCATTGTACACCATATTACACCATTAAGTTTAATATACATTCGATAAACCAAGTTTTGTAAAGTAGCAGGGTCTTTAAATTCCAATATATAAATGCATAAACAGTATCCATATTGGAAAGTTTGCAATATGTGTGAATGATGAGTCACAATCTTCCCTGCACACAGCCAATCTAGCAATGTGGCAGCATGTGTATAATGTCTAGTCAGTAGTCACAGAGGACACAAAGCTATACGAACGTTGTTTAGATAATAAATATTGACTTTTAGCACATCATATTTTACAATAGCGGTTCAAAATGTCAACAAAGCGGATTAAAAACTTCACAGCATTTTTAGCTGTTGTAATTGTACATATTTATATTAGATCCATACCCTCTACAGCGTTTGTCGTTACATCCATATCTGATTCACGATCCAATAAACTTACTTCTGGTGGTTCTTGTTCTACGTAAAAAGTGACAAAATAATAAATCATCCGAATGATGGGACCTATCTGGCGTAGGTTCTGTGTAAAATGTTACAAACAGAAGCATACCTTGGAAAATATTATCGCTGTGTTCCTCTAAGTTTTTTGATCTTGAACTAGAGGCGGTATCATCGCGATTATAATACTTTGGATTGTAAGTATTTTTGCAACTCCGTTGGCCAGTTTTTGGATCCGTGCTATACTCATAATGAATAGGCTTTCTTCTCTTTTTTCGCTTTTCTAAAATATCATTACCTTGCCTAATAAGACAATCCATGGAAGGGAGTTTCTTCTTGCGAGCATTGGCAGCCCTTTCAAAATTCTCCGCCATTGTGAAAGATTTGAGTTGGTTTTGACCCAGTTTCTTTCCGTTTCATAATGCTCGGCCACGCGTCGCGAAATTATTGTTTTAGTAATTTCGGATGTGTTTTTAAAAGAATTTATTGATATAATAAATTTAGAAGTGGAGCTCATGTTGAATATACCGGAATATAGAATACTGGACTATGGTCGACTATACCGGAATATACAATCATGGAAATAATATAGGTAGACTTTGCGTTGAACACGCTACATGACCACAGTAATTGTTAAAGATGTTGATTTAACGGTCAATAGCTGTTCCCCCCCCTAACACATAATGTTGATTGAGAAGGCATCCCAATGTGATAATCACGCACCCCAACATGGGAAGGGGGGTGTTTTATTATGTAGTAGAGAAGTCTACGAATTAATTTCCATGATTGTCTAAACTTCGTAAAAAAATTGAGCAGGGATGTTGGCCTCTTCATTATTGTTTGAGTGAATAAACCCAAAAGGCCCACACAGACATGACGCGAATTGGCAACGCGGCGCGAATTTTCAACGTTTTATATTTTTCAAAAGCAAATAAATTTTAACTTATCAAAGTTTTCTTTTAGCTTGCATCAAAATAATAAATTTTGATTGGTCTAGCGTCCATAGATTCCAAATTTTGATCCCAGAATTTAATTTTATGCTTTTGAAAACTGAAAATTCGCGCCGCGTTGCCGCTTCGCGTCCGGTCTGTGTCGGCCTTAATATTTAGTATACTATAGCACAAGCGCTGTTCATGAATATAAGCATTATGGTTGTTATATGATAAATTTCAAGCAATATACAGTATATATATCGGATAATTTACTAAAAAAACTTACATCGTATTCGGGTGCGGACGTTTCTTCACAGGAAGAGTTTCTACAGTAAAAGCGTTTATGTAGTTAGCGATTTGGTATTCTGCCTTTTCTTTTGCTTGTTTATACAATAACGCGACTTGTACGTAAATACGCATGCACTTTCGACATGTTTACGAGTTAATAATTAACAGAACAATACATTGATTGGAGGGAGGGATTCCGAGGAAATTTTAAATTTCTTACCGTTATAAAAGACCATTGCACATGATGGCTGAGAGTAAAGATCAAATAAATTGCGTTAAGCCAAGGAGAAGCTACCTTATAACTTACAGTCAAGCGGATTTGCTTAATTAAATTTCCGACGCGTGAATCATTTGCGCTCGCTGTTGTGAGTGCTTTCACCTCAGAGCGAAGTAAAGTTAAACCAGAATACTGGGCATGTTGTCTGGAGCAACATTCAGATAACGGTTTTCATTATCACCTGGCATTAAAGCTTACAGGTTCGAAGAAATGGCTTGAGTGCAAGCGATCGCTGCAAAGGAAGAATGGAGTGGTAGTGAACTTCTCTGATCACGATGGGTACTATACCGCGTACAAATATATTCGCAAGAATGATGCGAATGTTTACCACAGCCCAAATCATCCCAACCTAGACGAGGTCGGATCACCCAAGACGAAGAACTGCCTGAGTGCGTATCGTAAAAAGCGCACGGACAGACAAGTAGCCACGACGAGTGAAAGCGACAAAGAACATCTAAGTGACCAACCTAAGCAAAAAAAGAGATGTAGTATACTGGACCATGGTCGACTATACCGGAATACGGTATATACCATACAAATATCGAATTCCGGTATATACGACCATGCCAAGGTTGAATATACTATATTCGGGTAGCTATATTATAATTAGACCATCACTATTTTTTACAGTGTCTTAATTTAGACAATATAACAACAATTTCGTATTTAATTTTTTGTGTTTGTGAAATATTGACTAAGGCAATCGCATGAGTCGCATCAATCTGGATCCGCTCCAGGTCATCAGGTGTGAAAATTATATAAACTGACTGTCACTTTTCCATAATTTTTGACACAAAAACATAAGTTTCGCCAAATTTTGTACAAAAAAGAGGAAGAAAAACGTACCGCCAAAATTCCCTAACCTCAAAACTATGATAAAACGATGAAACCAAGCTTAAACCGGTATACAGGTGTGGTGCACATGTGATTCGCATGTGTTGTCAATCTGTGAGGACATGTGAACACATGCGAACCACATTTGTCCACATGTTACCCACATGTGAAACACATGTAAATTACGGGTTGGTCTATGGATTCGCAAATTAGTGAAAATGTTCTATTTAACAATTAGACAACGAGTCCGAGTTGTATATTCGCTCATAGACAACGAAGGCGAGTTGTCTAATTGTTTTAGTATACACCCTGTACCTAGATATATTAATTTCGAGAAATTAATCGATACACCGCAATTACACCGAAAAATAATTCAATTTTATACGGTCGCGCGAGCGAATTTTTCCCGAACGTTCACTATCACAAATAGACAATGGTCGGGTAGCCAATTAGAATGTAGGATTTGTAATAGACAATAGTCGGGTGTATACTAATATTAAGTATTCCTCAAAAATATTATAGCATGGCAAATTTTATTTGCTCCTGGAAATTGAAAAAAATCACAAATTGCGCTTGGTCGGTGTGGGCTTTTGACATAATTAACAGCTGCATTCACCCTTAGTTTAGCATTCAATCAACTACAGTAACGTGTCTTTTCCTTCCCTTTTTAATCAACGTTTTGCTCGTTACAATTAAAGCTGTTAATGCTTTCTTTAATTATGTATCACACATAGGAAAAAAAACTATATATAATGAACTCAAATGACTTTTTCCACCTGCCGATGATAAGTTCGTTTATTTTGTCGGTAGTGCTTTATATTTACAGTAATTAAAATATTTGATAAGCATCGGAGGTACAAACGTTTTTGTTGAAAAATAGAACTATTTCTTTAGCTTAATCCATATTACTGCATGGTGCATACGATCTAACGTTGTCTTTTGACTAAATTTCCAATAAACTTTAGTCCTTCTTTTCGTAATGCTGCGTTACGCCAAAAAAATATGAGAGAGTTCAAAGTTGAGTTCAACATAAGTAAACGAGACGAAAATTTCTTAAGTGTTATCACAAGGAAATTTACTTCAGTGTTCAATATACCTCCAAACATGATGATTCCTGGCAGGCAACAAACGTAACTCGTAAACACAACAAGGAAACATGATTTGGCTATCTTGATCTGCTTCAGAAATCGCGCTTTCTTTCCCATGTTTTTCGTCTCTGAAGCGTTGTTAGACTCGCAGTCAGGACCAGGCAATCGCTTCTTCTTAATAACTGCCACGAAAATTCTCGAGTGAACAAATGCAGTCAAAATAAGAAAAGAAATCAAGTTTACAGCGTAGATTAATTTATTCATCTTGTCTCCTGCGAGAATATTGCCACCAAGATACAAAAGAGTTTCCAAACTTGAAATGGCCAGAAAGCATTTTAGAAGTATTCCTTTAGTCACTTTGGTATGATGGTAAAAGGGATACAGAACACCAAAATACCTTTCAAAATTCATCATCGACATCGCTGCCATTGAATAAAAAACCATTAGAGACCCGACTGTCCTTGTGAGAAAAATTATGAAACAATATGTCTTCCCGGAAAGGTCACACATTAAAACCACAGCAGACAATGTCATAAAGGAAATTCCGTTTGTAAGATCAACAATGGATTGAATCATGATCAGAAAGTTGGATTTAATTTCTCTCAATTGACGAGACTTCCAAATAGTTGCAATCGTAACACCGTTTAAAAGTAGTGTAGTAAATATTAGACAAACATTGACTGCAAGTACAACGACGTACAGAATTACGCCCCAAATATCAGGAATGTTAACAACTGTGTGAAGTTGTAAGTCAAGGATGTGACATTCTTCGATAAACACATGTCCAACCGTTGAGTTCATTTTTTCTGCTGTATGCGAATCGATGTTTCTTATCGACGCGCACCTTGTGTCTTTGTGTAAGGTACAACGTATGATTGCTATATAAGCGAGGCGTCTCTTCACGTGACTAACAATCAGCGTTTGACGCTCATTATGCAGATTAATAGAGGGGCGAATTAGGAAGAAGATTGAGAAATAAGCGGACCGAAAAAAAAACTTGTTTAGAATGCTTTAATTAATTTGTATTTTCAAATCTCAAATACAACCATGTTGCACCTACCATGGGAGAAAAAGATCAAAATTAATTATGATCCCCCAGAAATTACTCGGCCGGTTTATTTCCTACAAATTCAATTTTAGGTACTTTTTGGAGAACTAGAGCTTTTCAGTGGGGTCGACAGTCCGATAATGTGGATGACACATTTACACCCGGTGTCCCAAAAGAAGTGCCTTCTATTGAAATTAGCGTGGCCTTGGGACACCTCTGACGTCTCTGAACACCTTTGTACTTATTAATATGTTTATAACTCAAAATTTTATCGAAATTTTCTATAAAATATAATTTTCTCCAATTAAGTTCAATGTTCTAATTCAAAATTATCTTTACTTTTTGGCTAAAATGAAATCGTCATTGACATTGTTTAGTGCCCGGAGACCTAGCAATAATATCCTACATTACATCAACCATGCACTTTGATGTATTCGTTCATGACAATGGGCAATGGCTGGCTGGCAGGTATAAGTAGAAACCAAACTTTAAGATGTTCAGGTAAAATTATGATAACGTCGAAAAATTGCTAGCTTCCATGCACCAAAAACAATCAAAAACAGAATATTTGAATCAAATAAATGAGAAGCAACAACAATATCATTTCCCTGCGAAAACGTGCGATTGATGAGAGGATTTTGTCCCTTGAATTGCTCTTACAAAATTTTTTTTCGATTTTTTTACCGATTGCCAACCATGGTCACTTGTTAAACCAAACCTAGGGTTTAAAAGCAAGCGTTAGCTGCATTCACGCTGCAGCTCGGTCGAATGTAGAAGACAATAGAGAGACTTAAAAGGACGTTTGGTCTTTGGAGTATAAAATTCATTGTTTTAAAAAATAAACTATAGTATTTTTTCAAGTCATAAACAAGGCCATTTGAAAATCAACTTTTGAATATTTTTATTTTATTTTTATTGAATGAATCGAGGAAACTTTTTTACAACCTATCCATTTCTTTCAATATCCTAATTATTGAATATCCTAGCTCATTAATCATCGTGCTACAGAAATGCCCATTCAATAATGCGCGCGCTCATGCATGAGTAGCTCCCGTCTCTTTTGGCTCTTTTGGTCACAAACTTGCTATATATCTCATGTTATCTAAGATTGTCTTTTGACTAAATTTCTAATCAACGTTAGTCCTTCTCTTCGTAAAACTGTGTGACACCAAAAAAATATGAGAGAGTTCAAAGTTGAGTTCAACATAAGTAAAAGCGATGAAAATCTCATAAATGTTATTACAAAAAAATTTACTTCCGTGTTTAATATACCACCAAACAATATGATTCCTGGCAGGCAACAAATGTAGCTCGTAAACACAACAAGGAAACATGATTTGGTTATCTTGATCTGCTTCAAAAATCGCACTTTCTTTCCCATGTTTTTCGTCTCGCAACTAGGGACAGGCAATTGTTTTTTCTTAATAACTTCGCAGAAAATTCTTGAATGAACAAATGCAGTCAACACAAGAAAAGAAATCAAGTTTGCCGAGTAAATTAATTTATTCATCTTGTCTCCTGAGAGAATATTGCCACCAAGATATAAAAGAGTTTCCAAACTTGAAATGGCTAGAAAGCATTTTAGAAGTCTTCTTTTGGTCACTTTGGCTTCGTGGAAAAAGGGATACAGAACACCGAAATACCTTTCAAAATTCATCATCGCCATCGCCGCCATTGAATAGAAAAACATGAGAGACCCGACTGTCTTTGTGAGAAAAGCTATCGCACAAGATGTCTTCCCTGAAAGTTCACACCCTAAAAAAACAGCGGACAATGTCATAAAGAAAATCCCGTTTGCAAGATCCACCATGGATTGAATCATGATGAGAAAGTTGGATTTTATTTCTCTCAATTTAGGAGACTTCCAAATAGTTGCAACCGTGATACCGTTAAGAAATACGGTGGTAAATATCAAACAGAGATTCATCAAAAGTACAAATACGTATAGGAGTACGCTCCTTTTGTCAGGAATTTTGATAACCACATTCATTTTTACGTCAAGGATGTAACAAGATTCGACAAATACGTGTCCAACCGTTGAGTTCATTTTATTTGGGCGCGAAAACTCCTGTGAAAAGTACAACGTATGCGACTGCGAGAAGATTTTCCTTTCACCTGGTCAACAATGGGATCTTAATTACGCCCGGAAATGCAAATGCTAAATTGAATTTGTCCGCTATTAGGCAGATTTAGCCTGAGGACGTGAACGTCAAAGACAATGTGAAAATGGCGAGTAAATGACGTGATGCGCCTAAATATGGACACGCTACGCCATTTACTCGCCATTTTCACGTCGTCTTTGACGTTCACGTCCTCATGCTAAATCTCCATAATTATTATGTCATGGACGTTGGGCGTTTTTGTAAGTTATATATGCGCATGCGTGAGTTCAAGAGGAGTTTAAACTGGTAACTAGCGAACATTGCAAACGGGCGATTGGATAAATTAAAATTTTGATTCACGACAGCATTTTAAAACTTTTTCGAAATTATATTTTTAATCTCGAATCATCTTGAAAATATACAGACTTACCACGATCGAATATATTATTATTCAGATATAATCGACCTTGTTAAGATCGAGGGTACTATATTCCGGTACATTCCAAAGTCGAATATACCGTTTTCCGTACTGGTATATTCGACCTTACCAAGGTGGAATGTAATAGCTAATGATTCATTAGTTTAGAGTCTGATGGACTGTGAACTAAATATAAAAGATATGCATTTACGTAAAATTTAAAAAGCAAAAAAAGTGTAAAGGCATTGGAAGGTTAATGATATAAAGCAACATGAAACTATGTGACAATACATGCAGAGAATGCAAAGACTACAAAAATCCCGTATGTTCGACGTTACCGAGATCGAATATGCCATAATACGGTATATTCGACCAAGATCGGCCATATTCCGGAATATTCGATCTTACCAAAGACAAAGTCGAGCTATATCATATTATCTCGGTATATTTCAGCTAACCAAAGTCGAACATATCATACAAGTTTTGGAATATTCGACCTTACCAAAGTCGAATATATCTTTTTTCGGTATATTTCATCTTACTAACATTCGAAGGTACCATATTTCACAATATTCGAGCTTAGCAAAGTGATTCCACGCCGGTATATTCGACCTTATCAAAGTCAAACAATTATATACCATAATCATTCCGGTATATTCCACAATACCTTCACTACATTTTTATCGTGTCAGTCCGTTTGATAATTTCTGTATACTAGTTAAGCCAGTCTCAGTATGGTACGTTTTGTTTACCTAAATTCTGTTTATTACCTGTAGGGCTAAAATTTCATTCAAACTCAAACCCATTAAGAGGAGATTTTTTTTATGTCACGTATTTTGGCGGGAAAACGCTCAAAACCTAAAATCTTTTCGGCGTACCGCTCAAAATTAATTTATTTTACCTTTATTCTTTAGATTATGTTGTGAACTAAATTTTGAACTTTGTTTGATCATTGCAAAACGACAAAGAGTTACATATTTCAAAATATAATGCGGCTATCAACAATGTTATAAATGTCATTAACGCCATTATAACTGAGATGATTACAAATGTATAGCTTCGATTCAAGTGTTATTTTCTTCTCGGCGCATCCCGAGTAAACCTACCTTGTGGATGCTTTTCAGGTTTGCAAATAATTTTTAATGCTGAAAATTTTAGTGCTGTTGCATGAAGATATAACTGAGGTTTTGAGCATATATTACGCGAAAATATCCCGTCTTAAACATAATCACGCCGTAACAATTCCATGACGGTATTTCAACTCGAATAAGAGCTTGATTTCCAGTGCTTTACATGAACACTTCCCGTAGATCAATAACAACAGAATTTCGAAATCACAATCAATAAGTAAGAGTGTGCGTAACTATTTTGATTCTGATATTTATATATTGGGAATTTCCTCAAAATGAGTGACGTTGCGTCACACATGAATCATGCAACCAGCATAATGTATGCAATATTGTTTTTTTGGCAAAAGCATGTGATGAATTTCAACTTTGAACCTTCCTCGCAAACCTCATGCGTTCAAAGTAAAACTTCCTCACAGGTGGTACTCATCTATCCGCAGCTTTTTTGCAACTTGTAGTAGTACTCTAGTAGTAGTAGTAGTAGTAGTAGTAGTAGTAGTAGTAGTAGTAGTAGTAGTAGTAGTAGTAGTAGTAGTAGTAGTAGTAGTAGTAGTAGTAGTAGTAGTAGTAGTAGTAGTAGTAGTAGTAGTAGTAGTAGTAGTAGTAGTAGTAGTAGTAGTAGTAGTAGTAGTAGTAGTAGTAGTAGTAGTAGTAGTAGTAGTGTAGTAGTAGTGGTAGTAGTGGTGTAGTAGTAGTGGTAGTAGTGGTAGTAGTGGTAGTAGTGGTAGTAGTAGTAGTACAGTAGACCCTCGCTAACTCGAACTCCCAAGGGGAAAGAAAAATTGTTCGAGTTAGCGAGGGTTCGAGTTAGCCGGAGTTGGTGTCAGATTACGTTTATTATAAAAGTAAGGTATAAAAATCAATCGAATCATCAAGGGATATCATGCCTACCAATATGAATTGTCACCGAGAGTGGACGACGTTTTAAAATTAAAAAAATCGAAAAAATACAAAAGGAACGAAAAAGGCTAGATCAATAACCACCGTGGCACTACACAAAAAACGTTTAAAATTTATAAGCATCTATATACAATTATACACTGATTACGTTGTTGTTGTTTCGATAGAAATGCAAGTTTGTTGTTGTTTCGACAGAAATGCTATGTTCTCACATTTTCAGGTTTGACGATCTGCGAAACCAAAACAAAGTTCGAGTTAACCGGATATATTTGACCAAGGGAAAACAAAATTTGTTCGAATTAGCGAGGAGTTCGAGTTAAGCGAGTTCGAGTTAAGCGGAGTAAATTACTATAAAGAATATTACCAAATCCAAGGGGAATTGGATTTAGTTCGAGTTAGTGAGGAGTTCGAGTTAAGCGAGTTCGAGTTAGCGGGGGACTACTGTATACTATTTAAACTATTTAAAAAGATAAAATGTTTAAGTTTCCTTATAGTGTTTTTTGGCATAATAATTTATAAAAGAGTTCCCAAAGCGGTTCGTACTTGCAGGTGGGACTTGGAAAGTTCTTTCTTTCCGTAATTTTCTATTGCCTGCTTTCGATGGTAGACGTTTTGCAAGCTTGTGGTCAGCATTTGATACAATATCATTGAAGAGTTTTTCGGACAAATATTCACGTCTTTTTTCCAGGGTGGAGATACCAGCTTTGAAAAGAGCATCATTATAAGACAAGTCAGGATATATTGTCCTTAATGCTCTCTTTTGTATACGTTCAATGTCTTTTACAAGATATTGTGGCAAGGAACTATTAAATAATTGGCATGCATATTCAAGAACAGACCTAATGCAGCTACAATAAAATTTGACTAAGTCACCCGAAGCCACATCAGCACGTTTGAGTTGCCTCAATAAATATAAACGCTTAGCAGCTTTCGAAGTTATTGAATTAACATGATCCTTCCACTTAAGATCATTTCTTAAAAGAACTCCAAGCGATTTAACAGTCGTTACCCTTTCCACATTTTGATCGTTTATACGAATTGGTTCATAAACAGGTGGTGGTTGTGCAAAGGATATCATCATTTCTTTGCATTTAATTGGGTTAAGTTGGAAGAGATTATTTCTTGACCAAGTAGAAATATGATCAATGTCCGATTGAAGAAAGCTATAGTCGGACTTTTTAATTACTTAAGATACCGCAGTGTCGTCTGCGAATTTCCACATTACTGTCATAAAAACGCCCTAAACACTCGGATTTACATTAAAATGATCCTTAGTTGAATAGTTACCAAAGCCTACCCAATTATATTAAATCCCACGGCAAATCGTTAAGAAAATTTCCTATATCCTTACTCCCCGCCCTCCCATTACGCATTAAAAATGAAAAACTGTCTTCTACTTCAACTCCACCTGTAGCATTTTCTATCGCATCAAAAGCTCCATCAAAACCTCCTAATTTCCCAAACAACATCTCATCACCCAGGGTGTTGTATTCTTCAGTGGCACTGTCAATAGTATGAGTGATATCAGGCTGACCTCGTTGTATGTTGTCTACATCCAGTGCTGGATGTGGAATTCTCGCCAAGTCATTCAAGACTGTTTGCTGATTATCGTTTGGTGAAAAAACATTGGAATACATTTTTGACCAGGAATCACTGCATGTGAGAAACGAATAAAAATTTAAAGATATTTTGAACAATTATTGTTGTTAAAGCTCCATATAATAATTGAATTAAATACTATACAAATTCATGATTTTTTTTTAAATTAAATCTTCGAAAAGTGGAATAGACTGAGAGGAATAAACTTTTCCACCTATATATTATATAATTTATTATCAAAATTAAGCAACAACTTGGGCTGAAATATCTGCAAACTTACAATTTCAGTCGCTCTTCCTTTTTTTTAGTCTGTTTTGCTTGTGTCATTACACCAACATCATTAGGGCTGTTAAGCTTCTGTGATGCTCTATTTTTATCTAATCCACGTTTTCTTTTTAACTTGTCTGAAAATATATCAGAGGGTACTTGCTCAGAAATCTCAGACAAGGTAAATATGGCAGTTCTACCCTCTTACTAATTTGCATAGTTTGCGGTCAGCAACTAGAAATTGTCTTTGAGTGATGCTGTTTGTTGACTGTTTTGAATCGGTTACCGTTGCATTGGATTGGTCGTTGGCAAGTTCCGGTTAGAAAATAATTAGAGTTTTTGATAGATACAAATAAACCAAGTCTCACTGCCAAAACGTGGCTTACTGTGATGAGGTTGCCCGGCTGTTTTTTGAGTCAAAATTCTATGAGTCGTGATCTAGGGTTAGGGTTGAATTATTTTAAGCCATTGCATACATGCACTAGTAAAAATGCAGTGATAACTCATAACTCATTAGATTCATTTGAACATTAATCTTGGCTGTGATGCACAAGTGGCCTATAAAATGACCGCCTTATATTATTTAAACACTTCGTAATTTCTTACTTTCTATAACATTCATCAGCAACAACAAACTTTCCTCTTTGATTGCAATGTTTTCCATCGCACTAATAGCAACCTTGATTCCCGTTAATTGATCCAGTAACATCCCATTCGCCAGAGTGTTCTGTTCCCTGCTGGCACTGTGTATAGCAACATCGAAATAGTGTTGTGCGTGCTGCATGTTAAGTGCAGGGCTTGGAGATCTAGCAAAATTCTTAGAAACAACTTGCTGGTTTTCTTTCTGTGCATCAACATTTGAAAACTTCAAGTTATTTCTATACGTAAAAAAGCGAGATGAGTTGGTAGGCTACAAATATTTTACACAATATCTCAGATCCTCGATCACTCTAAAGTCAATGCCCGTGAGTCCATTAATATGGCAAATCTGTATTTAAATTTGTCCTGGTTTTAATCTGAGTTTTTAACATCATTGCCAAGTCATATTTTAATTTTACTGTACGCATTGGGGGTGACACCCTTATTTTTCCAAAATTAGACAAATATTTCTTACAATGGAAATATTACATACGAGGGTCACTGGCTATTGGTGGTAAGCTATGATTTTTGGTGTGAAGGACTCGGTTTAAAAACTGGTACGCCGGATGCGATGATTTAGGTCGAACACTCGAGCTTGAGAGAGTTATGTTTTTATGCAGAGATTGTTTTTATGCGACGCTGCCTATATTTAATTAAAACAACGGTTTGTCAAGTCTTAAATTTGACACTTTGGTAATCTTATCTTATTTCACTCTCTCCGTATCTAAAATCGAGTCAATGATTTGAATATAAAGTGCTATACAGTGACTTCGTCCGATGATAAATAACGACTTATGAATTACGACTTTCTGGCGCATGTGAAATATAGCGTGCTCATAATTATGCATAATCTTGTTTATTGCTTAACATACAGAAACGAGTCTCGAATTCATTCTTTTGGAATTTTTGTAAAGAATGCAAATTACTCAATGGCATGCATGCACTCCTTCCCACAGTGACCAATCAGAGTCGGAGAATTGAATGACATGAAACTGTAAGGGAGGCGTGGTTGGTTGCATGCAGATTGTGGAAAACCGTATTTTAACATTTCCTTGTCGGGGCAAGATCTTTTGCCCTCAGATCCAAGCTGTAAAAAAGTCTACAAGAGTTTACAAGAAGCGAACGTGCAACTAACAAGACGTCTACCGTTAGCGCTGTTGATGTAAATTCTTTACAGGTATTTATTAAAAAGCAAGCGATTTTATATGTACGTACCCGCTACGGGTCAAGACGTTTTGTTGCTTTTGAACGGCATTAGCAATGTCGATTGCTGCTATATGGGCCGATTTTGTTGGCCTTTTCAGACTGAATCTTCTGAATATTGGACTTATTTCCCTATCTTAAGTTTTTTGTAACCCATACTTGCTTCCTTATCGGTGATTTAGAACTGAACGATTTTATTTGGGAAAAGGCGCAATATTTTAGAGCTATAGTTTAGTTCATGCTAAATTACAATTCAGATATACAGGGTGTCTCAAAAAAAATACGAAAGCCATCGAAATCACTAATAACAATGTAATTGTTAGAGTTTGAATGACTAGGCACTCTGTTGGGACCCATCACAAGTGTATATTATTTACACACTTGTGAATAAACATTTTCTTTCGAAGAAATAACAAGGCTAACTTAAATTTAATCATTAATAAGTTGCATTAAGTCCCCACGGGCTAAAATTCGTGAACACGGCATTCAAATTTTAACAATAAGTGATTTCAATAGTTTTCGTTTTTTTGAGACACCCTGTAGTAGTCTCTTTGGGCATTCATTCATGACATTTGTGCAGTGAAATGAGTTGACTTTGTAAACCGTGACATGCATGGTAGTCTTAATCAACAACATAATTATTGTGCGTTCTTCGTCCATTTCGCTTGATAATTTTGAGAATGGAATCTTATATCTTAAAATCAAAGCAAAATATGGGATATTTCACTTCTTTTTAACCGGCGCAAGAATTCTGCCAATAGTTCACAAGCGTGTCTTGTAAGAGTGATTTCACATTTCAGTCGCCTGCACCGGAGCATGTTTTGAACGTTCGACTGTGATGTTGATTTTCCCCGGGTGTCAGTCGTGCGCGTGGGGGGGGGGGGCAGATGCCGGCTTTTTTGCATGTGTACATCTTTCGGGAGGCCGGCGGACCCGATTGGCTTTCGGGGACATAGTGTACACCGATGGAATGATTTGCAAAAACTTCCTAGATTAAAGTCTCTGGAGAGATATCCTTTTGATTTGCATTTGTACTCGTTCCCAGACTCTTGCTATATGCTTGCGGTCACGTTTTACACTCGCTGTAAGACCGAGCCATACAAACGATATGGTGCTCATGGTCAGATTTTAGACGTGCTTTCGTAAATTGGACTTTCAGGTATTGCATGGTAGGACATGCAACATACACAGATTAATCAGGCAAAATATAGTAAAAGAGCGGCTGTAGTAGCTATCACTCTCAAGGGATTTTAATCTGTAGGTCACTGCAAACTTCGTGCAAATACTTACGAAATTCACTGGCCTCTGGGTTTTATTCCCAGAACACTGAAAATAAACACTGCAAAATCTCAAAACAGAATTATTGACCAGGACTAATTAGTTGATAAAGGAAATTTATCAAAGGGAGAAGAGGGAAATTTATCTTAAAGCCATGCACTCTAGAAATTTAATAAGATTTTCAAAACGCGCTTAACATCATTTGTTTTTTAAAGCCTCTTGAAAACCGCATACCATTACCTTTCGAAGGCTCGAGAAACGTCCAAGGTCCTCATGTAGCTTTTCATGCTATGCCTTGTGGAGAGTCGAAGATCATCAGGTTAGAGGTGTCCGAAAGAAGTAAAAGATCATATGCTTATGAAACCACTCGAAATTAACAACTGTAAGCCTCGAAAAGAGGCGCAAATCATCAACCTATTTAAAGCTCCGAAAAAAGCCTAGATTTTCCCTCAGTCTTCTTAAAGATCTGAAAGTCGTCAGTTTAAAGTCTCGTGAAGAGTCAAGGATCAACAATTTGAAGCCTTAAGGTAAGCCGAAAATCGTTAATTCGCTAATAAGCATCAAGAAGAGCCGAAGATCATCAGTTAACATTTCTTTTGAAGTCATAACAGAACCAGCAAATACTTTTAATGATTATATTACCAAACAATCGTAACCCACACTTACATTCTCAGTGGTTGTCCCACTTTCTTAGCTTGTTTCGTTTGTACTATAAAACCAATATCACTATCATCACCAGGATTGTCAAACATCTGTGAATCTCTTTCTAGGTCACGTTTCCTTCGTGGCTTGTCTGAAAATTTTGTCACGACAGGCGTTGTCTGAAAAACAATCATTATAACGAACAAGAACAAGAATTATAACAGAAAAGAAATAAGTTCGAACAATTGACTGCAACCGTTGTTCACTATATCGTGTGCAATTGATTGACATAATAACTTGCTGTTATTTCTTACCAGGGTGTTTGTTCCGCTTTGCTTACCACTAGTTCCCAAATTTGGTGGAACTGAACTATATCAAAATAAATAAAACACCTATAATTATGAGCGATTCGAATTGGCTCTTGTCGAAATGCAATTGTGCGTCTGATACAGTCATACAGGGTCAGTGTCTACGCATTAAGTAATAGTTTACATAGAAATTGCCAACAAAGCAAATAAACAGGTGCGTGCAACGGCAACAAATAGAATGTTGGCGTGAATTTTTATCCGACGCATCTCAATGACCCACTCTCCTATATATAAATAATTATCGGATAAAACTTTCCGTGATCTTTTGAAATTGACATTGAGTGCTACTCCTTGTAAGATTTGAACGGTGGCATAATTCGCTACTTGAAATTGCGTCTTTGTGGGAAAAATAGGAGTGCATGTTGGATAGTTCAGTGTATTTCTCTTCCAAGTTTAGTACTGCTAATAACAAAGCATATTCCACGGGCTTTCCACCAACCTCATAATGACATTCCGTGTGGCGACAAAGTCAACTTCTTTCGAATAAGGATTGCGAAACACAACTGAAGTGGTTTTCACTGGGACATAGTGCCCAGCCTTCGCGCGGAATCTATTTATTATCTTCAGCCGCGTCGTACCCTTGTCGGTAAAAGCCTTGTGATGAGCTTCAGCAACAATTCTAAGGTCATCTTTATGAAGGAAACTGTAAGCTGACTTTCCTATCACTTCGTCTGAACAATAACCAAATATCTTCGTGAAGCTAAATTAAAAAAGGCAATAGCTGACCAACCAGTACTTTAATTAGAAATGGTATTGAAAATAACGGCTTGATTTATACTAGAGACGGATCGTCCGTCTAGACGAACTTGTGCAAGCAAAATATAGCTCGTCTTCTAGTTCTTCTTTGGGTAAACACGGATTATCCCCATATAATATTATTTCGTCTATTTAGACGAATATGAATGGGTAGATGCCATGGGTAGTAACGTCTTGACGCATCAACCATCTGTTAGTATAAATACGTGGTTGGGACGAACTGTGGAAAATTCATCATAAAACGGCTCTTGTCAATATTTCCGTGCACTTTCTATAAGCGTGCGATTCTGACATATTCGTCTACATAATTCGTCAATAGATAGTTTGTCTTGTGTTCATACTCAGACGAATAAACTGTCAGTTGGATCATTCGTCCAGAGGGATAATCCGTCGCTAGTGTAAATCGGGCCAATGTGATCCAGAAATGCAAGACTGCTACTTACTTTTGATCGACACGAACAAATGTGGCGTCGGCTCGCTGTCTTGTTTCAAACTCGCGAATCTGTCCAAGCTTGCTGTAGTCTGTTTCCTCGGTATCTATCTCAAGAATACGACCGACAGCGACAAGACAACTGCGAGAGTTGGGATAATTGCTTGATTTCACCTCATTTGGTGGCCATGATTTTAAAAAGCCTTCATATGAAACTAGAAAGAACATCGGAAATGATCAGCTAATTTTTCATGATTTTTCTAAACAAAAAGTCGGAAGTGCGTGCAATGTTTACAGTGCTGTGGTTCAAACCTTTTTGCAAATATTGTCACACAGGTAATAGTCTCGAGAATAGTAGTATCCTGAGTTTTTCTCCCGATCTGCAATGAATGGTGCGTGCAGAAGGTAGTATTGACCTTTCTCATAATGACGTCAAATGCGGAACATCTGATGTTACACGAAGTTTGATTGGTTCTGCAAACAAAAGAGCCACTGAAACTTCATGTAACATTAGACTTTCCGTGACGTTATTGTCAGAGTCATTGCATTTTCATAACATGCAAATGAGAAAAATAGGAAACAAGACCTCATGCAACCATTTCCAGAACTATCATTGTAATCGATCTATTGTAGGAAAGGCTATGAATCTTACTTAAAATAGGATCATTGTCATCTACGAATACATATTTCTTTGTCCTCCAAATGGTTGTTTTTGTCCCCATATTTTTTATATCTTCAGCGTTAGCCACTTTTTTCATACGGCAGAGGAATGATCGTTTAGCTCCTGGGCATAAATTTGCAGCATTCCTAATGCTTTCTTCAAATACGTCTGATTTCTTCACTTCAGTCTCTCTATCTTTGCTCTCTGACACCGCTGTAGATATGTGAGTCCTCACCATAGCAACGTCTTCATCGTGAACTAGTTCATAAAAGTCGAGACCAACCATATCAGCCTAGAAGTATCAATTATAATAAACAGTTGTATTATGAATCCACAGCGACAATGCGAACGTGATATGACTACTGACCTATATTAAATGGACTGAGCGCTCGATCGAGGCCTAAATGCATGTGTCCCCACCGTTGCTCACGTGATATCTATAGGTCCTCGAGTCGATGAAAATTACCTGATATTTGTTTATGTTTGTGGGCAGGCTTATATATTTTTGAAAAACGTTTTTAGTGAGTATCTTGTGCAAATTTGTGGTGTTTTTGACGATTTGAATTCGTAAGAAAGAACGATATTACCTCAGATATGGAAATACAATGTTTTAACAAGTTTTATTACATAAAAAATGTGAAAAAATGTGAACAAGTACAGTACACGTACGTAAATTAACAAATTATTGTACCCAATATTGACTTTTAAAATGCTTACATATTTCTATTGTACATTATAATTATTTAATTTTTGTGAAGTATTCTAGTTTGTCAATTGGCAGAGTTTTCCATGAGAGAGCATTAAAACTTGGACTGTTGTTACATTTATACTTTCAATACGTTGTTGACATGAGCATCTCCTGGATATTTAAAAAGCATAAAGCTAGGCCCTCTGCAGTTATTGTCATTGTATATATTCCTTTTTAAAAATTAAGTAAATTTTCATTTTCTTTTTTTTTTGTTTCATCATTTTCGTCTCGAATTTATATTTATCAACAGCACAAATGTTTCGACCGAAATCGCTTGTCAGGTTAAACAAGTTTAGACCAGAAAAAGAAAATACTCTAAGTAAGAATAATATAACATTTAAGAAAACGAACTTAAAGTTTATATCATATATTTAATTAACTTTTAATATCACTCACTCCGAATCCGAATTACGAGCCAGCTATTTCCGATCAGCAAATTAACACAAGAGAGCAAAATAAGGACCTATTCGACGTGGCAACAGTGGTCCCATCTAGCTCCTGATTAAATAGGTCGCGCGCTCAGTCCATCTAGTATAGGTCAGTGGATATAACAACTGCTTGAAATAGGTAGCAGTCGTCTTGACGTGTCGACCTGAATGCTTTCAGTAAGTAATTGCACTTCATACAACGCTTCTGGCGAAGAAGTTAAGTGAAATCGAAAGGTGTTTTCGGTTGTCTATTTTAAGAAGTTGTTACGTCGCATTTGTGCGAACCACACACCAGCGATTACAGTCAAATGTATAAGTTATCATCACTTATCCTATACGTTGCTCTTTAGAGCCACCATTTTGAATCATTCGTGGGATAATGCATGTTGCATTATAAAACAATATACCTGAGAAATATTCAAAATCTTCTCAACTGAATCTGTGACATACAAGACCTGTCCACGTTCACACTCAACAACGATTATAAATCCACCTGAGGCCTCCGTAATCAGGTTCCTTAAATCATCATCCGACATAAAACTTGGTTTATGGTTTGTTTCTTTTGAAAGTTCTGTGGAGCCTGAGGAGAGTATCATGGCAATAAATTAGACATTGTAAAGGTATTAATCATATGTGTTTGGATATTCAACACAACAACAGGCTTGCAGCGTCGAGTATTGCGTTTTGCTTACCTTGCAAAAATTTCATATGCTGGACTGCAGAGCTCAGCACCGTTATTTGGTCAGGTCTTCTACTCCCAGCTGAGGGTGGTAAGGGGATCATTGTTGATAAGTCATTGATGGACTGGTTCATTTTATTCCGAAGTCTTTTCATAATATCATTATGGGAATTTCTAGAACTGAAGAAGTACCATATAGTTTAAAATAGATATCGAAGCTCTTTGAACCCAAATGGAATTGGACTAACCATCGTTGTAGAAAATAGATTTGGATGGCGAAACACAAATAATTCCATGTTCAATAAATTTTTAATTCACGAATTTACTCCTTGGGATTCGTTTGGGATTACGTTTAGGATTAGGTCTATGTTTGATTAGGGTTAGGATTAGGTGATTTAGGTCTATGTTTGATTAGGGTTAGAATTTGGTCTATGTTTGATTAGGGTTAAGATTAAGTCTATGTTTGATTAGGGTTAGGATTAGGTGATTTAGGTCTATGTTTGATTAGGGTTAGAATTTGGTCTATGTTTGATTAGGGTTAAGATTAAGTCTATGTTTGATTAGGTCCCTAATCATAATAAATTATATGAAGACTAGTCTGCATTCTCTTTCTCACCCCAGGATTGGGGAGATTTGTTTATTATGCAGAGTGGTGTCATAAATGTGTTATTTGCAATATTATTAGGAAAGTTGAAGAGGGAAGGAAATGATCGACCAAAATCTTTTCTAAGAGTTTACCTGCCATATATTATTATCGTTTTATAAATGTTTCGTTGCATAACCCTTCGGGGCATAATCAATTCGTTTGTTATAAATTAATACCCCTTCTTGTTTTAAGCGGAAATACGCGGAAACGGTTTTGAAATGGTCATGAAGACGTCAGATCATTCGATATATCTGTTATAGGGAAGACAAAAGATATATGCCGAATGCTTGTGTTTAATCTGGTAAAGGGGCACCCTATAAGTTTTTTACGTTGTTATGGTAATTCGTTCTTGAAGTGCACAACTTGAGCAGCATGACAACGCTCAACTACGCTGTTCTTTCCCTGGAGCTAATTTAACACCTGACGAGTGACGGAAATCAACACCCTTTGCTTCGCAACGCCTTTGTTTATCTATTCTTTTAACAATTCTCTTCGCTTTACACTCGCTTTTCAAGCGCTAAATTCCAATGTACTGCCAGTTTGGTAACCGGCACAAAGACGAAATTGTGAAAATGTTACAATGAGTCACCAACCTTGTAAGCTGAAAAATTAGCTTTACCAATTACCACAGCGGGAAATTCAAGCTAATTTTTTAGCTTACCCGGTTGGTGACTCAGTGTAGCATCTATAGTCATGCTATGCAAATATTTTGGTGTTCATTGGCTGTGAAAACAATGAATTTCTAAAGAATTGCCTGGAAACAATAAACTTCTAAAGAATTGTCAGGCTTGGCCACTGAAAATTAGTCAACCGCACTTGTGTAATTAATTTTGTAAACAAAATAATGTCCTTTGCAAGAGAAAGATTGCTGGATGAATAATAATGCCCTAGAAATCTGGGTCCGGTTGTTCATGCAAATGCCGGTTAGCTTAACTCCGTCTTAACAATTAAACGTTTACAACAATATTTTTAATCGCTTGCTTAAAAAGTTGAATATCTTTTCCATAACTATTTTCTGGACCAACAAAAGCCATGTTTTATAAATGTCAGTTTTAAAATGAACAGCGGTTCAGAAGCACTTAAACCAAAACAGTGGATCAAAATTTATTTCAGGGTTAGCGCTAACCCAGCTTTGAACAACTGGCCCCAAGTGTTACTTTTGGTCACGCTGTTTCTTTTCATCATTTGCATAACTCATCACTGTTTCTTAACTGTTGAGATTGTTGACGTCCACTGCGCTTTTTGTTTCAGAAGGCGATGAAAACATCAAGGTCGGTGCATGATTACCGTTAGAAATATCGAAAAGTACTTGCTTGGCTGTTCAGTGATTTGGCAAAAAAGATTTTTAAATTCGCTGTTATTAGTTTTAAGGTTTTTGATATTGTATATCTGACAAATATGACTGATATTTGACATTTTTATATGTTAAAAGATGGGAAAGTTTTATCAAGTGTTTTATATAACAAAACATGCTTAATTGTGGTAATTATTATTCAATTTATAAACCTTCATTCAGTCACAAGATAAAGACACATATATCTTATGTTACATTTTCACATATCGAAATTACAATAATAATATCAATAACCATGTGTCTGTTCAATGACTCATGGATTAGTTTACTTGAACGCTCTGCCTCTAGATCCGAAAATTCTGGCGACGGATGGTAAACATCACATGCATGTGAGGACATTCAATATTGAAAATTTTTCATCAGTGGATACATTGCATGGTTCTTCATTGATTTCTTTTGTTATCAGTTTTTTCTTTGAGGCTTTGATGCACTTTTTGTTGCTCGTCGTTTGACGTTTGAGGCAGAATTAGGCTCCCATGTAGAAGTTCATTATAGTGAAAAATTATTTTCATATCTGTTGTAAAATAACTCGTCAACTTTATTTTTCTATTATTTAACGGACCATAATTATTCACGCATACAATTGATAATCGACCCATGCAAATATTGCATGCATGTCTGCTCAACCTAATTTTCATCTTTAATTCTAATTGACTAAGCCTCCTAGGCTCATTACCCCACTGAAGTGTTTTAGTTTTTTTTTCAAGTTTCACTTTACATTATCCTTTAAATCATGCGGAGGAAATACCGTATCGATGGCTAAAATAATGCATCTTTGCGGTTATGTATGATTACGGTCAAAGAACATATTCTTAGAACTCAACATATCATTTTAACGAACTTAACTCCTCGCGGAGAGATTTGGCGCCGAAGGACAGCCACAAACAAATAAGAAGTCAATGAGGGTGAATATCGTAAGGCCATTTTCATTAAGACATTGTAATTACACTTGGCAGTGCTAAAATGATTACTGTAAGGACGACCATTAGTGGAATCAACTTCAGCTTTGTCGGTCCATTTAAAATTTTCCCACAAGTAACTTTGCAAGGCACTTTGAAACCGGTGATGAAAAATGATTTCGAATTTAACAACCACAGTGCAAGATTTTCATTTTTAGAGCACAGAATAGGGACGACGATTTGTAATTACTGATATTAATACGTTTAGTCAGTATAATAATGTCCTTGTTGTATAAAACTCTTTAACTATACATATACATACATACAGGGTCTTAATTTCGAGTGGAATTATACACACTTTCTGTCCTTAGCTACGGTTAAAAGTTAACTAGTCTTTTATACAACTGGCCCCAAGCCCCTGTACGTTGCGGCAAGGCCATAACGCAATTCGAGCGCAATTGACGTGGCGCTGCGCTAATCACAGAGTAGGTAATTAATCTATATGCATAATAATTATATCATTCAGAATCATGCGATTTGGAAGACAAAGAGAGTACGGATAAAAAATCCCTTAAAATGAAGCAACAGTGCGACGATGTCGTTTTCTCAGCTAAGAGTGCGCTGTGCAATGACATAATCTCCTGTCTGAGATTATTTTAGTCTTTAGACTCTGATTGACACTTTTTGAAGAGTTACTAAATATATAGCGGTGGTGACGTCAAACTGTCTTTTTTTAAAAACCGCACAGGAAACGTAATAAGCTTGTAAGGCTTGGTTTGACGTCGAACTTTTCATGTGCCGAACTTAATGTTAACACAGTTAACAAGACCCTGCTAGACGTTAAGGTCGCGTCATACAGAAATTAAGTATGACCTGGTCTGCACGAGGTCTTGTTGACTGACTTATATAGAAGTGTTGGCGTTTTCGAACTTATGAATTAAGTTTTACTTTTACATGAACACATCGCATGAATCATGGTCTTTATTGATAAATAGAGGAACACAATACGAGATTGGTGGTAAATGCTACTCATAGTGACGTCCAAAGCATACCGGGCAATAAAGAGTCTAAGAAAAAACTCTACTTGACTTGACCCGGCTGGGAATTGAACCCACGACCTTCGGGGTGATACTAGTGAGATCTCGTGAGATTGTATGTGATTTTATTCAGTTTGATCAGAGTATTCAGCGAATTCAAGATAATCAACTTTGGTTGAACATAAATGTTGAAACCAGGAGAGACAATGCAGAACAGCCCATCTCGAAAGCGCTCGACATCTTTTAGTGTAGACTTTGTGTGCTCGGAGTGTGCAGGTATTTGTAAATTGTAATGAGCGTAAAGATGAGGATAGCACTTGCTAGCATTTTGACCGATTTCTTGATTCTTCTATATTGCTTCGAAGGTGAAACGAAATATGCCCAAAGTGAATACACCACGTGATATTATAATAGAGCTAATGATAGGAGCATTGGTTAACCGTAGCCTATAGCAACTTACCTGTGCGCAGGTCCCCGATTAGGGTGATATGGCTGCAGCTAGCCGCTGGGGGTCGACCCGAGAGGAAAATAATAATAATAAAAATAAAAATAACCAAGCCGAAACTATAGGTCGCTGTCGCTACGCGACCAATGACACAATGCTCATGTATGTAAAAGTTCGACGCACTGAGCTATATAATAATTCCTGGAGGACCGGCTCGTCATTTTTCGGTAACTTCGCCGCCATCTTTTTGAAGCCACCAACATGGCGGATTTCACCCTTCTGCGCAACCGCAGAAGCTCTGCTGACGCCACATGGTTCCTTTTGACCATGGTATTTACCACTGACCAGGCTCAATTCTGAGCCCGCTACAGCAGCATTCTCCCCCCTGGATTTTGTAAATAACAATTCTCCCCCCTGGTTTTTATATTTTTTTGCCGTGATCATGAAATATTTTTGTTTTTGAAATGTTTTTAGGTTGTTTTTTTGATATTTTTCGCCCTGACATACAATAAAGTTTTATTTTAAGATGAATACAAGTCATACACGCTGTTTTTGCCAGTGCGGGAACAAATATATATTAAAATATGGAAAAATGTGGACAAACTAAAGATTTTAAATACTGACACGAACTGACAGGTTTATTATTTTATTTTCGTAATAATAATTTTGTTATTTATACTTTCCAACATGAAAGTTTACAAATGTTTGAATGTTTTGGCACTATCCTCGCATATTTTGAAGACAACTAGGAATTTATGGGCAACAAATTTGACTTTCTAAACCCTAAACTTAACTGATGAATTGTAGGAAGTATGTAATCAGTATTTAGTATCTGATGTTGTCTTCAAGACTTTATATCTATGCACAATACAAAATCCAAAGTTCAGGCAAAATGCTGGGCAGCTGACTAATACTAAGTGCAGGAATATAGCTTCAACCAAGAATCATATTTGCATAATATACTTTTCATTCAAGTCATTAACTTGTACCTTTATAGGCTATAAAAGTTTTCAGCATTCTCTAATTGCATCCCTGGACCCCTGGTCATAGTAAAGAATAACATTTATCCCTCCATAGGCTCCACTGATTAGCCTAATGAATATAGCCATCTTGGAGGTTGATACCATAAACAGAAAGTTATAAAAGTTGCTGCACATTGAAAACACACTGCTCAGTCAATGCATGTTTATTTTTATTTCATTCATTAATAAATATGACAAATGGTATAAAAACACCAGCAAACAACAAAATCAGATAACATGGTAATGAAGAATAACAATGCACAGTCATAAAATGCATGAACTTCATCCTGAAAAATAAAAATGGAGATATGATCAAGATTTATTCACAAGGTGCAAGAAGCTAAAAAATAAATTAAAAGCTGTGATAATTGATCATTTCACTTTGGATTTGACAAGGTAAAAAAGATAATATATTAACTAGGCTTTAATAGGGCTCACTATCAGAGGGTGGAATTAATTTACACTGTTTACAGCATCTTATCATTCTGTATCAGCACCCTCAGATCATGTTAATTGATGTTGGGTGGCATCAATAGAAGTGTGACTATAGTAGACTCACTGGGGAAATGGTTAACCTATTAACATTGATATTTGCTATCATGAAAACAACATAGACCAAACTCAAAAGATTGACAGTGCCAGGAATTTAATTTTTTCCCCACACAAGTTAAGAAAAAATGATAAAATTTGGGTATATAACATTGCACTGACAGCACTGTAATGTACCAAAAGGCGAAAATACACTGTTAATTTTGAAGTGTTAAAATAGCACCACCGTAGGTGCCAAATCAACACCATGCGGTGGTGTTAAATAGAAAGTGCTATTTTGGCACCAACTTCGGTGCTAATTTAACACCACCAAATCTGGGATTACGCTAAAAGTGTCAATGTGACACCATATTACCAGCACCATTGTTAGGTGCCAAAATGACACCTCTTTTGCCGACGGAAAGTGTTAAAATAACGCCATATAGGGAGTTAAATATGGGGTGTCAAAATAACACCAAATGGCGGATAGGCCAGGAAAGAGCATGTTTGTTTTTTTTAAGTTATTGGAAAATAAATTTGTATTTTTGAATGAGATGATTTTGGAACAAAGAATTCCCGTGCGTTTTCGCACAACTATTTATCTAAAAGACGACATGGAAATTCGGCTTGTTGCTATGAATACGTCAGATACGTTTCTATATAAAAAAAACCCCGAGATACATCGATAGTGATCCATTGTCCTTTTTATTTTATCAAACTATGTTATTTTGTGCTATGTAGTGATTGCTACAAAGTAAATATTTCGCAATCGCGTATAGGCATACTATGTATGTCCATATAAGGAACGAAATATGACACGTGTAGGCGCTTGCATGCAAATTTTTTGAGCGCGTCGTTTGAAAACTCTTCTGAATCGTATATTCATTGAGATGTTTATGCTGCTGTGTTAAAGACGTTATGAGCGTATTTACTCAACTATTTTTGTACTTCTAAATATCCTGAACAACAACGGACTCCCATAAGGAAATTTCAAGGCAATTGGTTGTGGTATTATCTCAGAAATATCTTCGTAAGTGTTTGAATTTGATCAAATACAGACATATACAGTATCCATGTTCGCTCAAGTCAAACGGCCAAATCGCCAAACAAACAAATGTGTGCTATTTTTTTATTCTAGAGAAGCCAAATGACGTATTCTACTTTACTGCGATCTCTTCAGCAAGCTGTGGTCAAAGAAAATATCATTGCAATAATAGGTATCTATTCATATTTACTTTACCGTAATTTTATGACGCGTCTTCGCTTGTCTCTTATATTATTGACATAATTTAGCGATATTTTATCCTATATCAACGATTGTCCGCGCTCTATTTTCATATATTAACGATAATCCTTACTCTATTTTGATAAATTTGATGTTAGAGGGCAAGTTATTTGTTTAAAATCAATGCCTGTGTATGTCTTTTGATAAAATTATTACTGTAAGAAATATAATCTCCTACAGGTTACCTGAGAGTCCCATTTAGCCTGTCATTTTTCAAATTCACATTTATATTTTAGTCAAATAACAAAGTATGTTTCCATAATTTAGTAAAATCATTTTCTTTTGCAAGTAAGGTTTGCAACTGAACACATTCCATTATTTTGTTGCAGGTAAAGGCAGAATTTGGAAGTGAAATGTGCAAGAACAAATTGGTCCATGGTATGGCTGGCAAATTTCAATCAGGAATGCCAAAAATTGGGCCAAGAATTATGTATTGGTTCTTTCGAACAGGATAGAAACAAGAAACAAGATTAGCTGCACAGAGAATCAGGTAAATCATGCAATTAATATACCATAATTTTCCCAAAGACAAAATTACAATGTCACCTGTAGTTTATTGCCCCACAATCTGCAATTTAGACTGTCTTTATCCAATGCTTAGTGTGCCTATTATAGTTTTGGTAACCTAACTAGATTTTCTGCTATTGATATTTGATAAACAATTTGTTTTTCAAAACAGACATTCTGAGGATAGCTTGTGGTTGCTTTAGGTCTAACTGAAGGAGAATCTCTCCTCTTTATGTTAAGAAACCTTGTGGGCTGATTTGACTTGCTAATAATACTAATGATTATTGATAAATTTATCTTAGGGTTGATGACTCCATATACAGATGAGGACATACAAATAATAAAAAATGGCCATGGAAGAACATGCTGGGAAGTGAGTTTTTGTGGATAAATTTATACGAACTTGACATTGCTTGTCGAAAATTGTAATGTTGCATTATAAGAACTTGACATTGATTGTCGAAAATTGTAAATATTAGTCTGGTTGTTTTTTGTAAATAGTCCTGCAGGAGCAATTGTAAATATGCAACTGTGACCAAATATATTGATTTTTTGTTTCCTTGTATAAGTGTCATTAATTTTGATTTAGATATGATTACTGATGTAAGAACTGCACATTAAATTGCAGTAGGTAAAAAGGTGCTGCTTTAACACCAAATGTAGTGCTATTTAAACACCCAAAGGTGTTATTCTGACACCAGAATGGGCGTTGATTTAGCACCAGGGATTGGAGTTAATTTAGCACCCAGGTCATGGTGTTAAAATAGCACCTCTACAGGTGTTATTTTTGCCATATTCATTCAACACCTTTTTTGGTGCTAATTTAACACCTTCAAATTAACAGTGTAGTATCTTTGCTGCTTGTACCACACGTTTTGATGGATTTATTGTCTCAGAGGCTTTGGTAATCAGTTTATACTATAGTCCAAACTCGAAAGGCCAAAAAATTTATAGTAAAAAAAGTTGAAAAACGGCTTACCTGGATGTTAAAAAAGATAAAATAAGAGCAAAATGAGAAAATTCACTCTACCGATAGGTGAATTCACAACGTCAGACGCAGAGCACGAAGCTACGTGTCCTTTCCATTTGTTGAACAGGGAAAAAGAGAAACACTTTTATCCTTTTTATATGAAAAACAAAAGAATATATACGGAAAGCTGAAAATATTTTCATAAAAATCGGGAGGGTGATGCACACAGTTTTTCACCTTGTATCGCGGTATGTCAGTGGTAACTACCATGAGCAAAAGGAACCATGTGGCGTCAGCAAAGCTCAAAATCCGCCATCTTAGTGGCTTCACTTTTTTGACAGGAGCCGGTCCTCCAGGAATTATTATATAGCTCAGTGGTTCGACGTCTAAAGGACGCCTAAATTCGCTTAAACGGATGATTGTACATTTTTAGCTCTCGATATGCGGAGAACATTATTAAAACAGTGTTTCGAAGCATGGTCTCAGCTTGCAGCGTTAGCCGGCCAAATTCGCATGAAAAAGGTGTAGGTATTACTAAATTACAAGATAGGGCCTTAATTTGCTGGATTGCCTGTATATAAACACCTCCAGATTATGACCAAGAATGTTCCACCGCACATACACCCTTCATAACCACATACTTGTCCTACCAGGCGAATTCATGGTGGCATGCATAATTATATTAATTGATATGTCAACAAATACAATCTCTGAGTCTGGTGAAATAATACACAGTACAAATAACGACTCACTTCTTTGCCACCCCCAGTTGCGGCCTTGAGATCTCCAGTCCAACTTTGCCGTCTGAAAGTTAAAAAAGTTATTTTAATTAAATGCATCATTTGCTAGACTCGCATTGATCATCTATAGGCACTTTCGACTTGGATACATCCAGCACACATTGCACTATTAATTTACAACAGAGTTGCAAGTGTATAGATTTTTAAGATAGCTTGAAGAAAACTACATAATCATATAAGCGTCTTTTAAAAAAACAAAGAAAACTTCGATGATTTTTTTGATATTGGATGACCCGACCCTTCCAAGCGTTCTGTTCGATCGAAGCGTGGAAATTTCTTTATTTAGGTTGTTCATTTGCCCGAAGTCTGTACAAACTGTCATGATACATGATTTAAAACTACCACAAAATTAATTACCCTCATTATTTGACAGCATCTGTGCTACTGGGTTTCTGGGTAATACGGTAATACAGCTTCGCAATGACTCATCTACGATGCTTCTTCTCTCTCGCTCCAAGCAAAAAATATCAGTTGCGTGCTTGTGTTTGTCGTGTTTGCGACGTTTTGCGGCACATGCACACACGCAGCTGTCGGTATATTCACTCACCCGACTGTTGACGTTATAACAAGTTTCTCAATTGTGCGGTCACAGCAAAGGCATCACCAGTGTATTCATGCGTGCGTGATAACGTCATACGTCACCGAACATATTCAAGCATGAAAACGTTTATACGTATAGGCATTGTAACGACTTTTTCGTTTGCCGTTATAGAGATAATCGAAAATGTTGGTGTATTTATTCAGGTCTCAGATATTAAAACCGGGCTTATTGCCGATGTAGGGTAATACCTTTCGGACCTGTTCCGATGGCAGTGCACATAACGTGTTCATGCATGTTGAAAGTTTAGGAAAGCAACTCAGTTCGGCATTTATTCAGCGCCAAAAGCCACCATCTTTAAGTGTGTAATTTATGTCCTGGCAGGACATAAATTCGGTGGTTGTTGTTTATAACTGTAAGACCAAACCTGCAATTTTATTTAACGATCTCTTACGAAGCAACATTAAATTGACTCCATAGAGCGGCATAGGCAAAGGAAGTCGTTATAAATAAATTATGAAAATTTGAATGTATTAAGTGACTCGTCAAAATGCATGCATAATATGTCAACGCAATTTTTTGTTGCCTTGAGTCTATTCCGCTTTTTTTTGCTTTATGCATGCCTGCTAAAAAGCGTTCAGTGTGAAACACTAGCTGCGAAACAGCTTTTGTTGTTTTCTGGCTACGCTCTTTAACACTTCAGTTGACAAAGGCAAAATCGCTCAAACGCATCTGCCTCGATTTACTGATAGAAAGGAAAATATTCAAAAGTACTAACTGAATTGTGAAATTTATAATTATATCTCACCACTCAGCCTCTAACTTTAAATTCGAAATATAGCAGACTATGGTATATTCGATGAATCGACCATGGTCGAGTATATACCATTTTCCGGTATATTCCGAATTTAAGGTTATGTCAAGTGCACCGAAAGATGGTTTTTTCGACCATGGTCGAGTGCGGTTGGTATATTTGACCTCCGTATGTCACATTCGAATATGTCACGTTCGAGTGACACTGATAACGAGTTTCAAAAAATTTCCCGCTATTTCAATTGTTGTTGTTGTGAAAATGAAAAAGTTTGGTTCGTATATAAAACGAAATTAACGGTGGAAATACAAGTTAAAACACTTAAAAGACATCTTTGGATGAGTAAAATTTATTCAACTTTAAAGTTTAGGCTATATTTTAAAAAATATTCGCTTTTATATTAGTCAATCGCAGCGTCTTACTTGTCGTCTTTGTATGTATTTTTGTCACTCTGATTTTAGTCCATGTAATAAAAAGAAGATTACACGGTTCGCTCAAAGATATGGATTTTATCTTCTCGTGTCAAGTTGCCACTCGAACATAAAATTTGCTCGCGCGACATTATAAAATTGAATTAATTAAATTACTTTTCGGTGTAATTGCGGTTTATCGATTATTTTATCGAAATTAATATACTCTAGGTACAGGGTGCATACTAAAACAATTAGACAACTCGCCTTCGTTGTCTATAATTGTTAAACATTCCACCTTGGTGAGGTCGAATATACTATGTTCCGGTATATTCGACCATGATCGAATGAACCTTGCTATTCGGACCTTACCATGGTCAAATACACTTTAATATACAATCTTCGTGCATTGGCCTAAATCTACTCACGCGATTGGTCAAAATCAATCACGTGGTTTCTTGTTGCCTGGCGACAGATCATGAAAATCGTGGTTTATTCGCAATAACCCACGAAAATCGTGGTTTATTCGCAATAACCCATGAAAATCGTGGTTTATTCAAAAATGACAGCCTGCAGCGAAGCTTAAATCTTCAATGCAGCAATCAATGAACTCAGATTGTATATTAAAAGTGTTAGAGACTTTATGTTCGTGTTTTGTTTACAAATAAACGCACTTGCTGACCATACAATGAACTCGAAATGTCAATATTGCACTCGGCCTACGGCCTCGTGCAATATTGAAATTTCTCGTTCATTGTATGGTCAGCGCGTGCGTTTATTTGTCAACAAAACACTCACAACAGTCTCTAACCTTAAATATTCCGGAATATTTCCCCTCGCCAATGTTTGATATACAACATTCCGGTATATTCGACCAGGGTCGAGTATATACCATATTCGTTTTACGTAAGCCAGCGCAATCGACCAGAAAGTAATTTTTGGACCAGGGACTGGTCCCCACACGCGGCTAATCTTGTTGTTGTTGTTGTTGTTGTTGTTGTTGTTGTTGTTAGGGGGTGACGCTCTTTAAAAAAGTCTAAGGCTCCGTCAATTCGCATCAGATCGCAATTAAACTTCGCACAACTATCCTTAGCGATATTCCCCATCGATTGACGGAGTTATAATTTTGATTTTTTGATTTTAAAGAAATTTAGAAGCAACTAAAAATTGTAGCGTAGTAATCCGTATAGATTATATTCAATAGTTAGTATGCATAACTGAAGCAAGTTCAAATGGCTAAGGCTCCGTCATTTCGCACAAGATCGTGATAAAACTTCACACAACTATCTAGTTAAAGGTTATTCTCTATCGACTTACGGAGTTAAATTGTTTGTGCTTATATTCTTCAGAAGATTTGCAAGCCATGTCAGATTGTGGCGGGAGGCAAATTTTATTATTATTAATATTCATATGCTGTGAGTTCAAGCCAGAAGGTCGTGTATTTTCTTTGTTTTGTACCCAATATACAATGTATATTCATGACTATATTATGACCATTGCGTTAAATGCGTTTCTCTCTAGGGCATTATTTATTTTTTATTTATTTGTTTAGGCTTTGCCCAGCATACATATACAGGGTGAGTCAAAAAAAACGGACACCTTTGAAATTCAAATTAGCTGGATAGCGGCTGTAATGTGACAGAAGTTGCCTAAAATATTTCATAGGTATACGAAGCATATCATATTAATTACATAAAACATAAAGTTTGTTCCCATTGGGAGTTAAAATGCATTCTAAGCTCTGTAAATACAAAAGAACAGTTTTATCAAATCGTTTTTGTTGATTGTATATGGGAATTGTCATATTCCAGCCATAAGTTCACAGCTAATTTGAATTCCAAAGGTGTTTTTTTTTACTCACCCTGTACATAAAAAACGACTATAATGACAGTGGCACGGTGCACGCAACGCTACCTTCTCGCCAGCTACAGCGGCATAGATTAGGACATAGATGTGCAACTCAGTACATTTTAAGTGTCTTTGTATTGAAAACAGAATGATGAGAATATGTAGAAAAACGACAATTTTAACATAACCGTTCGCAAGATTGCCTAGGTTCATAGATATTTGAAATTTCATCCTGGAGAGAAAGATCAGTTGAATCTATACTTCACCAGTTCCTGGTCCAATAGTACGATCGTACTTGTTTCAGTCAACCATTGTAAAAATGGTTGCAAAAACCGTGAGTGAAACCGGCTCAGATTTTGAGCTGACAATTACAGAAAAGAATACACAATTTAAGAATATGAAAGTTTAATCCATGTTGTGCATGCCGCACAATGCAATAGTGACAAAATATGCAGTCAAAAACAGAAAGTTCAAAAGGTTGAAACTGCCCTTGGCCTTGGTGCGTGTGCCATTATAAGGTCAAAATATGGAGGTCATATCATATGCATCATACCAATGAGAAATAAGAACAATGATAGTGATGATCAAGGATAGGCTAGCGCCATTAGGTAATGAAAAATACTGTCAAGAAAATCCACTGGACACCCAATATAACTCATGGAACGTTAACTTGTGATAAACTCCCATATTTGTCAAAATACTCTTTTCTCAGCTCGCACGAAGCTGTCTGTGATGCTTGACAGTAAACGCGTCGGGCTGTTTATCATGGCTTGCATGCCAGGCTGTCATCTATGAAGCTGAAGTTAAGGCCATCATATATCATTTATATGCATTGCACAGGCATGATGGTTCGAACTGAACACATCCGATTTCTTCTGCATATCCCATGCTTTTCCGGCCATACGCTACCTTAAGTGGCAATTGGAAAAGAATGAGAATCTAAAAAGTTTCAATTATTCTGTTTGTATTAAGTTTGTTTTTCTTAACGCGTTTAAGACTGTTAACTCGAAATGCTCCCCATAAAATGGACGTAAAAGAGTAAAAAATATTCGTAGCAAGAATTTCAAGCTTGGAAATTAATATTATAGCGCGATTATCTTCTTTAAAAAACACATTTTTACACATGCACGTTTACATGTGCGCGCTTCCGCGATTAATATTAAAATCATCAGATTAAAATCGGTTTTATTCAATCACTGGGAGGCACATGTTTCAATCTTTTCCCGCAGGTTATTTACCGTCGAAAATCTGACCCAGATAACCTCGTGTTTACAGGTGAGTCGGATATCCGTAATCATTGAAGTTTTAATGACTAAAAGTCAGTTGTGTGTATTTGGCAAGCGTATACGTAATCGTACTGAATTACTTTTTTTATTCACATCATAATAAACTTCTTCAAGTCAACCAATCAGGTTCAATATGGACAATACTTGATCAACACGATAAAACACGGCAATCCGTTATTATTGAAATGAGAATAAAAATCAGTCCAAGGAAGACGAAAACAAAGCAAGCAGTGCAGCTGCTAAAAAGCATCACCGACTGTGAAATTTTACAGGTAATCCTTTTACTTTTCAATTGATGCCGTGGAATAGACATATTCATTCGGCAGACCCTAGTTTTTGCCAATTTTTGCCAGTGATTGTAATAGGTCAATTTCGAGCCGGATTCCGAATAAATAACTTATACTAACAGCTTTATAATCGTGTTAAACAAGTTCTCACCTGAAATGGGTATAAATAACGGTGTTCAGAATCTTCAGTGGATCCTGTAATGTCTGTCAAATTTAGTCCACATCTTGTAATTGTAAAAATGTTAATCTTCGGCACGTGCATGTTTCTGCCGATTCATGCTAGTTATACTAGACTGATATATTTACATCATGCCGTTTCCACTTCGGCATATTTCGGCATATGTATGGCATATACCTATAATTCTGGTTATTTGTATTCTGGGATATTGCGAATATAGTCTCGTGGGTAGGAGAGTTAATGCTTATAGACATCCGTGTGTAATTTATTAAAACTTTGTGTTTAGTGCATTTAATGCTACGTTAATTTAATACTCCTGACGAAGGCCCTCAGGTCGAAACGCCGAGAAGTGTTTTGTCAAATTTTGGCAGTTGTTATACCACATTTTGATGCTCAGAAAATGAAAGTTCGGATTCTCCTCTGGCATGAGCCGTATTAGATGTAGGGGCATATGAAAAAAATCATCTACTGTCGCATGCTTGAGAAGACATACTAAATGCTATAGCAGAAAAATTTCAAAGTTTCCACCTTATCTTACTGCGAAATCATAATTTATTTAAAACCTTTTGCAAGTGACTGAAGTTCGAAGTTTACCCGGAATTTATTTGCGAGTAGCGTTTTATTAACTCAGTATAGACATATAATTTTGGACGTTTGTTTGTGACATGACTATAAGGGCGGCTTTCCGCCAAGCGGAAGATTTCGATCGAACGAAATTCCTTGCATGATCTTCTTAGTTCAATTCTGAGAATTCGACCGTAGACCCTTGACCCGTCACAATTGAATTAAGAAAATCAAGCGAAAAGCGGCTGTTCGATCAAAAAATTCAGCCTAGCTAGTGGACTGAAACCGCCTTATGGCCAATATTAGAAAACTTGCGATCAATTCATGTCCGAATAACTTACGGAACTGAGAGGACGCAATCATATTCATGAAGATTGAGACGAATTATATAAAAAACAATAACAGCATTGGGCTTTCTCCCCAAAAAAGGAAAAATCAAAATTTAATTGTTGAATAAAAAGGTTCTTGTTTTGTCTAAAAATCTAAATACAAATTAAAAATAGGCATATAATATTTCCAGCAATGCTTAAATTGCTTAAAAACAACCAGAATTGTTTTCAGACTCGTTTAATTAATATAATGTCCAAATGGTAGTTTATGTAAACAAACATTCTGTTTTCAATCCAGTCGTGTTGTTGTCGTTAGTGTCATGTGTTATAGTGTCATGTGTCAAGTGTAGTTTGGTGTGGTGTGAATAGGAAAAATTGCTGCAAAAATTGTGCCAAAATTCTTATTTTAACGCCTGCACCACTGCAATAGAGAAGTTAAATGAAGAATGAAGAAGGAGGGGAGCGAATATTTTTATCTTTGGTAACGAGATGGCAAAAAGCGCTTAAGCGAAAAACAATGGTGAGGAGTGAGGCCATGCATAGATCAGTTTGAAAATGTTTTTATAATTTAACATTTATATTACGAGCGTGATTCTATATTTAGAAACACGGGGATTTTCCCGCCGAACTTGACAAGCGAAGTAATGTAATGAGGATTTAATTGTAATTGAATCAAATTATAATCATTTGTACAAAATCCGGCTTTTTATCCAGTTTATATTATAAAAGAAATATAGAAAACATTTAATCATCTGTTTCTGTATTCAGTAGCCGAATAGGAGTTTGGGAGAACTCGAAATAACGTGGAAAACTCGCCCTACTGGTTCATTTTCCCACTGATTATTTCTCGTTCTCCCAAACTCCCACGCATGTTTTTATAACTGTATAGCTTGTTTTTCAAATAAGAAATTTGAAGTAATTATATTTGTAAACACCTCGAAATTTATCGTTAAAACAAATTAGCCATTTCCCAATCGAGCAGGGTACTGGGTCTAGTCGCAAACCGCAAAGCATCTATGGACTGTTTGGAGGGGCAAATGATTTCAGAGTTCAGACTTACATTTCCCGCCTTCCAAACAGTCTATAGTTGCTTTGCGGTTCGCGACTAGACCCAGTACCCTGCTCAGGAAATGGTAAATAGTCACCAGGCTCGTCAGTCAGGCTTGGTAGTTTCTCAGTTCAAAATGGAAAGCAATGCTATTGTTTTATTTAACAACCGAAATAAATTATTTCAACCTATGCAAAGATACTGTTTACAACTACATATTCAGTGCATAATATTGAAGTTGACTGATTCAAAAGACGGATGTAAGAGTGTTATTTAATTTTGACTTATCCACCGTTTAAGCTAAACAACCGGCCCCTGTAGAATGCTGGGAATGGCAATGAAAGAATGGAGAGCAACATTCGCAGACAAACCGTTAACAATTTACTAATTTTGAGTAGACTCTTTACGAAAATTTCCTTTTTATCACCTAGACAAATTGATCTATAGCGCACAAAATCCATTTATTGAAAGCCCTCCCCCATGGAGGGGATTTATAAATTTCCTAAAAGTACATTCCTGATGTACATTATTAATAAACCATCACAAGGGTAAGTAACTGAAGATACAAAGCTGGAACTAAGTGGCGTATAGTAATTAAATCAATTTAATTAACCGTGATTAAATATGGCGTGCTTTTTGTACCCGGTTATTGGTGTCCGTGAGCGAAAAGTAACTGACCAACTCTGCATGCAAAAGTAACCAACAAGTACGTGAAATGTTCAAAATGGCAAACACATTTTCGATGCTTGAAATACATTTATATTGCATTTTATGCGCTTAAAATGAATTCTTTTAAAGTTTTAATATTAGACACTTGCCGAGCATGCGCACTAAAAGTGGGTACACTAGTCCGGCTCTGCATCGATTATACTTACTCCGCATGAATTCATCGTACTTCATGCCTAAGGAATTTTGAGAATTTTAAGGAAGTCTAAGGAATTTAAGGCTGTTTGTGATAAATGATAATTTTCAAGTGTATTGACCCAGAGAGAACACTCCAGTTTGTTTACAGTTCAATGGTGTCGACCTCAGTTCGGCAAGTAAACAAGATGTACGAAACACCGTATTTTCTGTTTACAAGCAACAGTATGACTATTGACTACCGTAACAACATTTTCGAGGAAATTATATTTGAATAACATCGTTATACAGACAATGTCAGGAGATGAGGGTAAATTGCTGCATTTGTAGTTCTAGCTTGCGGCCAAACTAATCTGGTATTATATAATAAAATCAATATAAGTCGATGTATTTATGGGAGAAAATCATGAACAAGATCATGGACGTGTGTAATTTATCAGGTCTAGCCTCTAGGGCAATGAATTTGCTGAAAGCTTTGAAGAAACCTCCGTACAGGGGCAAATCACCACTAAAGATCGTACGACATTTTGTTGATGCGTAGTATTCGAATGTTCCATTGTGATTCATTCGTTCGTCTTACAACAATTTTAATATCTTTCTTTCAGACAACGTTCCGGAGACATCAGAGCCTAAAATGGAGGTGGAGAAAAAGTTAGTTTGTCATTTATGCTGTTTATTGTATCATTCTGACACTAAATATGTGCGTGTTTGTTTACAATTTGATAATAATTGTACAGCTAGTACATATGAAATACCTAATACTGTAGCGTTTGTTATTTATCAAGCAAGCCATGTTAACCTTTGTACCCAAGCTAGCTACTGGGTTCGTTAAAGTCAGACGTTTTTGACCATTCTTTCTATCATTTATCACTGTCATTTGGGACTAATTTGGGAAGTATATATGTCAATTAATGGTTGGCAAGTATATTTTTTGGACATGAAAATACAATATAAGATGGGGGATGAAACATGGGGTGCTTACAAGGGGACCCAGCTGCCCCAGAGATTTTAGTTAACTTATAATTATTTTTCTTAAGATATACTCACATGGTTTAGATTTTTACTGATAGATGATAAATGTTTCGTCGCTGTTCAGGTTTCAGAGTATCCTAAAAAATTCCTCTTAAGGTAACTGGCAATATTAGAGCAATGGATTCGGCTACTGTAGTCCTGTGTGGACAAATTTTTCAACCAAAGAAATGTTAATTTGGTTGAAATGGTTCATTACTATTTCTAAATTAACAATAAGTCATCAAACAAGTCTATATTACTGAGTCTGAGGCAACTTATTGTTTTAGTATAAACCTCTAGGGGCCAGTTGTTCAAAAGCTGGTTAACTTAACCTAGGGTTAAGGCAAATTCTTACATCAATTTTTTTCATTGCTTGTTCATGAAAGTTGAATATTTTTACCATGAGTATTTTCTGGTTCAATAGAGATCATATTTTGTTTTGGTTCAATACAGATCATATTTTGTAAAGTTTTAAAACAATTAAGCGGCAGTGCAGAAGCACGTAAACTAAAACGACAGATTAAAATTTAACCCAAGGTTAGCGCTAACCTAGCTTTGAACAACCGGCCCCAGGTGTTTACAAATAAGAATAAACACAATTTCATAAAAAATTATAATTACTTCAAATTTCTCATAATTTGAAAAGCAAGAACAAAAAGCTGTAGTGACTGACCAGTGACTATCACTTCAGAAACAGTGAATTTTGACCAATCAGAATGCAGGAAAATCAATAGTCACCTTGAAATTTATACTAAAATATTATATAATATAGCTAGCTTTGATGTATACCTTAATTCCAATGTTTGCCCCCCTCCTAGCTGCTCCCAACAAAAACAAATTCAACAGTTCACCTATGATAATAGGTTCATATAGTAAACAATGGGAATGAATTTGAACATATTTGAAATGTTTATGATATTTCTATTCTCCAGCATTGATTTTAGCTAATTAACTTTGAAAAAATATGCATGATGGAATTTCACTTCCATTACTACTAATTACTAAAGCAAATCCCTAAATTTTTAGTATATATTGTCATGAAAGGCGTTGTTTGAAACTAAGCTGAAATATTTCGGTGCAAATAGTTTAATTTTCAATGCAAAGGTATATTCAATGCATAAAATGTAGGTTCATGCTTTTCCCTTTCGAGTTTTCGAAAATAAACTCGAATTTCTGTAGAAATTCAACGCAAGATCATTTTCCCGAAAAAAAATTGCCAACAATATTTATTGTTTTTCGCGGGAATGAACGGAAAATCACATCCCTCAAAATTTAATCACATTTCTCCTACGTGATTGGCTCGCTTTTTTCCGGCTTTTTCAGATACGTTTGTTGCTTGTTGTAACGGAAATTTGTCTAAGTACTGTATCATATATGTCTAAGTACTGTATCATATATTTCAAGTATGTCTAAGTACTATATCATATATTTACTGTCATTTTATTAAAAGTGTGGTGTTGTATCAATTTAGTGCTGCATAATCAATATAGACAAGACTTTCGTTGATCTGATCAACCCGATCAACTCCCTGTTGGTTTGGAGCAACAAATGGCTATTTGTGTCAGCGACCATTCACGAATTAGAAACAAACATTGCATTAGCAATGACCCAATGTTTTATTAATTAACACATCTATGGCATTAACAGCTACAAACTTTTCTATATTTTATGTTTTTTAGAAATTCACACAGTGAGATTGAGAGGCGACGTCGGAATAAAATGAACCAGTGTATCAATGATTTATCAACAATGATTCCCTTACCACCCTCAGTAGGAAAAAAACCGGACAAAATGACAGTCTTGAGATTTGCTGTTCAGCATATGAAAGCTTTGCAAGGTAAATGGTAAATACTTGCCAGTTATAAATGCAAGGCAACCGCAGTATTATTAATTACTCCAATGAATATCGTTTCTTGAAACTATTGCCAGGCTCCACAGAACCTTCAAAAGAAACAAATCATAAACCAAGTTTTATGTCGGATGATGATTTAAGGAACCTGATTACGGAGGCCTCAGGTGGATTTATAATCGTTGTCGAGTGTGATCGTGGACAGGTCTTGTATGTCACAGATTCAGTTGAGAAGATTTTGAATATTTCTCAGGTAATAATGTCTCTGGTGCATTTTAAAATACGTGGATCAAACGGGCGTCGTCTGAAAAAATGGGCCCATAAAAAACAATATGCACTTTCCGATTTTTTTGTTTTGTACTATTTGTCCATTTCGACATCTAAACGTATTGCCTGATGGAAAGGTAAAAGGTATATTTCTCTATGGAATTTTATTATTTTAATTAATTTTCATTGCAATTAGGAAAGGAACCAGGTAGAGTCTGCTTCGGTCCGCCATATCTCTATGTTTATCTGAATACACCTTTCGATAATACGTCACAACATTGTCATTATAAATTTAGAAACACCTTGAATGAGATGGATTTCAAGTTTTACTCTCACAGGCTATCTGCAAAAATACAAAGCATCCTTTTTCAACACCTGCATGAAACACATTTTTTCATTTTGACAAAAAAGTGTAGAAATAAGCCATTACTCGAGAACGAGGCTCCTGGTCGTGGCCTGGTATACAGTGGCGTCACTAGAATGATAAGTGGGGGGGTTACTTATTTACATATTCGTGTTTTACATTATTCATTTTTATTCAAATTGATTGTTTTAACGGTCTGTGAACATGAATATGTGAATATGTCCACACCACTTATCGATGCTCGCGACGCCACTGCTGGTATACTCGTTTTTGTGTTACAGCTTATTTTCTCTCTTATTTATCAAAGTTAAAAATTCTTTTTCACGCATCTGTCGATAAACGATGTTTTGTATCTTTACCCGTTGCTCCTAAGGGTAAAACTTGAAATAATGATAACGATAATGTTGTGACGTAACTATCGAAAGGGCTATGGGAATATTGTTTTAGTTGGCTCTCCAGATTTTTATTTTGAATATTTTTTTATTTTTTAGGCTAATATGATAGGTTTTGATTTTTACGAACTCGTTCACAGTAAAGACGTTGCCATGGTAAAGACTCAGCTATCCACAACAGCGTCAGAGGGCAAGGATGAAAAGTCTTACATAAAGAAACCTGACGTAGTCGAAGAAAGCATTGGGAATGCTGAAAATTTATGCCCAGGAGCTAAACGATCATTCCTGTGCCGTATGAAAAAAGTTACTAACGCGGAAGATATAAAAAATATGGGGACAAAATCAACCACTCGGAAAACGAAAGCAAATGTATTCGTTGATGACAATGATACTGTTACAAGTAAGAATCCCATTTTTTATTATGAGTCATGACATGACTCACGTGCCGTGTATTTAAAACTATATGTCTCCCTTCCCCATGTGTTCACAAATGAACGATATTGCAAGAATACTATGTTTCAACCGTTTACTATCAAGTTGGATTTGTACCACGTGATAATACCATCAGCTGATGATTAGAGTTTCAAAGAACTCTAATATTTCCCACCACATTTCCCCACAACAACACTGACATTTCACAAATTCAGGCAATGCACAAAAAACGATTGCTCGAAAAGTACCATTCCAATTAGACAATAGCAATCAATATTTATTTTTGGGCAATTCTGATTGGTGAATAAAACAGTAATAAATTAGTAAGTTAGTAACAAAATCATCTTAATTTATTGTGAACATATGCATATACCAAACCCTACCAAATATACTTACATATGTGAATAGTTACCATGCCAGTGAATCTTTTTTATTTAGTCTCCATGAACGTATTCATTAGTTCGTTACTTAAAGAAGGTCACACTTAGTAAAAAAATACATATTTTCTAAAAAAACCCTCAGGGAGAACACATTTGTCTGTCGCAGTTCATTAACGTGTTCTCTTTCGTTCTTTCTAGTCTCATATGAAGGCTTTTTAAAATCATGGCCACCAAAGAAGGAGATGAAATCAAGCAATGATCCCAACTCTCGCAGTTGTCTTGTCGCTGTCGGTCGTATTCTTGAGATAGATACCGAGGAAACAGACTACAGCAAGCTTGGACAGATTCGCGATTTTGAAACAAGACAGCGAGCCGACGCCACATTTGTCCGTGTCGATCAAAAGTAAATAGTTTGCAATTTAGTACTTCTGGATTACGTTCTCGTTAATTTCCCTCTTATATGGTTAACACTTGTACTTATTTACCGCGAGCGAACGAAACATTACTCGTTTGAGCGCCGCAACCCTCTTTAAATTTTTTGAATTTCAGATGCGGCGCTTAATCGAGGGCGGCGCTATTTAAAAAATATTATTTGTGAATGGTAACAAGAACTTCAAACAAAAAGAATTGAAAGTTAGATGTTGCCAAATGTCCCCATTTTGACAGAGAGCATCTGGACATTCATCTGGACAATCACTGGAATCTCTGCCTTCATGACTGACCTGCGCCTTATGAAAATTCTAAAGACCAATTCAACAATAGCGTCTTCAACAATTCTGACAGTGCGTCGATTAAGCGCCGAATTTGGAAATAATTAGTGCGGCGCTCATTCGGGGCGGTACTCTTTAAGAAAAATTTATAGTAAATGCGGCGCTCAGTCGAGTAAATACGGTATGTTTTTGGACCCGAGACTGGTCTAAACCGAGTGAAATATCGACGGTCAAGGGTCCAAGAAACATTATGTTTTCTGAGGTAAATAATTTTTTTTACTATGTACCATCTTGTCAAAAAAACAAACTACAAGGTAAACAACGAAAAATCTATTCATAAATCATAAAAGACATAATTTCAAACGGGAAAACAAGGTCGCATGTCCAGGTGCGCCGCACGTGATTAAAGTTGTTATTTCCCATGGGAAACAACGCGGCATCTCACTCTACAGGGCGTCCTGCGGGCGACATCAAAATTTCGTCACTTTCGCGTGCTTCGTTTTCGACCAATGAAACCACGTTGGTCATATTCGGCAAATTTTCTCCCGGTAAAGAGGGCTCAGTTTTCCAGCGGTCTTCGCATAAAAAATTAAAAGTTTTTCGTTTTACGCTCTGCTCTCAATTTTGCGTAAGTTGTCCGCTGACAACATGAGCCCGCACGAGTGGGAGAAACTTAGCTAAGTTGGACCAGCGTGAAACGCTACGAACACCAAACTTTGACAAGTGGTATATAGGTAATAATATTGATTATTCGTTGCCTAAATTTAGCTTCACGAAGATATTTGGTTATTGTCCAGACGAAGTGATAGGAAACTCAGCTTACAGTTTCCTTCATAAAGATGACCTTCGAATTGTGGCTGGATCTCATCAGAAGGCTCTTACTACCAAGGGTGTGACCCGCCCGGAGATGATATACAGATTCCGCGCCAAGGCTGGGCACTATGTCCCAGTGAAAACCACTTCAGTTGTGTTTCGCAATCCTTATTCGAAAGAAATTGATTATATTGCCACACGAAATGTTGTTATGAAGTTAGTGGAATACATTAATTCTATATTTTATGGGTATAGTGTCGCAGCTCCGCGTAAGAATGATTTTCATTGGCTGAATTTTACAATACATTTCTGTTTCAACCAATAGCATAGCTTCGTTCTTGAGAAAGCATGGAAAAGCATTATTCGAATTGGAAGAAAGCTTCCGAGAGCTGCGACATGTCCTATTTTATGTATAAATGAATGTTATATACGTATATATGTAGCTAATTCAATGCAGCTCCAGCATGTATTATTTTTCTAAATAGGTCCATGCCATCAAATGTAATTCAAAGTGGGACAAAAAACGTGGTAAGTAATAAGACTTAACCCAGCTGTCATCTTTGCGAAGCGCCGATATTAAATGTTAGATCACTTTTAATTTTATTTTCGTTGTAGGCATCAGATCGTTTTTCAGAACAACAAAACATGGATGAAAGTTTACGTCATTTATTGACAAAGTTAGAAAACCTGAACGACAATAAAAGTAAGGAGTGCTATGATTGTTCTCAGATTTGCTAGAAATTGTGTTTTGCGCCATTTATTATAAGAATTCCTCAATTTCATACACACAAAAACATCGATTATAAAGCCCTCAAATCAGGGTCAAATATTTATCCATGCTTGCAAATTCTAAATTTGCAATGGTCGATTGATCAAAACCAGTGCAACGCTTTTGCAATGATTGCAAATGAAACGATTGCTAGATTTGCCCTATTTTTCAAATCAATGTACATGTCAAACCTTTACATTCAAACGAAGTTTACATTCACGTGCCCTGTTGGAGACAGGCCCTGTCATACTGCATAATCAATCATAGTTAATTTAGTTATGACGCATGTCAATAGACAGAGAGTTAATAGTGTGAGAGAGTGAGACTGTGAGGGAGTGAGCATCTGTAATTTGTGTTGGAAACATTAAAATAAACTTTCATTGTGATCTTTGGTGGATTATCTAACGGAGGCGGAACATTCACCAAAGCCCCAGGGTCTCACCTTCGCCCGCAGCAGACAGCCTAGTCCCTCGGCCTCTTATACGTTCCTTAGTACACGCGGCCAGGCTGGTACTCCTGAGAGGCCAGGAACCAATAAACACTTTAATGTATGCTCCCGGGGGAAATAGTGAGTTTTGTTTTCCCAAGAGTCTGAGACTCGAGAGAAAACAAAACTCACTATTTCCCGAGGTAGTGTACATTAAGTGTTTTGTTATATAGGAACAAATATATACATGTTACGCAACAATTTCATTTAAAAAACCCCACTTAACTTAGTTATGACAAGAAACGGGCAACAATTTTTCACTTGTTTCACTGGCGGGAAACATTGCATTTATTTAAAGTCATGTTACTACGAATGAACCAATCACATTTAAAATACACAGCACCGGGACTTATTTGTCCCCACTTTCTTCTGTATTGAGATTAGTCTACGACGCGGTTATCCGACCTTGTTCGACGTCGCTAGTCAAATATTTTGCTTGAAATACGCTACGGGGAATTAATTATGCTGCCAGGACTTTGAAATATCAATGCTATCTACTATCGAGGAAACTCGATTCCTTACGTAAATAGGGACTGGGCTGCGCAGCAGAGGGCGGGCGAGCGAAGGTAAGATCATACTATCATAGGAACGAGGTTGTGAGATAAACTGAATTTTGGATTGTTAATCGATTCTAATCGATCAGTCCTTCACCGTGCAACAGTGCACGTGCATGTAAATATTGCAGATTTGTAGATTTTCCAAGGAATATATATATATATATATATATATATATATATATATATATATATAATTATATATATTATATATATATTCCATACGTATGAAAATATAAATTTATAAATTTCATGAAAATTTTGCGAAATGACAGTAATGCAATCAGTTATGCAATCGGAAATGACAATTATGCAATCAGTTATGCAATCGGAAATGACAGTTATGCAATCACGACAAACGACACGTGATTGCATTCGTCATCATATCGGACATAGTCTCCTGCGCGGTTATTAATTATTTGTTGTTTGTGCATTGTGATCTCCGTGCATGTGCATTTCAGCGTATAAATGCCTGTTAACGGGCTGTTATACCGATAGCTGACTGTACAAGGATATCAAATAGGGCATAGAGCATCTACTGGGAAAAGAGTTTTTCAACTTATAACGTAAATTAAGACTTCAATTAAGATTTCAATTTTAGTGTTTGCTCCCAAATGTATTGCATTGAGTCTGACTAAGTTTATCTTTTTCGTGATTACATCCAAATTTATACTGGGCATGTAACGGCTTGCATTCAGGGACTGAGACTGACGTACAAACCGCGTGGGAAGACTCGAGGTGAGGCTTCATTTTTTGCGCGCCGAAAGTATGGAAGTTACCATTCCAGATATATGTGGCGTTCATTAGTACCCTCGCACCGCACCAGCTCAGGGATAATACTGCAGCGTTCTACTTTTTTTTAAGGCAATTTGCAAAGAAAACGAGGGCTAGTTACAGACAGAGAACCACAGAAGCAAAGCAGTCCCAGTGATATTGGTGTACTAATTGCTGAACAAGCTGAAAAAATTGGACAACAACCAAAAATGTATGTTTGGGGTATTTTTTGAGAAGCTATCTAAATTCAACGTATTATATGTAACGAGGTTAAGATAACCAGGTCCCAGGTTCAAGTTTTTGATGGACTGTTTGTAGACTTTATTTTTACCGATGTCCACAAATCTGGCGACCCAACTTAAAAGAATAAATACATCGCGTACAGCCCAGGAAAAGACTGGGTCAAGGATTGTGATTGGTGAAAAATAAAAACTTTACTTCGGTCAATGTACGTGTTGTCAAAAACGTCACTTGCTTAAGCTCGCTAATAGCAAACATAAGAAATCAGTCGGGCACAAGACGAATATATGAATATGCACCCCCCCCCTCTCCCAAATAAGCTTCTAGCGACGGTCCTGGCAGAAACATCGCTTTCTGAACTCTCATTGCTAATTTTTTTTAAATTTAAACAATCGTCTCATTTAGAAACTCGCAATCAGCGAAATATACCAATGTCGATTCCCTGACTGAAAGTCAGTCGACTGTTGCGAATGGTCTGCGTCCAGCACAAGATACGAACTACAGACAACGAGATAATTTTGAAGTTACTAGTGGAAGCAATGAAGAGCAACAGAACAGTCTAGCTGATGGCATATTATTGGAGCAGTTGGAAGGTATTCAAGGGGCCATTAATGCGATGGAAAATACTGCAGCTGAAGAAGACAGCTTCTCCTTGTTAATCAATGTTATCGAAAATGAGGATTTAGGCGTGCTCAATGATATGCCGTGGAATTTCATGTAATGCTCTTTAAATGGTTCTGTGAAAATGTAATATGATTACCTGGGAGAGTGACCGGGGGGGAGGTATTTGGAATCAGCTATAAAAAGATGAAACGATTTCATTGTGCTTCGTTCCGTGTTCATATGGGAATTGACCGTAACGAAAAAGATGCCGGCATGTCCATTTTACCGGAATGCCTTGCGGGCATTAAGAATGATTGACTGAAAAAAGATGGCAAGAAAAACTCCTAATTACGTGAAATTTTAACACAGCAAAGAAAATAACTTCCTGTTTCATGCCTGTCCTTTAAAAGACGTCCGGCTTTTTTGAACGATTTCCGACCGCAATGTATTCTGGTAAAATATACATCCGCCATATTTTTTGTTATGGTCAATTGATTGAACCCGTCTATGTACCTATCATATCGCTTGTCAAAGGCGCGAGATCACGGCAGGCGAGACAGTTCATCTTCTTATATATGAACCCAATAAACGTTTTATTATAGTAAATGGAATACAAGACGAGATAATAGGAGATTTAGCATGAGGACGTGAACGTCAAAGAGGACCTGATAATGGCGAATAAATGGCGTGGCATGTCCATATATAGACGCATCACGCCATTTATTCGCCATTTTCACGTCCTCTTTGACCTTCACGCCCTCAATACTAAATCTCCCTAAAGCCGGTTTTCCACTAGCGATATTTTTCGTGCGAAAGCGACATTTTACTTTTGTTTCAGAGCTCTCAACTGCAACCATTTGGAACAAATTGCTCAAATACAAAGGAATAAAGTCGCTTCGCGCGAAAAATATCGCTAGTGGAAAACCGGCTTAATAGGCTTACGAAACTGGTAGAACTGGTTATATTAAAATTTATGCACCTCCCCTCCCATTATCGTTCTAGTTTACATCCATGAGGCACATGAACATCGTATGCCATAGCTTTAAGAAATGTTTACATTTCACGCATATTAAAAACCAGCTTGGGATTGCAGCCTTCTCAAATGCATTGCGAACCATTGGGTCCCTAGGGTCAGGGTTTCGTCAATTATATTTTGAGAGAATTAGTGTCATATATGCATGGGTATTAATTTAGTTAGTTTAGGTGATAGCGATAATTTATTAAGTATAGGTTAGTAATATTTTAAAAATCTTTTAGATGTAAAATGAATGTGTAATCATCAAATTAAAATAGATTTTATGGTGCAATAATAAATGTATGACCTATCCTGCATATACTTTGATTATATAGGATCACAATTTCGCGTGTCCCTCCCAGAATCTCGAAATCTATGAGAACTATATTATATGCATGATTAAGGATTTTGAGATTCAATCCACTTCAAAAAACGTCACATTCAATTGAGCATATGAGTACGGAGTAGGAGGGTTCATGCGTCACAGTTCTTTTTAGAGGAATTTATGCCTAAATCTAGGATTAAACTCTGAAGTTGTCATTCTATGTCAGTGAATCACTTTTGTAGCCTTTTATTCCATTTATTTCACGCAATGCCATTCTCAGTTGAAGAATAATCATCAAGACGTTTTCAGTGGACATACCGCATATTTTCACTGTGATATTAATATTCTCAGGGCATGCAGCCGGAGCACAAAACTATAGATCGCAAAAACGGTTTGAGCTGTAACCGTTGTTTGCTGCCCTTGGCTTAGCATTATAATAGATATTTACAGATCCATCTAAAATTTTTATCGTGGTTCAGTTTGCGCATCCTTTTGTAAAACTAAACTAGTAGCCAAGCCATGCATGCCATGCCAAAGGGTTGAAAATCGTTATTTGCCGATCACCGTGAGGGAAACGTTCATGGATATTAGTGAGCTCGACGTTGGCCTGGGGCTACAATCCTGGTCAGAACGTAACATTGACGACACTCAGTGTTAATTGCCACTACAGTCAGTAGTCACGGAATATATTTCAAAATTCTCCCCCTTTCCCCCACAAATAAATGTTGGGTGATGTGTCAGAACTCATTCAAGTATTTAGCATGCACTCAACTTTGATTAGGGGGGCGAGGGGGAAAATCGAGAAACAGAAATGTTGATGTTTTGCATAAAAAACTACAAATCATTTTGAGTGTAGTCAATGGTTTTGGCTAGGATTGTAGGTGGTGACGGGATTAGCTTCGGAGCCCCTGATCAACATCGTGCAGGGAGTATACATTCCAAAAGATATTTGGGGAATTGGAACGTACCGATATCTGGTGTCATATCGTCATAGGCGTTGCACTCATTTGGGGGGGGGGGTTGGCGGCACGCGAATGATTTCAGTAAAAGTTACCGACTACCCAGTACCCAGTATAAATTGCATTGCCTGACTACCATTTTCAGCAAAATTTGCCCAAAGTTTCAAGCATCTCTGGGGGCAGCTGCCCTCCTGCCCCCCGTTGTAGGCCTATGATTATCGTACGGTATATATCTATCGGTATATGAAACGTCGGTGACGGTGTCGTTTGCCGCAGGTGATGTGTAAGGCCTGGTTCACACAAGCTCCTAAGAATCGGGGATCCATTGTATCATTTTCCGATAGACAAAGCATTTTGCGCACCAGCGACCTCCGACAAAGGGAATCCCAGATTCTTAGGACAAGTGTAAACCAGGCTTCAGTTTGTGACCGGATGTTGTTTACATTGAGAAAAGAGGGGGTGTCACAGATCTATCCGGTCGAACTCATCGTCACCCCTGATGCTTTTGATTGCCTTCCTTTATCAACTCAGCCAAAATAGAAAGTGTTGAGAGATTTGACAGAGGATCAAAAAGACAAAAGACAGGTGCCAAAATTGTTTGTTTTGAGCCTGCCTGCCTGACTTGTCTTGACGCATACGTGACGAAATACCTGCTAAATCTCGTCATAATTTCAGATTTGTGACCTAACTTGGCTAAGCTTCAACCGGCTTATCTTACAACTGAATAAACGATAGGTTTTTACGATGTACATATATATAGATATGTATTTCGTTTGAATCGTTTCAGTTACTATTTGTACACGAATTGTTAAATGTTTCTCCCACATTTTTTGGGAGAAATATATAAATTTTATTTTCTGTTTTAATTTGCCGATGCAGCTTTGCAGGTGTGATTGCCCGCGAAGGTGACGGCAAGGCAAGGCGCCATTTTGGACGGCGTCTTTGAGTGGTTTTGGGGTGCGTTAAAATAGCGCTAAATATGAGTGTGGATACTGTCGAAATTGATGGTACTTCAAGTCCTGTCGTTGTAGAAGAAAAAGGAGATGAAAGTCTGCCAAAATTTTGCTCCATTTGTACAACCGGCTTTGATAAAGTTGTGCCAAAATTGCTCCCATGTTTACACTCGTTTTGTCAAGCCTGCCTAGAAGATCGGCTACAAGATGATCAAGCGTCAACTTCGACAATGACACCTAGAGCTTCTACATCTAGGTTAAAATGCCCGAAATGTGGTCAAGAATTCCTCGTGCCAAGCAGAGGAGTTGCGAGTTTAATCGATAACCAGTTCATCCTCGAAATTGTCACGAAACCTTGTAGTAGCGAGAGCGAGTCAGAACAACACGTTTGTACTTCGTGCGAAGACAACAGTACAGCCTGTTCGTACTGTCTCAACTGCTCCGAATGGCTATGTAGTGCCTGTGTACAAGCTCACCAGCGTGTACGTATTACCAAGGACCATGAAATAAAATCAGGCGATGATTTAAGAGCAAGCGTTAAAAGTCACAGTCGCAACGAACGTTCATTGTACTGTCAAAAACACCCAAGCGAGAAGCTCAAGCTATTTTGTATTAAATGCGAGCGATTGACCTGCAGAGATTGTCAATTACTTGAACACAAAGATCATCAGTACCAGTTTGTCAACGAGGCCGCTGGCAGATACAGAGATTTCTTTAAAAAACGTTTAAAATCTTTGGAGGACAGAATTATGCCCCTTGCGGAATCCATTGAAGCTGTTCATAATTCATCTACCCATTTAGACCACAAATCAGAGATCGTCGCAAACGAGATTAGGAACTCCTCAAATGAGATAATTAAAGCTGTGAAACAACGTGAATTAACTTTACTGAATGAGCTACAGGCACTTGTACATTTCAAAAGGAAAATGTTGAATAAACAGTCGAAAGATTTGAATTTAATGCAGGAAATTTTGAAACATAACTATGAGTTTACAAAGCATGCTGTCTACCAAGGTAGTGACACATCTTTGTTGACATCTCAGAGACAGCTTGGATCTAGGATACAAAATCTATTGAGTTTGAAATATCGTGTCACACCGGTGGCCCATAGTGATTTGAAGTTTGTTACCGAAGCAGTAAAGCTTTGCAATGCTATCCTCAAAGCTGGTTCTGTGATGACACCATCTAGCCAGAGATCCAGCCTAAATGGGGCAAACATGACACGCAATCCTAATATACCATCCCATCAAAATGGAAGCCATTCTACGATGAAAGTGAACCCGCTACATTCACTAAATACCTTCACAAACAGGCCTGGAATTCAGGCAGCAACAGGCATTAACCCCAAACCATCATCGAAAGTTTACCCTAATGTGATTACTTCTCAAATAGCCATGCCAATTAGATCTGGTGGTGTTTGTTCAACCACTTTACCTTATGCATCTGTGAGAAATACTGCTCCAGGTCACAGTAGATCAAATGCTATACCAGTGTCGATTGCATCAGCATCACAACCATTTCCATCAAGTCCTCAGATTCACAGTGTTTCATCTAGAAGGCTGACCAATCCAGACGTGCCTGGCGTTCCTTTGCGGCATGCAGGGAATTCTGTTGCTGGTGTTCCTAGTTCATCTCCTCCAAATTATGACGCATCTGTTCGGACCATGAGGAAGTCTTCATCGTCTTCTACATTAGAGTTGACAAGGTAAGAATGCAATTATTTTGCTAACTATTCCAAATTTTGGGATATAATTTTGACCAGTGGTTTTTATGTAAGAAAATAGTTTTTTCTGGCTTTTATTGTTTCCAAATCCAGAAATACTACAATTCTGCAATTCTACATGTATGTATAGAATGTATTGTCAGTGTAGGTAGATTATTAGACAAATTTAGATTTTAGGATGAGGACATGAACATCAAAGAGGATGTGAAAATGGCCATGCCATGTCATTTTCATGTCTTCTTTGATGTTCATGTTTTAATGCTAAATCTGCTGCCTATTATTAGCTGTCATCCAAAAACCATGGATTGAGTCTGTTACTTGGATTGATGAATTTCTTCATCTTAGATTTTCATGACTTGCAGTTAGATGATAATATATATTATATATAATATATTTGTCCTTTTATCGATGTTTTCTGCTTTAAAGAAAGTTCAGAAAGTGCATGATAAACTTAGTTGCAATAGATGAAACCAAAAATGCGATTTTGGTGTACTGTGACTAAAATAGCACACTCCCTTTATAGTACAATATTGACATGTCAATAGTGTTTTGGAAAATTATTAATAAAGCATTATTTATACAGTGATATTGACATATTAAGAATGCATTGAAAAAAACAAGGGCCAATACTAAATCATCAATGATAAAAGTCAAATTTAATGCAACACCAGCATTATTTATACAGTGATATTGACATATTAAGAATGCATTGAAAAAAACAAGGGCCAATGCTAAATCATCAATGATAAAAGTCAAATTTAATGCAACACCTTAGGCTTTCATTCAAGATATGACATACATATAATATCTGGATATGACATACATATAATATCTACATATGACATACAATAAATGTGAGTAAAATATATTGCTGAACATATGAGGACACTGATAGAGCAATGTTGGAACAATATCCCACAGGCATTCCTTCTAAATATAGCAGCTTTTTAACAACAATGATTATAGAGGTATGCTGTTAAGATATTAAGAAGCATGCAGTTATACTACACACTCTAGCTTCTTTAGAAAGTTTGGTCATATTTTTTATATATTACTATATACGTTCAATTTGGGTATTCACTGTAGAATTGGGTATTCAATACGTTCATGTATTTAGATATTCGCTGTAGAATGTTTTCCTAGACTGAGTTGCATTTCATAAAATATAGAATAGAATCATTCAGCAGGAACATGAATTTAGTTAAGGTCCACACAGGGGGTCTAAAATGTGGCTCCCCGTAGAGAAATAAGCAATTGCTATTTCGCAATAAAAAATTGTGCCGTTGTGGATGCAGAATAAGCTGGATGATGAGAGAATACGAAATGAGCTTGTAAAGCGTGTTTTTCACTAGACGAATTTATTCGCGCAAAATTGTAGGAAGCATTTCACTGTTTCGCGGCGAATTTTTTCGGAAATGAATCACATATAAACGGATTTCATATATCGCTTCGTCTTAGCGAATAAATTCAGCCAGTGGAAAACGGGCATAAAACATAAGGCGTTTTTTAATATTCCTCCCATATTCGTACAGTGCCATATCACATGTACATACACTGTAACGGCGGGACACGTGGTTTTTTAATTCTTTCATAACATAAAAATAAATATTGCACTTTCATAAAGCAAGCAAGAGTGTTTTGGTTGTCACGACTATTAGAATATTAGAATGCCATGTCCTCGCTGTTTTTAAATGTTTTTTTTTTGTTTAAGCGGAATTCGCATTATGCAATTAACATGACAGTTATATCTGACTTCTGTCATAATTGGAATTAGTGTCATAATAGTTGTCGTCAGCTCTAACAAATAATCCAGACGTCAAACTTAAACTCCACCCTCTTCCTCTTTCATGAATATTTCCTTAATCATTTTAATAACAAACATATCGATGGCAGTTTAACCAAAGTGATTCGGTATAAAAAGAATGGTCATTAAACATATTCCAAAATTAGTAAATATTCCATATTATGTATACTTATATCAGTTATATGCCTGATATTGATTTCAAGAATGAAATATTCAAGATCAATAAAATTATATAAGAATTCCTAATAACTTTTTAATCGTCACGCTAATGATGTGCAAAATGCTACGAATTAAGCTGTGACAAATCTGGGGAAAATTTGGGCTTTTTTCCGGCACGCGTAAGCAATGCATCTTGGGCTGTTGCTTTCACAATCATAATCATAGAGATTATAAATAACACTAGAGAGAGGGGGGGGGGGCATCGAAGAGAAATTGGGAAGCGCGTTAATGGGGTGCAAATCCAAGTCCAGGGTGTTCACTCATTCACGATGTTTGAGGCCAAAATAAGTCGTTTTTGACATTTCAGGATGTCTAAGATAGTAAGACCAGTTAAAAAAAAACGCTGTTTTTCCTCCGGAAAAAACCAACAAAGCGACCTAAAAAACGAATATAAATTTTTAAATACAAATTTTACTTGTTGCTAACATGGTTGCTAAGGAGAAGCATTGATGTAGGACCAGGCAACAGGAGGTACACTAGTATAAAACAGCAAGATCGAATCGCATTACCGTGCAAGACTCTGTGTTTCAACATGCCCTAGCATAGCTCCTGAGACCCACTCATTGCTATTATTTACTGCTCGGGGGGGGGACGAAACCTTTACTTCTATTTGCGGTAAGTTAGAACGGTAGTGACTTTTTACCCAAAGTTTATCATCTTCTTTCAGCGGCACAACGTGTAAAAATGGAACATGATATGTTCCCTTGCAGCGTAGCTAATTTTCCATCGTGATCATCGATTGCAAATAAACAGCCGATGAATAAATTTAGAATCTATAATCTAGAATGTTTTCGATTCGAACTTGTTGAAATAGGCAGATTTGTATCTTCTCAAGGACTTACATAAAACAGGAGGTCTTTCTATGTACGTATGTACGTCATACTGCTCTCTTTCGTGTCGTAAAAATTTATTCTGATTTCATATATCACTGCAATCTTAAATACTAGTGTTTATTACATGGATGGAGGTGTTTTACTGAGAACTTCGTAGAACTCATACGCCACTTCATTCGGGTCTCATAATAATACTCAGTCAAAGGTATATAAAGCTGTACATAACACGTTTTAGTATGTATTTAATATTATACAATATGCTACTCAATCATCTCAATCATTTTCAAGAACGCTTATCAAAAATTTTACTTTTAAGGAGACAGTTGAAAGGGGCCCGGTTTAGTATATGCTCACACTTGCGGTCATGGGATATTCACGATATATAGTAAGAGGAAAATATTATATTCTTCAAAACAAATTCACTGGTAATAGGTTAGAAACTTAAATTGAAGCAAATGACAAATTTGAAATTTGGCGAGTTTCAGAAATTTCTTAAAAATTTTGCTTCATGCAGTATGCCTTTGTTGGTCAATTTTACTTACGACTGCAGTGATTTCGGAGTATAATTCCAATCTAAAATTTGTGATAAGTGGCTTTTAATGGCTTTATCTATAATGAATAAATTCTTCACAAATCGGACGTAGAAGTATTTTCACTTAATAGCTGTATTGAGTGACAGTTGCTGACCTGTAGTTGGTCACGGAATGGAATTCCATTTGTGCATGTGGCGCAATTCCTGAGTTCGGTGTGCGAGTAGTGTTTTGACGCGATGAAATATCCAGTCTTGCATGTACGTGTAATCCAGCCATGCAGGTATTTTACGAGATTCGTGCGTTTTTTGCCAGTCGTGAAAGAGCAAGGGAGAGTGCGATTGGCGAGTAAAGTGCTAGGCTAGATAAATTCCGCCATTTTAGTCATAAAATAGTCGCATTTATCTTTATATAACCAGGGAAAAACTTGTCATAAAGGTGTTTGTAACTAACAGCGCTTACTGCGTGCATTATTACCGCCTCAGATTTTAGGATTCCCAGATCGTGACCTTATTTGGAAATTCGTCGTCATCACTCAAACGGCTTTAGTTGAGGTATTTGACCTTGAGGTTTTACCTTGTGAACAGTATATGCACTTGTTAATTTTGGGATGATACGTACGGTATTTATAATCGTATAAGGAATTGCAAGTATTTCAGGCATTTTCAAACTGCTGAATATGAAAACTGGCATGCTGATCGCGTTGAGTTCTGGGTTTCATAAGTTTAGTTTCCCTAAGGCTGGTTTTCATAAGTCTTGTTTTCATGACTCCATGGTTTTCATGAGTCTGGTTTTCATGAGTCTGGTTTCCATGAATCAGGCTTTCATGAGTCTGGTTTTTCATAAGTCAGGTTTTCATAAGTCTGGTTTCCAGGAATCAGGTTTTAACGATTTTGGTTTTCATGAGTCTGGTTTTCATGAATCAGGTTTTAACGATTCTGGTTTTCATAAGTCTGGTTTTCATGAGTCTGGTTTCAATGAGTCTGGTTTCCATGAATCAGGCTTTCATAAGTCTGGATTTCATAAGTCTGCTTTTCATGAGTCTGGTTTTCATGTGTCTGGATTTCATAAGTCTGGATTTCATAAGTCTGCTTTTCATGAGTCTGGTTTTTATGAGGCTGGTTTCCATGAATCTGGGTTTCATAAGTCTGGTTTTTATAAATCTGCTTTCTTGAGTTAGGTTTAATATCGTACTTTATCAAAAAATCTGGAAATACTCTTAAGGACATTTAAAATTATATATGCATCATTGGCTAGTAACAAATCAATTTCGCTGATGAGTCGATGGTGGTGATTGGAATAGGCATGCTTTGGCGAATTTATAATTTTATTTTTTGACCAAATAAACACTTATATAGGTACGAAATACGTGCCCCAATTAATTCTTGCTGTGCGCCTATAGAAGGTCTTAGCCTATAGAACGTTTAGTTGCCATTTCACTGACCTTTTCATTTATATATTTTTACATATTTTAAAATATATACACATGGGTAGTGTCGCAGCTCCTCGCAAGACTGATATTCATCGGCTGAACAGTACAATACATTTCTGTTTCAACGAATAGCATAGCTTCGTTCTTTAGAAAGCATAGAAAAGCATTATCCAATTGGACGAAAGCTTCCGAGCTCTGCGACATGTCCCTTTCCCTTTAATGTCGAAAATAAACATGCAAGTATAGCGTTATATTGTAAAGTGTACATGCTCATTGTGAAAAAGTATTTTCCACTGAATAAAAAACCTCATAAGTCTCCAACTGCTGGCGTCTAATTCAAATTAACACAAATGTAATTTGATTGGATAAAAGCATCGTTTATTTTCGTCTATATGCGCAATGACAGAAAAGTGTTCATCTATTAATCGACAATGGATTCCTCACCCGTAGAATCACGCACATGTACGCTTATGTTATGTTATAGTAGCTTTTTATAGCTAAAAATATGAGTAGGTTTCTTTGAGCATTGTAGGCGTTGGTTTGGTTGGGCGTCAGCGGAATCTATAGAATGCTTTGATACTTCAGTGGCAAATGATACAAAATTTCGCAGATTCATTGCTAAGCGCTATCAACACATACAGTAAACAATTAATTATTAATTCCCGCAAATTATCGTGTCTCTATTGAGTTGAGATCCTCGCTGGGGTCTATGACGTCATACGACATAAAACCCAAGAATCGTCTTTGTTTCACCAGATGATAAAAGAACTTTCTCTGAAATGTGGTAACTGCATGTCAACTAGAGTATCTCTTGTCTGTATGAACATTTCAGTCGCTCCTTTGGTCATTGGGTGGAATCATTATTGGAACCGTTATGAAATATATATATGAACTATCGAGAAACATAAAAGGCGTGCCTCTGTCGGTGTCAACATCTCTGGGCAAGCTGCCCAAACCTTTTAATTTCGCTGTAAGATATGACAGATGCGCGACATAAGGAAATGACAAACGGATTTCCCTAGCGCGGTTAACCACACAATTAAGAAATTCCTGTGTGGCGCCGCAAAGTCTAGCCGCGTGGGATGTGTTTGATAAAACAGCTGTCATATTGATATGGGTGTCCCAGCAACCATCATAACAGACGCGAGGACACGTCATCTTTGAAAATTATCAGGATAGCCAACCCTTGAAGATTTACGACGCATTCTATAATTTCACACGAAAGAATTTTCTGGCATAAATTTCCCTACTCGAAAATAGAAAAAAAACTTGTTTTGAAACAGAATGACGTCATGAGGCTTCTGGTTTCCTTGGTTACTATATGCCTTTCATGAAAATATTCGGTGTAATATTGCGAGATATGATTTCTCTGAGAAGCCTTCTAGGAAATGAGCCTAGCTTTAGGTGGGTGAGGTTTCGGGCACCCACCACACACATTTCCCATAGTATCATCCGGCAGAAGAGAGAGCGTGCAGTGCGTCAGTTAAGTCACCATTGCCTGTATTTTACAATCCCTTTTGTGAGTATTGACAATTTAATGCAGCTGTTGTTTTAAATAAAATGCTCTGAAAGAATAATACAAGACAAAACTGACAATTCAAAAATATTTCTATTATCTGCACAAAAGCGTGTAGTTTCCTCAAAAAATGGCTTGTCTAAGCAAAGGAAACAGTCAAAGAGGAATTGGTTATTATTGTTATATTTCATTATTTTTTGTTCCTGTTTTCTCTCTGGGTTCCTCCTGCGCAGAAAACAACATACATGTGCACGCACCTATCACACGATTCATGAGACTAGACTCGTACAAACCTTTAAACTATTGCGTCTGCGAGCTGAGTCCTATTCATTCATAATATTATTGTTGCATGGTTTTTTAGCTATTCTGAAGGATATATGATTTTTTTCTATGCCTTAACTTACAAAGTACTATTAAAATATATCAATCATGCCTCTCATGGATCATGCCAAGAAACATTTTTAAATTCAACTCTATAATTGTGTCACACTTTTGGAAAAAATAATTTTTCACAAAGGTCCTGCAATCGGAATCGACATGCAATTTTAAATGCAGATGAACAGTGTTTGACAATGTATTATCAGGCAATCCTACCACCTCTTAAGGCCCGCTTACAGTTCAATGCGATTTTCTTCTTTTGATAGATGCGAACGAGTGAATTAATTACGAATGCTCTGGTGTGTACGAGCTCCTATTTTAACATCAGTAACTAATTCACTCGTTCACATCTATCAAAAGAAGTAAAAGGCCTTTATATTGCCAATGTCGCTTCGATACTGGATAATGTCTCGTTGCCGATGTTTTTTTACCTTCGCATTAAACTAGAGGACAGGAAGACACTTCAGTGGACTGCGTTAAAAAAAAAGCGTTTTTGCTCAGCTTAACCGGGAAAGAAATATATATCTATCTCGGCAAGTTGTTAGCTTAATTGTATGATAACGCAGTGACATATGCTGGCACAAATATACAAAAAAGATATCCTTTCCTTTTCTAGTTCGCAGACGTCAAATATTAACAGCATTTTGACTAATATATCGCGCGAGGTTAGAAGAGACAATCCAATATCATCATCGCACAGCACTGAGCATAATTCCTCGCTCCTGTCAGCAACTCTCACTCGAAACCAATCATCGCCTAGTCCACTTTCACCCAGTCTTCCTAAGCCCTCGCCAAGTCCGTCCCATTCATCAATGAGTCCCTCGCAGTCCTCACCGAGGCCCCTATTATCCCCGACGTCCAGCAATATACAACCATCACCCGTACCTTCCCCACTGCCTACGTTCTTAAGTATGGATTTTCGCGAGGCGAGTGGCATTAAAATTAAAACGGAAAAAGATCAGTCTCCGCAAGCATCATGTACTGCTGTGAAACCAGTAAGTGAGGAAAATTTGTTAGAATTGTGCATGTCTTATGAGTAAACAAACTTTCAAACAGTATGTAAGGGCTGTTTACATGATTATGCTTAGCCAAAATTCAACGAAGGGTGAGATGATTTTGAGGTATTGAAATGAGTATATAATATGATCCTGGCAGTGGTTAGTCATCCTAACAATAACATGTGCTTGTTTTGTTTCACTAATTTTAATATCTCCCCGGGTAACCGGGCTTTAATACCTGAATCCCGGGTAACCGGGCTCATGTGGACATCCCCTAAAAGTCGTTTCTGTCTGGTGAGTAACTAACATACTAGTAGTAATAGTAATAGTAGTAACAACAGTAGTAATAACCGCATGATGTTTAATCACCAAAATGGAATAACTCCAAAGGATAACACTCGTTACTAAATCCCGTTCAACTCTATAGTTTTATAAGCAGATGATATGAATCACTATATGTAACATAGCGTCAAATGTGGTATAACAGCTGCCTAAATTAAACAAAAACACTTCTCGACCTGAAGGCCTTGGTCAGGAGAGTTAGTAACTCTCATACTAACTCTCCTGACGAAGGCCCTCAGGTCGAAACGTCGAGAAGTGTTTTTGTCACTTTCAGGCAGTTGTTATACCACATTTGATGCTGTGTTATTTGAAGACACTGCAACGATGCTCCCTGGTTATATTGGAATATATATAATATACATTAATAAATGATGATTGAGTATTGTACTTTATTGGATATATAATTAAATGCTGATGGCGGTGAATACTAAGTAAAAGGTGCATGAACAATAAAGGGATTTAGTGCAGTGATTGAAGTGACTGTGTAAAAGAGAGCCCCTCGTGGACGGGGGTATCTCATTAGTTGTCGTGCATTGCAGGAATATATATTACATTTTGTCCTCAATAGGAACCAGGCCTACACGGTTCGTGTAGTTTTTCATCAGGTAAAGGGATTCCTGATTTGTGTGCCTGTGGTCCACCATCGAACAACAGTAGTAATGAAGATTGGTGTGCTGTATGTCATAATGGTGGTGAACTATTGTGTTGTGATACTTGCCCTAAAGTCTTCCATTTGAACTGTCATGTACCCTCACTAACATCTACACCCAGGTTTGTATTCTGCATCGTCATACTTACGATGTAGAGAACATTTATCATCATTGCCACACTGCGAATTAATTAGGACACCATATACAAACAAATGACGTGATCTATATATCTATTATGAAAATTTTATTCCTCAGTTGTCTTTCTTGTTTAAATTTAGTTTTTAAAACAGGCACCATAACAAATTTCAAAATTCGCATTGACTTTATCTTTCACTTCTAACTATTCAGAATATAAACCCTTACAAAATTACGCAATGGGGATTCCTGCATGTAGAGAATTAATTCCAACTATCGATTTTACAGGATCCTAATAAAAATTGACCCGAAATCGTATATATATAACGCTATAGGAATTCCTATTTGAATTTAATATTCCTATTGGAATAAGTATATCTATTTATCTTTACCGTGTCAAATTTTTCAGTGATTCCTGGAGTTGTGGCTTGTGTGAAAGTTTGGATGGACCAACACGTAAACATACAGGTGCAATCAATGATTTAATTTAAACGAGTTATCTAGATCAGATCTGTACTATTTATTGCATGAACAAGAAGGAAATAGGCTGAGTTTTGAAAAAATGAAAAACTTGAACCTTAGATGTAGCTCAGTTGGAAGAGCAACTTGCCCGGCTGGTACTGAGAGTAGCTAGCACTGCCCTACATTGATTTCTTCTTCATGCATTAGAGAGTTTTTAAGGTGTATTATTCGTTTTTTTTGTTTTACTAATATAATTTACTGCATATGAAACGTTTATTGTGGCATGCCAGAGAAGACCTAAGGTAGGGCTGCTACTTACTATCCTTAAAAAACCAAGTCAAAATCTGCTTGTACAATCCTTTAATCTGACTTAATCACAGATCGGCTTAACGTGATGACTGTAAGCTATCAATCGAAACTGAAATGAAGTTGTATTATAATGATTATTTTCTCCGCAAAGAACTGAAAAAGGCAGTAAAATTGAACAAAATGTTTTATGAACTGTTTGCTGTAACAAAACGGGTTTATATGCTTGTGTGATAAACGTCAGTGTTTATAAGCAAATTACGATTTTTTGGCATTTCACCCGGCGAGAAATGGTATCTAGAGGGTAGATAGCCTTAATTTCAAGTTGAAATTATATGGAATTTATTTGGGTATAGATTCCACCTAAAATTTAGGCCATCGCTGTAGCAATCATGCAGCAAGCATGGTTGTATCATTCATCGGCACTTTATTATCTTTTCAATTTCAGACATGCGAAAAAATGTTGCTGGCTCTATTTTGCCATCCTGATAGCATTCCATTCCAAGACAAAGTGAGCAAGGCGGTAGGTTTATAGGAGCCTTTCGGTTGAAACGTAAAAAACTCTAATTTTCGTGGGACAAATGTAAAGCAGTCTTTTCATAATAAAAAACCTCGCCTCTCAAATGTGAAGCAGTCTCCCCCTACGAGAAGGCCCTGGGTACGAGGCTACTTCCCAAAATTCAATAATCCCCAACGTCTAATTATAACCAGCCCTGCCTGAATACACCTTCAGCCCTCTCTTCTCTGTTAGGCCATCCCTTCTCTAGTAAACTCTTTCCCTATCTATAATCTGGTCAAGTACATAAAGCGAAAATGTCGTTGCAAATTATATGAGTATTTTCGCTAGTTGATCATATTCTCTTTAGTTCCCTCAAAATCTGTCGGAGTTAGTAAATTCCTTCGAGGGATGAAACTCTTTATCTTACCGCACCCATTGATTTAGGTTCCGAATTACTACAAAGTGATTCAGAAACCAATGGATCTAAGCTCTATCAAAGCAAAACTTCAACCGGTGCATTTTGAACACTACAAAACCGTGAGCGAGTTTATTGCTGATTGCCAGCTTGTTTTTTCCAACTGTGCTGTTTTCAATGATGTAAGTACCTGGTTTTTATCGTTGCTTCTCAAGTTACGTCCTGCTCTCGACGAAATTTAGTTCAGGCTGCTTTCCACTGTCGCGTTTTTCGTATGCATTCGTTGACCCATTTGTAAAATAATAACAATTTGGATGCATTTAATTTTTTTCTCGCGTAAAAAAACGCGACAGGCCGGGGAAAGCAGCCCTTAATCTGGAAAATTTGTCACTGCAACTTTTCTGCATCAACCCATCTCTGATTTCCACGCTGGATAGCGCTATATTCACCATATTAACGCTCCAAAACTTAACAGTTCGGTATAACATGACTTGAACATAATGTTTCTAAATTGAGGATTTCTCTTAATAATTGATAGGCCAAAATCTTTAGCTTTATTGCTTTACCAGCATCTTTACAAGGGTTTAAAAAGTGGTGATTTCATGGATACCGCTATGACCAGCGCCTGGTCATTAAAAATTGCATTCCGTTGCTATTAGCGTAACCAATAGGACATTCAGTTTCAATTTTTCCCGCAGGCTGAGTCGGAAGTTGGCAAAATGGGCAAAAGGTTGGCAGCAGATTTTCAAAATATCATACGACAATATGCAGACAGCGAAGAGAACTATGAACCGGCAATGAAGAAAAGAAGAGAGGATAATATTTAAATACACCCGTTTATTTGGCCATTTGCGGGAATGAAAGTTTTACCTCAGCAGAACGTAGCATCATGATTAAGCCTGGTGGTTCTCATATATCACCGACGGTCGGTGATGGCCATTGGTATTGTCGGTGATCACTGAAGAAAAAACCGCTTTGTTATTTTGTATAAATTTTCTTTGTCACCGGCCACAAACAATACATCGCCGACTGTCGGCGACATATTATGAGAATGAGGCCTAAAGTGCGGTTAACCTTTTTAGCAGTTTCTCACCAGATTTTTTGCGGTAAAACATTGATATATAAGGGAACTTTAAGGCCGTTTTCCACTTCAATCGTAGCGAAACGTAGCGTATCTCATTGTTTTAAAGTCATTAGTTCTGATCGAATACTTCGGAAACAAAGAAATACGCTACGTTACGTTACGATACGGTTGAAGTGGAAAACAGGCCTTAGTCGTGACTACGAGTACAAGATTCGTCATTTTCGCGTGTTGTTTGCTTACGCCATCATCCAAAATTCGTAGTCGTCGAGCAGTATGATTTTGTTCATTAACTTCGTATTCAAAACCCAAGGACAAAAAACGAGTTTCGTCAGATGGCGCAGGCAAAAGCGCCGAGTTTGGCGCGAAAATGATGAAGCATGTACTCGTAGTCACAGATAAAGCTCCCTATATAGAGAGAGAGACCAGGAGAAAACGTGAATTATTTTTATTGTACATAGCATTCGGGAATTGAAGTGCAAAGCATTGTCTTTAACAGATGTAATTTAATGAATTTTTATTTCTAAATATTTCTGTCAACTGCTGTAGTTCATATGCTAACGTATTTAAGTTGTGCATGTTGTAGTTCATGGCATAGTAAAAATATAGCTTCGCAAATACATGCAAGACATTGTCTCATTCAAACACATGCACGTAATATTTTCGAATGACTCTTGTTTCATTAGCATTGTAAATTTCAATACATTCTATTGCGAGGTATCAGAAGTTTAACACGAATACTATAGTGATGGATTAATTCCTCCACGCGGCCTATATGGTATGGCGTTGAGCGTTAAACCGTGAAAGACGTCACAAAAAAATGAAACTCTCCATAATATATTTTAAGGGTTGGGTTAATTTTCACCCAATGAAAAATACTCCAGATGTAAATTTTTCATTATTTCTGTATTCAAATTGTTAAATCGGTCATTGTTGACAGCACGCAAACATGGAAATACTCTATCGCATCAGCCACTTTGACATGTTCACCACACTCACGACTATAAAATCAAAATGCAAACTAGACATTAAAGTTTGTTGACTATTGAGAACAGCCAGTGATACTGTGAGAATTTGTGATGAGAATTGAATAAAAGTTTGGGTTAGTTTGCACATTTTTACTATAAACTTATTGCAAAAAGCTCTCTCGTCATATACTACTCAAGCTCATAGTATAATTACTAAACACACAACCGAAATGATATCTAAATGCGTATTCAGATAATCGTCTTATGCCCGACTTATTTATTTTATGGGCATGCGCAACTACTGATAGTACTGTGCGCGGAAACGTAATTTCAAACCCAAGGGCGTAATCAGTTACACATGCAGCTATTCAAATGTTACTGTTCGATCTTGTGCAAACAAATTGTGTTATTTGCAGGTTCATGTGATAAACCCTGTACATGCAGGATGTCCCGAAAAACCCCAAACTATTGAAATCATCTATTGTTTGAAATTTGAATGATTGACGCAACTTATAAATTGCTAATTAGGCCCACAAAAAATTAAAATTTGCCAGAGAAGAAAGACATGTGGAGGTCATGGTTCTTGAGTTGTAATTTTAAATATTGTTATCCATATTTGTAAAGTGTATTCGTAATAAAAATCGTTTGTGGGTATACAAAGAAATTCGTATATGAATGTTTATGTCAAACATTTATACACTTTATACATGCACTTGTGGGTCCCAAAAGGGCCGTGCTTAAGCATTCACACTCCAGCTATTACGTTGTTATGGGTGATTTGAATGGTTTTGGGGTTAGGACACCACTTTATTGATATTCACCTACGTTTTCGGAACAATTTCGTAACAACGCCTACGATATTAATTGCTGACACTAAAGCCCCGTACAGACGGGCAAGTTTTCCTTGACAAGTTTTCCTTGACAAGTTTTCCTTGACCAGTCCACTTGCTGGTGTGTATGGCGAACAAGCAGGGCCGTAACTAGAACGATAATTGGGGGGGGGAGATGTTTATTCATATATTCAGTTCAACCCGACGGATTTCCATTGTGAGCTATTGCACTTACAAAAGAAATCCGTCGGGCTGAATATATGAATAAACACCCCCCCCCCCCCCAATTATCGTTCTAGTTAAGGCCCTGCCGGAACAAGTTTCCCTTGCCAAGTTTTATTTGCTCGCGTGTACGCGAAAAATATGACAAGTTTTACGATGATATGCATATATAAGTGACAAGTTTTATGACAATATGCAGTATATTTTACGATAATATGAGCCATGATAAAATGAGTATCCTTGTCAAGGAAAACTTGTCAATTTTTTCGCATATACAGGAGCAAATAAAACTTGGCAAGGAAAATTTGCCCGTCTGTACGGCGCTTAGTATCTATGTAAAGCCCCGCACAGACGGGCAAGTTTTCCATGACAAGTTTTCATTGCCCAGTTTTTTGTTTGTGTGAACGCGAAAAAATTGACAAGTTTTCCTTGACAAGGAGCCTTGTTCAAAAGCTATTATAACCCCCCACCTTGAATAGCTATTGCTAAATGTGGGGGGGGGGGTTATGGCTATAAATTATATAATTATTAATATTAATGATAAAGTTGAAAAGTTGATAAAGTTGATTATAGCCGTACCAGCTTTTCAACAAGGAAAAATGCTCGTGTGTTACGGCCGTCAAGGAAAACGTGATGGATTTTTATCCAACATTCGAGTTTATAGACAATATATCTGAAGTTTAAAACCAATAAATGAACTTATTAATTGTGATTAAGAAATATAGGAGTATACAGGAAATATAAATAAGTTTAGCCGGAAAGCATATTTGAAGTTTCGGCGTTTAATGACGTTTACAATGAGTCAATCTTGTTTAGAAGGATTTTGTATGGTTTAGAACGCCGTAGTTTCGAGTATAGAGAACAAATTCATTATATTTGAAGTTTAGAATATTGACGACGGGCTCCGCGCGCAATACCTTAGCTTATGGATCCTGCCTTCATGCACCTGGCCAGCAATGACTCTCATTATGGAATATAATGAGCAGTATAAGAGTTTTTGAGTGTAAAAGTTGGCGAAAGGACCATTATATGGTTTTGCTTTGAAATCGGCATCATTAAAAGGTCGAAAATGATTCTTACACTGAGTGTTTATACTTATCATTTTAAATGATCTCATTTATATGTATACATCCGGAACCGAACAAGTTGTGTGAACCGTGCTTGAATTTGTCCGGTTCAGATTTTGTCGTAAAGACGGATACCAGGTTCGACTTGTCTTAGTATTTATTGAAATATACAATCATAAATTTACAGTTTTTAGAAATAGAGTCTTTATAGTGTATGATTTATGTTTTCTAAAAGTGCGTCAAAAAGCGAGAGGTCCTACGGACCAAAGCACAGCTGCCCCAGGGAACGCCAATGTCAAACTATATTAACCCAATATTATTTAACATCTTATGGGACCAAGCAAAGTTCTTCGACTCATTTTGAAAATTTATTTCTTGCTCTCATTGCCGCAGTTCCCTTTAGTCGTACTGGTTCAGCGGTTACTGTTCCAGTACTTCCGTTGCTCCTTGCTTAACATAACATTAAAGTGAAATTACAGTTAACATTAAGAACATTAAGAAAATCATGAACGTCCTCAAATGATATAAATTCTGAATTAACACGTATTCAATTACTAGTTTTGGAATTCTTCTTCTGACAAAAGCGAAGAGCTCAGTTCTGAAAATATTTCGGGTCCATAAAGACGGCCAGCCATCGGTTCACGCCCGAATTACGAACTGCTCAGTCCGTCCCTTTATGCCGGTGGACCGAAGTTGAATTTCTGGCGACGTTCCCGGTTAGGTCTCTATAATCGTATGTTTCTGCCTTCGGTCCGCGGAAAAGCGACAATTTTCTCGTGTTTAAGAGCTCTCAATCGTACCACGTGGTACATATTGCTGAGAAAAGAATGAAATATCCGCTAATATAAATTTACTTAGCAAGAAAAAATTCACTTCTTTAAAACAGTAAAATGGCAGTTAATTTTTAAAAATAAAAAAAAGGTGATTATTCAATTGATAACATAAGCATACAGGATCACCGGAAATTTTTCTTAAAATGCATGCCATGAAAATTGCAACTAATATGGTTATTGTATAACTTTTTCCATACTATAGCCATAGTATGAAAATAGCAATTAAACTTATTAGTACACTGTTATTTTCAGGGTGTTATTTTAACACCACTTTTAAGGGATTCTAGGGGTGTAATAGGGGAGTTACAAAATTCCAGCTTAATAACTCCATAGTTGGACTTAAAATAACACCACGTAAGGGGGTTACGCGCAATGTAACACCATTTTGGGGGTTAAAATAAGTACATTATACCACGTGATCAAGCTGATGCAATCATGCAAAACGAGCTATTTTTCAAAACCTTCGCAAGCACTACTGGTTCCACGGGAGAATTGCCTGTATTTTTAAAGATAAATTACGACTAAAACCGAATTGAACGAGGAAAAGTCAAAGAAAGGTTGGCGGATTTGCTGTATGCAGTTAAAAACGGCAATGTACGTACTTGAATATCATTTTCATGCCTCTCGGAGTGCGACTGTTTACCTGCCGATTGTGGATATAAATTAAACTGCAGTTCGTGAGCTAAATTGTCTGTAATTCTCTGTTGGAAGAAAGTGTACAGTTGCTCAGCCATCCAGGATACAAACACAATTGCGCTGGTGTGTAATATATTTTCAATATTTCAACAGAAAACCTTCAGCAAGTGTCGACAAAATAATTCAATACAAAACTATTAATGTAGGTCGCTAAAAATATCTTGATATGGAACAGTAGACATGAAAAACATTTTTCATATTCTCATAGTCTAAAGGAAAATAAGGACTTATATATGAATTAAATATATTTAATAATAGGATGAAAAGGTATTATATATAGTACAATATATCCTAACGTAGGCAACTTCAATCACAATATCGAGATGTACACATGAAAACAATCCGAAAATACGTCAATTAATACTTAAAACTAATCTAAAATAACAAGTGAAATGAAATCTACAATATTTTTATTATATACTGCCTATGTTTTAACTTTGAAAACAAGTTATAGAAGCGAGAAAAATGCGAAGTTTTTGATATTTTACTCATTTTTTAAATGGGCCGTTGCTGGACCCGCGCTGCATGTTGACGTTTGAAAATGACGAATTTGTAATCTCATTGGCTGTCACAACAGCAAGAATAAAAAACAGCCAATGAGGTTACGAATTCGTCATTTTCAAACGTTCTTAAAAGTCTACAGCGCGGGTCCAGCATCGGCCTATTCCAAAAATAAGTAAAATATCAAAAACTTTTCGCATTTTTCTCGCTTCTATAACTTGTTTTCAAAGTTAAAACATAGGAAGTATATAGTAAAAATATTGTAGATTTCATTTCACTTGTTATTTTAAATTAGTTTTAGGTATTAATTGACGTATTTTCGGATTGTTTTCATGTGTACATCTCGATATTGTGATTGAAGTTGCCTAACTTAGGATATAATTTGTAAAGTTTTTACAATGCATTTGTTTGTTCTTTAAAAGAAAAATGTTTAGATTTCTGATGATTAATCAGGAAACTTTAATATGAAGTTGTATTTATGTTGTAAATATTGTAGATTGGATATAAAGTAATAAAATTTTGCTCAAATTTTTGTATGATTCTTTATTTCTTTCCGGGTATTATAGCGGGATCCTGAAAACGGGGTTATTTTAACCCCAAAATGGGAGTTAAATGTAACCCCAAAATGGGGATTAAAATTTAACTCCAGAAACGGTGTTATTTGTAACCCCAAAAAAAGGATTATTTTCGATTAAATCTCGTAACCCCTGTTTTTGGTGTTAAAATAACACCCTGAAAATAACAGTGTATGGATATTGTAAACTTCCATATATTATTTCCAACTATATAGCATCCATACTATGTCGATAACATGGATTGTGAAAAGAAGTTCGAGTGGATGTTTTTATGACAGCTCAAAGAAGTCCATTCATGAGGCCTTGACTGTTTTCTATATGCAGTATTATCTGATATTTTTAATATTCTGATGTTCAAAGCGAGTTTTTGCTTGATTGGTGCTACCGCTCGGAAGAATATCGAAGACCTGACAATAGAGGGTCTTGACATAATGAATAGGTTTTTAAATTTTATTTCTTTTTAATTGTTAATACAGCAATTGCAACATATACGAATATATGAATGTACACCCCCCCCCCCCTGCACCCAATAATATATATAAGCTCCTAGCTACGGCCCTGAATAATATACATAGCTACTATATTTGATATCCTGAAATATATAAATACATTTTTTCTTGCAATTCCTTGAGAGGAAAAAATCAGTGTTTCCCACGTCTTGCATATAATTTATGAGCATGGCATTGAACCGCCCTTTTCTCATAGTAATAATGATGTTTGATAAGTAGCGTGGACCTGCTGTTCGTTAAATGTATTTTATACTAATATTTTTATTATGGAAATAACTTAATATTGATATATACACTTTTTTGAAGGTATTTATAGTCAATATGATTTATCCCAATGTTACCTATCCTATTCTACCTTCAGGTTTTTGCTTGAGTAAATTCCTGATAAATTTTACACCTTTTTTTCTCAGTGCCGCGTTTCGCCAAAAAAATATCAGAGTATTCAAAGTTGAGTTTAACATCAATAGAAGCGACGATAATTTCTTAAGCGTTACTACAGAAAAGCTTGTTTCAGAGTTTGCTATACCACCAAACAAGATAATTCCAGGCAGGCAACAAACGTAACTCGTAAACACAACAAGAAAACATGATTTGGCTATTCTGATTTGTTTCATAAATCGTGCTTTTGTTTCCATATTTTTCGTCTGTGAGGTGTTGTCAGACTCAGAGCTAGGACCAGGCAATCGTTTCTTCTTAATAGCTGTCCAGAAAATTCTCGATTGAACATATGCAGTCACAAAAAGAAAAATAAGCATGTTAACGGCGCAAGTCAACTTATTTATCCTATCACCAAAGTAGAAAATGCCGCCGAGATATGTCAAGGTCTGCAAACAGGAAACAGAAACAAAGTATTTTAAAAGTCTTCCTTTCGTAACTTTGGTGCGGTGGATGAAGGGATGCAGAACACCAAAATACCTTTCAATATTCATCATAGACATTGCTGTTATTGAATACGTGAAGAAAAGAGATGCGATAGTTCTTGTAAGGAACATAGTTGTGCAAGATTTTTTTCCGGAGATGTCAAATACCAAAACCACAGAAGATAATGTCATGAAGAATAATCCGTTTGCGAGGTCCACCATAGATTGTATCATGATCAGAAAGTTGGATTTTATTTCTCTCAATTTACGAGACGTCCAAATTGTTGCAACCGTAATGCCATTGAAAAATAGTGTTGTCAATATTAGACTGACATTTGTCACAAGTGCAAAAACGTACAGAACTAGGCTGTTAGTGTCAGGAAATTTAGCAACTGCATGAATTTGTGCGTCAAAGATATGACATGTTTCGATAAATATGCGTTCAGCAGTTGAGTTCATTCTGTTTGTCCTCGTTGAACGTTCGTTGAGGTGCTCCTTAGCGCATGGCTTTGTAACGTCTGACTGCAGCCAGATCCTGCCTTCATGTACCTGACCAACAACGGCTCTCAATATCGAGTATAATTAACAATATGAGAGTTTTTTAATGTAGAAGTGGGGAAAATGACTATTATAAGGTTTTGCTTTGAAAGCGGCATCATTAAAAGGTCGAAAATTACTCGTGCACCGAGAATTTATAACTAACATTTTAATGATCTCATCTATAATGATATGAGTCCGCTATGTTCTGTCACAATGACACCGTGGAAATTGGAGAATTGAAAAATACTTAGCCGCAATTCTCAATACTTAGGCTTCAAACTCAATACTTAGGCTTCAAGCTACTACACAGAATAATTATGTCTTGCACAAAAGATTTAAAGCTTGCAAACGACAAAAATGAATCGTCTAAATTAATAACTTTGTGCATACTTCATGCCTCAAAATGGCCATTTCACAGCTGTCAGATGTGTATAATGAGCTGTCAAAAGATTGCATAATGCGTATTCGCAAGAAAAACCGAACATTTTAAATTTTAAAGTTATTCAATATTTTTCTCTTTGATAGCAATACAGCAATGCACAATGTGAACCAGTGATCAGATTTTCGGGTTGAAACTTCATAAACACCAATTTCTGCTTGCTGAAAAAATTATTCAGCTGGCTGAAAAAAATGAAATGTCTAATCCCCGAGGGGGCACGGAGCGCCTGCGAAGGTACAAATTCCGTTCGGAGATTAGGAATTACCCCGGAACCCGGGAGAACGTACTGTAGCTGAATCCAAAATGTCATAGACAGTTTAAAACTAGACAGTTTAAATATATAAAAGAAACAAATTGCGAAGAAGAAAGCTATGTTGAAATTCAAAATATGATTTAAAACAAAAAAGGCGAAGTAAGTGTAAATTTTCAACTTTATAGACACTTCCTAAATTTCCTCTCGGGCATTGAAAACCAGTCCACTAAAAATAGATTACTTTGCAAAGTCATCTTCAGACACAATCAAACATAATACTTTACATACAAGATATGTACGCAAAATATGTAAGAAGATAATATGATAATGTTAATAAGTTATGATTTTTGGCACCTCATTCGATGTAGGTAATAACTATATTCTAATGGTTCTGAGGGTCTTAATTTCGAGTGGAATTATACACACTTCAAATTCAAGCCAGGAACAGTTGATGGGAAAATGAGTCAACTATAGGTCTCTCCGGCAGGAATCGAACCTACGCTTTTGCGATGCCGGTAATTTTGCAACACTCGAAAAGTGAACAAGAAAATGTCGTGAGGAATAATCTCTTTGCGAGATGCACCATGGATTGAGTCATGAACAGAAAGTTGGATTTTAATTCTCTCATTTTGCTTGAAATACACATGCTAATACCACAACAGTGACAACAACGTTGAAAAATTGATATTGACTGACATTCGCGCAAAAACGTATAATTATGTTGGATGAAGGGATGGAGAACACCAAAATACCTTTTGAAATTGATCATAGACATCGCTACCGCTTAATAAGTGAAAAAAAGAGTCCGATTATTATTGTATAAAAAGGTGATTACACAAGAATTCTTCCCAAAAAGGTCAAATACAAAAACAACGGAAGACAATGTCGCGAGGAATAATCTCTTTGCAGTACGTTGAACGTTCGTCGACGCGCTCCTTAGTATGGCGCGCGGAATTAGAATCGTTTGAAGACGATTCACGGAAAGATTTAAATTTCACAAGCGTCTGCGCAAAACATTGTTGAAGCTCCCTAAGATAAATTGCATAATATCCATTCGTATTTTCTGACGCGATCAAGGCTAAAGTTACTTTTTCCTCCTCTAGTTGTGCGATGATTTCCTCGTCAACAAGACCACTTTCATCCATTGTTTGCAAATTTCTAATGTTAATAAAAACAGATGCTACAATTCTGGTCAAAACATTGACGACACTCTGTGTTAATTGACACTACAGTCAGCAGTCGCGGGATTTATTTCAAAATTCTCCCCCTTTCCTCCACAAATCAATGTTGAGTGATGTGTCATAACTCATTCAAGCATTTAGCATAGATTCAACATTGATTAGGGGGGCGAGGGGGGGAAACGAAACAGAAATATTAATGATTTGCGTAAAAAAGTACAAATCATTCAGAGTGTAGTCGATGGTTTTGGCCAGGATTGTAGGTTATGGAAGAAATTTCTTACAGCGACAGTGTTTCTCTCGTTTCTTTCAGTTCTATATGTGACCCTCCACGGGAAATATAAACCAACATTAACGGTTTGAAAAAACGGGCTGAAATACCGTTTGCTATCCGTTTTCTATCCGTGAAAATCAAAAACGGTTGCCGTTTAAAAATTTTAAACGCCCGTTTAAATTTTATTGCTTGGCGTTTAAACGGTTTGTTCAAAACGTGAAAACGTTTTCATCGATCCGTGAAAACGTTTTGAGCGATCCGTGAAAACATTTCGGTAGAGCTGTGAAAACGTTTTGCTTTGGCCGTAAAAACGTTTTGGTAAAACCGTGAAAACGTTTTGGTAGAGCCGTGAAAACGTTTAATTAAAACCGTGAAAATGTTTTATCACAGACGTAAACATGCAGGTTTCACCTTTCACCTATATAACCAGTGTAACGTTTCCGCTAGCGTGCAATTAAATATTTCCATCAAACAGTCGGGACGACCTTGTAAAGTTAATCGTATAAAACTATATAAAATGTAATAAAATGTTTATATATCAGAGGCAAGCAAAATGGGTCAAACACCAAAGTGAGATATCCCTATATATCACTGATTACAACAAATCTAGTTTAGGTTTATAATGCTTATTAAAGAAGTATGATTGATTATATGTCTATCTTTTAATAAAGTATTATCACAGAAGCGAAGACACAGCCGCCCTTGATGATTTGCCAAATTGCACTGCCAGAAACCCATCACCTGGGTCAACAGGCCCCAAAATGCTTTTTCGCAATTATAAATGTACCTATTTCTATAGTGCGTGTGAGAAAACATATAGTTTAAAATTTATTACAGCAATTAAATTCTATACACATACTAAGCAACATATCTGAGATGCAAATATAATTCAACTAATATAACGAGAGATATCTGGTATTTGTTATGCAAATACTTATATAGATATAATAAATACGCACATTCACGATCCATTTTGGCAAAAACAACTAATTAATGCGTTATAGGATCGTGTGCGAGTTTCCTGTTATATTATATCAACTTTTATATACGCTATATTACACATTTTCACAATATTTTCAACAAAGTGCATTTAACCAATCTTCGCCAGTGCGTGTCGAAGTTTGAAAATGGGTTGGTAAAAAATCACGATCGGTATGATATATATAAAATCGCCGTTTTTCTGCCATATCGATCGCTTTTTAGACTAGTTATATATGCTTTCATTTTGAGAACACACGACTACACAGTCATAATAGCCTTATGCTGTATAATCAGATTATTCTAATCCGTACTTAAAATTGACGCAATATTTATGTATGTTATTGAAAAGATTTGACCTCTGTAGGAAAAATATGAGCTCTATGTCAAATCTTACTTAACTAAGAATTCTTGGTGGTCACAAAATATCTCTAAATATTTCATAATGAAATACTTTATCTCCTTCCATATTTTAGAGCATCTGCCAAAACTTTAACAGTAGAATATAGCTAGCATGTTATCTGAATAATATTATACGCTATCTGCGCTACACTGCATGAAAAAAAGTTTTTGTTAGTTGAATATGGGATCGAAGGCCTGCGTTCTGTAATCCAAACGTCAAGATTTCCGCCCTCAAAAGCAACTTAATACTCCATCCCGGCGCAAAGGTGCACAATTTTTTAGCCAAAACATATATAGCAATTACATATACTGCCCTTATAGAAACAGCGGATCGAAACTGTCAAAAATGCGCACAATTTTTTCTGCAAAGCATATAGCAGTGCAGTCGCCCATATAGACGCGACAATCCCAAACGCACGCACAGGGGAGTTTATACTCACCATTATAACAAAAAATCAATCCACATCATCTTCGAGACATCTAATTGTGACACAATTTGTGCCCCCTGCCTACGATTACCCGGCAAGCAAGACTTCTCCAGAAACATTATGTGTTGATGCATAAAATGTATCTACTGACTCTCGTGTCTGGAAAAATCTTATTTGCCTGTCCTGCCTGTCTCAGCTTAGGAATTAATAAGGTTGCATCTACACACAAATTACTTAGGAATTTGCATGCAATTTTTGGTGAAGAAAAATTTCTGGTGTTTGAGTGCATGCAGATGCACCTATTTATGTTATCTCAGTTTTGTGACCACCCAATTAAAGTACTCAAACCTCTTTGAACCTCTGGCAAACGATGTTCGATTTTACGATGTTCGACTGAGCCAAAGTGATCTTGACCAAACAGCAACTTTCTTTTGTCATATAGTCTACAAAAATTTCATATAAGCCTTAGTGCGCACTTAACAAATAAATATATATGCACACACTTAACAAATAAATATATATGCACACAAGGCAAAAAAAATAAAGTTTTGATCGAGCCAACAGTAATACGAAATCTGATGATTCATGATTTCATCGATAGGGCCTGATTTCAATGCTTGACGGGAATTATTTCCAAGCGCGACTGATGCATAAAGTATTTTTAATCAAACATGCCTTTTCCGCGTTCCACGTTTCCGATTCGAGGAGCTAGTCGAGGGAAATCAAATTATAACCAAACATAAGATGCCTGATTATAAATGTGCTTCAGTGCTTGGTGCATCTGACTTTGCCGAAAGTTGCGAAGTGTTTATTCGGATCGCCCTCGGCCAGTGAACATCGGCGTCCACGATCAAGCGCTTCAAAAGATCTATGTCTGTTGTTGATACAATTATTGCGATATAGTTTAATAGTTATTTACATTTATTTCATTGTTTACACAACTATATAAGGGTTTTAATCATTGCATACTATAGATATGCAGTTATCCGCGGTTTTGCTCCTATACTATCAGGCTGCTTCTTATATATCCTAATGACCATTTAAACGACTTCCAACAACCACACAACAACTATGCAATTCTACGTAATGCTGCTTTTAAGGTATATATGGCTAGAGACGTTGCATGTTTGTGCGCGCGTTGAACTTTGGCTTTATGGAAACAACAAAAGTATTAAAGCATAGATTCTAACCATTGCATTGCCGCGGCATTAAAAAAACAATCAATTTTTGAAAGAAAGCTTTTTCAGTTTATGACTTGAAATTTGACCTTAATGACATAATTGCATGCACTGAACGCTAAGAGAAATCTTGAAGCGCACGAAATAGCATTCGATTCGGCTAAAATGATGTAACCCCTCTACAAGCCTTCTGTTAAGGAACTGAATACGTTTCTAGGAATATTATGTGTTACACATTCGTCGCTCCTTCTATAAAGTTGTAACATTGCAAATGTTTAATCTAATGTTCTACCAAATCCAATGCGATTGAACAAAATTCCAGCAAACGTTCCAACGAACGGTAAATCAAAACGGTTGAACGCTTTTGGAACGATTTCGAACTTTTTTTCTCGAGGCGTTCAAACGGGCAATTTCGAACAATGAACGATCTCGAAAATCGTTTCAACGAACGCAAGAACGCTTGAAGTGTTTAATTGAACGGGAAACGAATGAATAATGAACAATATTTTTCAAGGAACCAAATAGCGTTAACGTATGTTTATGTGTGGAAAGGCCACACATAAACAACAAAGTAATTGCTTCGCACGAGTGGCAAATCACAACTGTATGACTGTTACTGGTCTGCTTGCTTCTACTACCTATAATTAACTTCGTTGACTAGGTACATATGACATTGATCAAGTAGCTATTTATGTGTAGCTGTCAAACGGAGCGTAATTAGCCCTAAAGCTGTTGGACTGCATGTATAATAACATATGTCTGCAGTCAGTGCAGTGGCATGACTGTGGCCATGTTCTTCAGGTATATTTTGCTATTGTTTTTACAATTTTACTCCATTTTATGATTTTAATATTATCCATGCTGTACTGGGATAACGAAGCAATAAAGAGTAGTGTACGTGCGGAAGCGATCGAAGCTCTCGCTCCCTCATAGCTGAACATAAACAACGTATATAATGTTACACCCGCTACTTGCGTTTACCTGTTAATCATTTCCCCCCTCCCGGTATATCAAACATGCCCATGCAACAGACAGTTGACATATTTTACCGTTGTTTGATTTAAACACCAGTATCATGGTCTGCGATCAAAGGATTCCCCAAATCGTCTGGTTTCGTCCGTGAAATTGGGTATATAAATTCGTCAAACCGTTTATACGGATGAATAGGCCCATCCAAAAAAACGGCTCATTTTTCTGTGCGTTTAAACGGTTATTCGTATCCGTGCAAACGCTTTCACCAAAGCGTAAAAACGCTTTCTTGAAAGCGTTAAATTTTTTCATCGAACCGTTTTAACGTTTTAACGAAGCGTGAAAACGCTTTACGACATCCGTTTACTAACCGTTTGTAATCCGTTTTTTTGCCCATTTAAACGGAAAAGCGTTAATGTTGGTTTTCCCGTGGAGGGTCACATATTTATCATACAGATTAGATAACATCTTGTTGGTAAAATAACACGATCTTTTAGGCGAAAATTCAGCGTTGATTAGTGCGGTTCAAAAAGAGGATCGATTTTTATTGAACATTCGAGTTTATAGACAATATATCTGAAGTTTAAAACCAATAAATGAACTTATTAATTGTGATTAAGATATATAGGAGTATACAGGAAATATAAATAAGTTTAGAAAGCATATTTGAAGTTTCGGCGTTAAATGACGTTTACAATGAGTCAATCTTGTTTAGAAGGATTCTGTATAGTTTAGAACGCCGTATATGCTAGTAGAGAACAAATATTTGAAGTTTAGAATATTGACGACAGGTTCCGCGCGCAATACCTTAGCTTATGGATCCTTCCTTCATGCACCTGGCCAGCAATGACTCTCATTATTGAATATAATGAGCAGTTTTTGCTTTAAAATCGGCATCATTAAAAGGTCGAAAATTATTCTTACACTGAGTTTTATACTTATCATTTTAAATGATCTCATTTATATGTACATTAATCAGCCGCAAAACGTTTAAAAGCAATCCGGAACCGAACAAGTTGTGTGAACCGTGCTTGAATTTGTCCGGTTCAGATTTTGTAGTAAAGACGGATACCAGATTCGACTTGTCTGAGTATTTATTGAAATATATAATTATATATTTACAGTCTTTAGAAGTAAAGTCTTTATAGTGTATGATTTACGTTTTCTAAAAGTGCGCCAAAAAGGGAGAGGTCCAATGTCCAAAGCACAGCTGCCCCAAGAAACACAAATGGCAAACTATATTAAGCGAATATTATTTAACATGACCAAGCAAAGTTCTTCGACTCATTTTGAAAATTTATTTCTTCCTCTCATTGCCGCAGTTGCCTTTAGTCGTAATGGTTCGGCAATTGCTGTTCCATTGCTTTCGTTGCTCATTGCTTAACATAACATTAAAGTGGAATTACAAATTTGCAGTTAACATCAAGAACATTAAGAAAATCATGAACGTCCTGAAATAATATAAATTCTGAATTCACACGTATTCAATTACCAGTCAGTTTGGAATTCTTATTCTGGCACAAAAGCGAAGAGCTCAGTTCCGTAAATATTTACGTCAACTAATATGGTTATTGTATAACTTTTTCCATACTATAGCCGTAGTATGAAAATAGCAATTAAACTTATTAGTATGGATATTGTAAACTTCCATACTATTTCCAACTAGCATTCTACTATGTCCATAACATGGATTGTGAAAAGACGTTCGAGTGGATGTTTTTATGACGGCTCAAAGAAGTCCATTCATGGGCCTTGGCCGTTTTCTGTATGCAGTATTATCTGATATTTCTAATATTCTGATGCTCTAAAGCGAGTTTTAGTTTGATTGGTGATGCCGCTCGGAAGAATTTCGAAGACAATATAGAGGGTCTTTCCATAATGAATAAGTTCTTAAATTTAATTTCTTTTTAATAGTTAATATATCCTGAAATATATCAATACATTCTTCTTAAATACTTTCTTGCAATTCCCTGAGATAAAAAAATTAGTGTTTCCTACGTTGCATATAATTTATGAGCATGACATTGAACCGCCCTTTTCTCATAGTCATAATGATGTTTGATAAGTAGCGTGGACCTGCTGTTCGTTAAATGTATTTTATACTAATATTTTTATTATGGAAATAACTTAATATTGATATATACACTTTTTTGAAGGTATTTATAGTCAATATGATTTATCCCAATGTTACCTATCCTATTCTACCTTCAGGTTTTTGCTTGAGTAAATTCCTGATAAATTTTACACCTTTTTTTCTCAGTGCCGCGTTTCGCCAAAAAAATATCAGAGTATTCAAAGTTGAGTTTAAAATCAATAGAAGCGACGATAATTTCTTAAGCGTTACTACAGAAAAGCTTGTTTCAGAGTTTGCTATACCACCAAACAAGATAATTCCAGGCAGGCAACAAACGTAACTCGTAAACACAACAAGGAAACATGACTTGGCTATTCTGATTTGTTTCATAAATCGTGCTTTTGTTTCCATATTTTTCGTCTGTGATGTTGTCAGACTCAGAGCTAGGACCAGGCAATCGTTTCTTCTTAATAGCTGTCCAGAAAATTCTCGATTGAACATATGCAGTCACAAAAAGAAAAATAAGCATGTTAACGGCGCAAGTCAACTTATTTATCCTATCACCAAAGTAGAAAATGCCGCCGAGATATGTCAAGGTCTGCAAACAGGAAACAGAAACAAAGTATTTTAAAAGTCTTCCTTTCGTAACTTTGGTGCGGTGGATGAAGGGATGCAGAACACCAAAATACCTTTCAATATTCATCATAGACATTGCTGTTATTGAATACGTGAAGAAAAGAGATGCGATAGTTCTTGTAAGGAACAGTTGTGCAAGATTTTTTCCGGAGATGTCAAATACAAAACCACAGAAGATAATGTCATGAAGAATAATCCGTTTGCGAGGTCCACCATAGATTGTATCATGATCAGAAAGTTGGATTTTATTTCTCTCAATTTACGAGACGTCCAAATTGTTGCAACCGTAATGCCATTGAAAAATAGTGTTGTCAATATTAGACTGACATTTGTCACAAGTGCAAAAACGTACAGAACTAGGCTGTTAGTGTCAGGAAATTTAGCAACTGCATGAATTTGTGCGTCAAAGATATGACATGTTTCGATAAATATGCGTTCAGCAGTTGAGTTCATTCTGTTTGTCCTCGTTGAACGTTCGTTGAGGTGCTCCTTAGCGCATGGTTTGTAACGTCTGACTGCAGCCAGATCCTGCCTTCATGTACCTGACCAACAACGGCTCTCAATATCGAGTATAATTAACAATATGAGAGTTTTTAATGTAGAAGTGGGGAAAATGACTATTATAAGGTTTTGCTTTGAAAGCGGCATCATTAAAAGGTCGAAAATTACTCGTGCACCGAGAATTTATAACTAACATTTTAATGATCTCATCTATAATGATATGAGTCCGCTATGTTCTGTCACAATGACACCGTGGAAATTGGAGAATTGAAAAATACTTAGCCGCAATTCTCAATACTTAGGCTTCAAACTCAATACTTAGGCTTCAAGCTACTACACAGAATAATTATGTCTTGCACAAAAGATTTAAAGCTTGCAAACGACAAAAATGAATCGTCTAAATTAATAACTTTGTGCATACTTCATGCCTCAAAATGGCCATTTCACAGCTGTCAGATGTGTATAATGAGCTGTCAAAAGATTGCATAATGCGTATTCGCAAGAAAAACCGAACATTTTAAATTTTAAAGTTATTCAATATTTTTCTCTTTGATAGCAATACAGCAATGCACAATGTGAACCAGTGATCAGATTTTCGGGTTGAAACTTCATAAACACCAATTTCTGCTTGCTGAAAAAATTATTCAGCTGGCTGAAAAAAATGAAATGTCTAATCCCCGAGGGGGCACGGAGCGCCTGCGAAGGTACAAATTCCGTTCGGAGATTAGGAATTACCCCCGGAACCCGGGAGAACGTACTGTAGCTGAATCCAAAATGTCATAGACAGTTTAAAACTAGACAGTTTAAATATATAAAAGAAACAAATTGCGAAGAAGAAAGCTATGTTGAAATTCAAAATATGATTTAAAACAAAAAAGGCGAAGTAAGTGTAAATTTTCAACTTTATAGACACTTCCTAAATTTCCTCTCGGGCATTGAAAACCAGTCCACTAAAAATAGATTACTTTGCAAAGTCATCTTCAGACACAATCAAACATAATACTTTACATACAAGATATGTACGCAAAATATGTAAGAAGATAATATGATAATGTTAATAAGTTATGATTTTTGGCACCTCATTCGATGTAGGTAATAACTATATTCTAATGGTTCTGAGGGTCTTAATTTCGAGTGGAATTATACACACTTCAAATTCAAGCCAGGAACAGTTGATGGGAAAATGAGTCAACTATAGGTCCTCCGGCAGGAATCGAACCTACGCTTTTGCGATGCCGGTAATTTTGCAACACTCGAAAAGTGAACAAGAAAATGTCGTGAGGAATAATCTCTTTGCGAGATGCACCATGGATTGAGTCATGAACAGAAAGTTGGATTTTAATTCTCTCATTTTGCTTGAAATACACATGCTAATACCACAACAGTGACAACAACGTTGAAAAATAATTGATATTGACTGACATTCGCGCAAAAACGTATAATTATGTTGGATGAAGGGATGGAGAACACCAAAATACCTTTTGAAATTGATCATAGACATCGCTACCGCTTAATAAGTGAAAAAAAGAGTCCGATTATTATTGTATAAAAAGGTGATTACACAAGAATTCTTCCCAAAAAGGTCAAATACAAAAACAACGGAAGACAATGTCGCGAGGAATAATCTCTTTGCAGTACGTTGAACGTTCGTCGACGCGCTCCTTAGTATGGCGCGCGGAATTAGAATCGTTTGAAGACGATTCACGGAAAGATTTAAATTTCACAAGCGTCTGCGCAAACATTGTTGAAGCTCCCTAAGATAAATTGCATAATATCCATTCGTATTTTCTGACGCGATCAAGGCTAAAGTTACTTTTTCCTCCTCTAGTTGTGCGATGATTTCCTCGTCAACAAGACCACTTTCATCCATTGTTTGCAAATTTCTAATGTTAATAAAAACAGATGCTACAATTCTGGTCAAAACATTGACGACACTCTGTGTTAATTGACACTACAGTCAGCAGTCGCGGGATTTATTTCAAAATTCTCCCCCTTTCCTCCACAAATCAATGTTGAGTGATGTGTCATAACTCATTCAAGCATTTAGCATAGATTCAACATTGATTAGGGGGGCGAGGGGGGGAAACGAAACAGAAATATTAATGATTTGCGTAAAAAAGTACAAATCATTCAGAGTGTAGTCGATGGTTTTGGCCAGGATTGTAGGTTATGGAAGAAATTTCTTACAGCGACAGTGTTTCTCTCGTTTCTTTCAGTTCTATATTTATCATACAGATTAGATAACATCTTGTTGGTAAAATAACACGATCTTTTAGGCGAAAATTCAGCGTTGATTAGTGCGGTTCAAAAAGAGGATCGATTTTTATTGAACATTCGAGTTTATAGACAATATATCTGAAGTTTAAAACCAATAAATGAACTTATTAATTGTGATTAAGATATATAGGAGTATACAGGAAATATAAATAAGTTTAGAAAGCATATTTGAAGTTTCGGCGTTAAATGACGTTTACAATGAGTCAATCTTGTTTAGAAGGATTCTGTATAGTTTAGAACGCCGTATATGCTAGTAGAGAACAAATATTTGAAGTTTAGAATATTGACGACAGGTTCCGCGCGCAATACCTTAGCTTATGGATCCTTCCTTCATGCACCTGGCCAGCAATGACTCTCATTATTGAATATAATGAGCAGTTTTTGCTTTAAAATCGGCATCATTAAAAGGTCGAAAATTATTCTTACACTGAGTTTTATACTTATCATTTTAAATGATCTCATTTATATGTACATTAATCAGCCGCAAAACGTTTAAAAGCAATCCGGAACCGAACAAGTTGTGTGAACCGTGCTTGAATTTGTCCGGTTCAGATTTTGTAGTAAAGACGGATACCAGATTCGACTTGTCTGAGTATTTATTGAAATATATAATTATATATTTACAGTCTTTAGAAGTAGAGTCTTTATAGTGTATGATTTACGTTTTCTAAAAGTGCGCCAAAAAGGGAGAGGTCCAATGTCCAAAGCACAGCTGCCCCAAGAAACACAAATGGCAAACTATATTAAGCGAATATTATTTAACATGACCAAGCAAAGTTCTTCGACTCATTTTGAAAATTTATTTCTTCCTCTCATTGCCGCAGTTGCCTTTAGTCGTAATGGTTCGGCAATTGCTGTTCCATTGCTTTTTTGCTCATTGCTTAACATAACATTAAAGTGGAATTACAAATTTGCAGTTAACATCAAGAACATTAAGAAAATCATGAACGTCCTGAAATAATATAAATTCTGAATTCACACGTATTCAATTACCAGTCAGTTTGGAATTCTTATTCTGGCACAAAAGCGAAGAGCTCAGTTCCGTAAATATTTACGTCAACTAATATGGTTATTGTATAACTTTTTCCATACTATAGCCGTAGTATGAAAATAGCAATTAAACTTATTAGTATGGATATTGTAAACTTCCATACTATTTCCAACTAGCATTCTACTATGTCCATAACATGGATTGTTGAAAAGACGTTCGAGTTGATGTTTTTATGACGGCTCAAAGAAGTCCATTCATGGGCCTTGGCCGTTTTCTGTATGCAGTATTATCTGATATTTCTAATATTCTGATGCTCTAAAGCGAGTTTTAGTTTGATTGGTGATGCCGCTCGGAAGAATTTCGAAGACAATATAGAGGGTCTTTCCATAATGAATAAGTTCTTAAATTTAATTTCTTTTTAATAGTTAATATATCCTGAAATATATCAATACATTCTTCTTAAATACTTTCTTGCAATTCCCTGAGATAAAAAAATTAGTGTTTCCTACGTTGCATATAATTTATGAGCATGACATTGAACCGCCCTTTTCTCATAGTCATAATGATGTTTGATAAGTAGCGTGGACCTGCTGTTCGTTAAATGTATTTTATACTAATATTTTTATTATGGAAATAACTTAATATTGATATATACACTTTTTTGAAGGTATTTGTAGTCAAAATGATTTGTCCCAAGGCTGTTTATCCAGTTCTACCTTCAGGTTGTCGCTTGAGTAAATTCCTGATAAATTTTACACCTTCTTTTCTCAGTGCCGCGTTTCGCCAAAAAAATATCAGAGAATTCAAAGTCGAGTTTAACATCAATAAAAGCGACGATAATTTCTTAAGCGTTACTACAGAAAAGCTTGTTTCAGAGTTTGCTATGCCACCAAACAAGATAATTCCAAGCAGGCAACAAACGTAACTCGTAAACACAACAAGGAAACATGACTTGGCAATTCTAATTTGTTTCATAAATCGTGCTTTTGTTTCCATATTTTTCGTCTGTGAGGTGTTGTCAGACTCAGAGCTAGGACCAGGCAATCGTTTCTTCTTAATAACTGTCCAGAAAATTCTCGATTGAACATATGCAGTCACAAAAAGAAAAATAAGCATGTTAACGGCGCAAGTCAACTTATTTATCCTATCACCAAGATAGAAAATGCCGCCGAGATATGTCAAGGTCTGCAAACAGGAAACAGAAACAAAGTATTTTAAAAGTCTTCCTTTCGTAACTTTCGTGCGGTGGATGAAGGGATGCAGAACACCAAAATACCTTTCAATATTCATCATAGACATTGCTGTTATTGAATACGTGAAGAAAAGAGCCGCGATAGTTCTTGTAAGGAACATCAATACACAAGATTTCTTTCCGGAAATGTCAAATACGAAAACCACAGAAGATAATGTCATGAAGAATAATCCGTTTGCGAGGTCCACCATGGATTGAATCATGATCAGAAAGTTGGATTTTATTTCTCTCAATTTACGAGACGTCCAAATTGTTGCAACCGTAATGCCATTGAAAAATAGGGTTGTCAATATTAGACCGATATTTGTCACAAGTGCAAAAACGTACAGAATTAGGCTCTTAGTGTCAGGAATTTTAGCAACTGCAAGAATTTGTGCGTCAAAGATATGACATGTTTCGATAAATATGCGTTCAGCAGTTGAGTTCATTTTGTTTGCCCTATACGTTGAACGTTTGTTGAGGCGCTCCTTAGCGCATGGCTTTGTAACGTCTGACTGCAGCCAGATCCTGCTTTCATGTATCTGGCCAACAATGGCTCTCAATATCGAGTATAATTAACAATATGAGAGTTTTTGAATGTAAAAGTGGGGGAAATGACTATTATACGGTTTTGCTTTGAAAGCGGCATCATTAAAAGGTCGAAAATTACTCGTGAACCGAGAATTTATGCTTAAGATTTTAATGATCTTATCTATATGTACATTAATCAGTAGCAAATTAAGGGCACGTTGATACGGAACCGAGTGAGTTGCGTGAACCGTGCTCGAATGCGTCGTATTTCGAACAACTTTAGACTCCGCTATGCTACGACACAATGACACCGCGGAAATTGGTAAAATTGAAAAATACTTAGCCGCAATTCTCAATACTTATGCTTCAAACTTGGTGAGAAAAATATTTATAGATACTTCACAAAATATGTCTTGCATTAAAGACCGTAAAGCTTGCACACGGCAAAAACGAATCGTCTGAATTAATAACCTTCTTTCAAGCCTCAAAATGGCCATTTCACAGCTGTCAGATGTGCATGTATAATGAGCTGTCAAAATATTGCATAATGCGTATTCGGAAGAAAAACTGAATTTTATAAAGTATTCAAATAGTTTTCTCTTTGACAGCGATACAGCAATGCACAATGTGAACCATGCAGTGATCGGATTTTCGACACTGAATTGCGCAGTAGGGAACAGCGCAACAATCTTCGAGCCAATCGAGCTGGTTGAAGTTTTTCAATTTATATATATATATATATATATATATATATATATATATATATATATATATATATATCACAGATCATCTCTATTTGAGATTCGGTCGTATACTTGTTTTATCATGGCTCATATCATCGTAAAACTTGTCAAAAAAAATAGTCAAATTTCTCGCAAAAGGAAAACTTGTCAACGAAAACTTGTTCGTCATACACACCAGCAAGTGGACTGGTCAAGAAAACATGTCAAGGAAAACTTGCCTGTCTGTACCAGGCTTTAGTGTCAGTAATGTTTTACGAAAACGTATAGGCGTTGTCACAAAATTGTTCCGTCTATACCGAGCTTAAACCGCTTCTAAATATGGATATCGAGGCGTACGATTTCAGATCAGCTGGAAATATATATCACAGATTCGCTGACCTAATGAAAAATGAATTACTAAAGTATAGTTCTGTGTATGCTTTAAGAGAAAATTAATGTTATTTTCATCGTAATATACGTCGCGATTTATAGCCTGGTAATTCGTAAGTATACATAAATACTTATTGACGTAAGATATCCATAGACGCCTATACAAGTCCTATTTTGAATTTGAAAAGTAGTTGCAAGTCAGAGATTTCTCGGCCATTGATTTTGAACTTATGCACCATTTAAGCTAAACACTTTTGGAACAACCGAACCCTGATTGACAATCAGCAACACAGTAGTTGTTGAACAACTTTTTTTATTTAATTATTGACCAATATAGAAACTGGAATCTAGACATTTTTACTACCCTTTTTGTTAAATTGATATAGATCGGTTACATTCCATAACTTTAACATTACATAACACATGCACCCAAAGTAGAAAACGTTTTCCGGTTTTACTTTCCATAGGATTGACTGAAAAGAAAAAGAATAATTATTATAATATAAGAATAATAATAATAAAATAGGCAATTTTGACTTTCGTGATATTAGTTTCAAAAATAAAGACCGCCGCACACGAGAGCTATATACTAACTGAGTTACTGAAGATCTCGCGAGGCCTGTTAGCTCAGCAAGTCACTCGCGTGTGGCGATAGTTTTCGTGCATGAGGAAATCGCCTTGAGACAGCAGGTTTCTCACGTGATCGGATGGTTTTCAGTGGGCTAACTGCCTCGCGAGGTCGTTAGCTCAGCTCATAGGGGCTCTCTTGTGCGGCGGGCTTATAGGATCACTGTCGACTCTGTCGCCCTTCATAGCTATATGCATGTGCCGGCGTTGTAAAACATATCCACTATAATTTAGCTAATAAATGTTTATATTTTAGTACATGCATGTTTGAAGCAATACATACCAACAGCATTTGAAGCCAAATGAGCAAAAATGACTACATGTTTCATGTTTTTTGGGACAAATCGGTCCGAGGGAAATACAGATACCACCAACGGATTCGCAACGCCATTTTTTTTTTTGATTCAACGATCTCCCCGCCTCACCTGTGAAATATAATATTTCAGTTGTAAAACACAAGTATATTTCAGTCAAAATTCTTCAGTGTCTATATGCTTTTTTGAAATGTGTAGTGCGAATTTGAAATGTGTGTAGTGAGTGTTTTGAATCGTCAATCGTGTATATACATAGTGAGAATTTTCATTAATGTTTTTTTATATTAATGCAATACTTAATTGAAAACCATATATAGGGAAACATGGCGGACGTGAAAATGTAGCTCCGATAAATTTCTTTATAAGATTTCAACATATTCAACTTAAAAAGCTGTCTAATAAGCTCCAAACTGGTACAAGAGTTATAAGTTATTTGATTTATGCTATGGCGATAACAAACAAGCTAAGTTTAGCTTGGAACGGGGACTATGAATCGCTGAAAAGGTTTGTTTATGAAACCTTCAAACTTATGGGTGTTTGGTCTCAACCCGGCGGGGATAGAAAGCTTTTCACAACCGAAGATTCGACGATCCTCTGGAGAAAGAGTAAGAACTTGTTGTCCTTTAATGGTTCGAAAGCTAACAACTTCAAGAAGGAATTATGTAAGCGTATATGTGAGTGTGAAGACGACATCTCAGAACCTGTGTCTGTACATGACACGGGCAAAGTTCATTCGGGTGAATCGCCTGATTTCTACACTGATATAGAATGTATGAAGCAAGATCAACAAGTGAATAGCGAGGCAATTCAATCATTGTCGAACTCTATCTTGCACATAACTTCAGTAATTTCAGAATTTCAAGATTTCATCAGGAAGAATGTAACAAGTCTTACAGAGGGGTCTTCGACAAAGTCAATTACCCATAACGAAGAAAATGTAAATCAAGTTATTGCCCAAGATTGTATTGAAACTGACGCTAATGACACCTTAGTGTCAGATCAATTAAAAAATTCTATAGGAAGCAATGAAGCAGGATTCACTAGTCAGTCGGATGAATCTGACGAGACTCTTACTGATAGAGAAGTTGGCTGTGTTGTGGCGCGTCGAGAATCCTATGCCCAAGTGGTTAAAAGGCATCCAAAACCCCGTAAACCTAAGGAAAAACCAAATATGGTTAATAACCCTGAAGATACTTTACTAAGTGTCCCATTACAAAGAAATACTGAAGGCGATGGCTTTATTGGGGTTGACAGAAGGCGGAAAAGAGTAAAGAAACTTTTCCTGTCTGGAATACACGAGAGCGTGCAAGAGAATCAGATCTTATCCTATTTAGAGCAACGAAATATAATACCTACTCACATTGCTCTGTTTCGAAGTCAACGCAGAGGAACCCAATCTGCTAAAATCCACGTACCATCTTCAATGTGGTCTGAAGTTCAATCGGAAGGTTTCTGGCCAAGATTTGTCAAATGTAATCTGTGGCAATCGAAAAGCACTAGAAATTCCATTGGACGTGAAATCAAATTTAACACCACCCATCATGGGAATTTTTCAACATACGTCCAATGGCTCACATTCCAATCAGATTCAATAATATTCCCGTTGTGATAACTCGACGTAAATATCGCTCACGTTTATCAAAGCGTAATACAGGAAACCTTGTTCCTGTGACATTGTCGGACAGTACTGAGGTAAATAACACACAAAGTATTCCTGTTAGAATAACAGAACAGAGACAACGTTCACCAAATAACAATGTCAGAACGCATTGCGTTAATAACTGTATCAGAATCCACCCTGAAAAAACACAACGCCCCCTGGATAATAATAGAGCTGTCCCTAATATTATGATGCTGAATGCAAGATCATTAGTCAATAAGGTAAATGAACTTGAAATCCTTAGAGATAAGTATATTGCTGACTTAATTCTTGTGACAGAAACATGGTTAAGAGATGTAATCCCTGATGAGGTTGTGAATGTTTCTGGTCTGAACATTATCAGAAAAGATCGATTGTGTGGTAGAGGTGGAGGAGTAGCAATATATGTCAATGAAAGTATACCACTAAAAACGCGTGATGATTTAAACGATCAACTGTTTGAATGCTTATGGATTACTATCCGCCCAAAGTGGTTACCAAGATCAATTTCAAGGATTGCAGTAGGATGCGCATACCTTCCACCAAACCTAAATGTATCTGAAATTGACAATTTCTATGATTATATCAACAATTGTTATGACCAGCTTTGTCTAGAAAGCCCACATACGGCAATTATTCTAGGAGGCGATTTCAATCCAGATAGTAATGGGTTCCAACAAAACCGTTTAAAGAGGCATTGTCATCTTAAACAAATTGTAACGCAACCTACCAGAAACAGAAACATCCTTGATTTAATATTCACTGACATGGCTGACTGTTACGAAACTCCGGAAATCCTAGCCCCACTGTCAACGTCGGATCATAATATCATCAGCTGGAAATCCAAGTCTCATATTACGGAGAAAGGAACTACGATTAAAATCAAAGTGAGAAAAATCCGACAGCAGCAGTTAGAAAATTTCGAATCCCAAACTTTAAAAACCACCCTAAATCTTGGTGGAAACAAATGAAGGGCTTGATCGGCAAGAAAACTGCTAAACCAATAATGTTGGATCCCAATACTGGGTTTCAGATGGATGATAAGCAGTCTGCTCATTATATAAACGATTATTTTGCAAACTTAACTAAGAATTATCCGAAAGTGAACGAAAATTGGTTGGAATTTCAATGTATAGAAAATCTACCTCTAGTTACTGTCGACCAGGTACAACGAGAATTGCGTAAAATTAACCTTAATAAAGCACCTGGTCCTTATGATCCCTCTCTGAAGATCTTGAAGATTTTTACAAAATATTTTGCTGTACCTTTGACCGAAATCTTCAATGAATCTTTTCAATCAAAAACTTTTCCTGAGATCTGGAAAAAATATAAGGTATCTGGAATCCCTAAATCTGTACCATGTACGCATGTTGAAGAGTTAAGACCAATTGCTTTAACTAGTGTCCTAGCAAAGGTTCAAGAATCTTTTGCTGTTCAGTGGATATATGAAGATACCGATGAAAAAATTTCTGATTCTCAATATGGGGGTCTACCACGATCATCGACAATTAATGCGCTGGTTAATTTAATACACAAGTGGCATAAATCATTGGATGAACTGCACAGAGTGATAAGAATAGTCTTTTTGGATTTCCGAAAGGCATTTGACCTTATCGATCATAATAAACTCTTAGAAAACATGCGAGAAATTGGTGTAAGACCTGCTCTGATCAAATGGTATGCATCGTACCTGGACGAGAGATCTCATTTTACACAGTTTGGAAACGGAGTATCTGATTTTGCGAATGTTATGGGAGGCGTTCCGCAAGGCAGTAAGCTGGGACCTATTGCTTTTGTGGTTAAAATTAATATGTTACCTAGTGTTATAGCAGAAGCTGTTGTAGGAAATGGAAATAATGATGTCGTTGTGGATGAAGATACGATTCTCTTCATGGACGATACAACGATTAGTGAGGCACTGGATGTTCACAATCATATCTCTGGCACGGAAATTGGTAATATACCCCAAAAAATTAATTCGGTAAAGAATTTTGCGGAAATTGAGAGAATGGAGTTAAACCCAAAAAAGTGCAAAGAGATGATTATCGACTTTCGAAAGGATAGAACAGCTATTCCTGCAACAGAAGTCGATGCAATGCATCCTAGAAAGAGTAAGCTCTTATAAATTACTTGGATTGTGGTTAGACGATGATCTAAAATGGAGAACAAATACGGAATACATTGTCAAAAAGGCAGCTAAACGATTATATCTTTTAAAAATTTTAAAAGGATATAATGCTCCGCGAGATGACTTGAAAACTATTTATACTTCAGCAATTCGATCAATCGTAGAATATGGAGCTCAAATTTGGCATGGGAGTTTGACAGAGGAACAATCTGGGGATATAGAGAGAATTCAAAAGCGTGCAATGAAAATTATATGCCCGGAAAAGAATTATGAACAAGCATTAACTGAATGTGGTATTAAAACTTTAGAAAGTCGAAGAGAGTTAATGTGCATAAACTTGATAAAGGATATAAAGGACCCTTCACATAAACTCAATGATTTGCTACCACCAACTGTAGGTCAATTACGGGAGAGAGACACGAGACTTAATGTAAATAAAATTTACAATTTTAAATGCAGAACAGAGCGCTTTAGAAATAGTCCTCTAGTATATGCGATTCGTAAGTACACGTCAATCTCAAAATTGATGATTCTTAACTATTTTATTAGTTTCTTAATATTTAAAATATAGCTTTTGTAATTTACTTCTAGCTTTGTAATATAGATTAGAGTATAATTATTGTAATTATTGTAATTCTAAAATGTAATATTTCTTAAATTATATTTATGAACCGGTAAATCACATTGTAATTTAGCTGTCTAAGCTACTTTATGTGTATTTTTTAATAATAATAATAACAAGACGCCGTTCTGGCGTTAACTCCGGCGCACGTGCCAGTCTTCAATATAGAGCTTCTGAACATAAACAATACAGTTCGCGTATTGTTTCGCATACATATTCGCATTTAGATGCCTTGCGAACCTAAATGTTCGATCGCGAAATTCAGAAGCACATCGCAGTATAGAAGTTCAATTGTTCAAAAATGTAAATAAACCGCATGATACATTCGCTTCGTCTTACACTTTGCCTTTGGGATTCGCGTTTATATAGTTGTATTAAATCTTCGATCCTGTGCAAACTACGCGACGTGTCAACGCGCCCATACACGACCACATCATCTTGTTAAACGGCGAAATAGCAGCGATATTATTAAAATAGGACCGGAATCTACATGTATTAAATATATTCTTACCCCAATTCAATCTAAACTTAATCGAACAGCATGAAAAGAACGGTTTATTTGTTCCTCTTGGAGGAATTGCCGTAACATGCGAGCGAAATCGAATCGCGCATTGGAAAATTAGCCAAAGCTATGCACCTCAACTCTTGGGAGATAAGACTGGGACGTAGATAAATACGGTCACATACACACTTTAAATACTAGTGTATTTCGCGCCATTACAGACTTGCGACGACGAAAAATAAAAAAAAAAACAAAAAAAAAACAAACAAAACAAAACCGGGGCGAATTTTCAACTCCGTCGCTGACGCCGGAGTAATAATAATAATAATAATACAGGCTACGTTGATAATATTGTATAATGGAAAAATGTCCGCTGCAACCAAAATGAGAGTATACGTTTGAAGGGCTGGATAATTTAAATATACATGCATACGCGTACAATGCATGGAAATATAGGTTTTATTGTTGAACGAAACATAATTTCTAGGTGGGGCTGTACAGGCTTTACTAAGAACGAACTAACTAGCTATAGCTATATTTCTTTTATAAAGAAATCGCATTATATATTTCAATTATATATGATTTATGAGGTTTTACTGTTGAATAAAGTATAAAAATTATAATATATGATTATATGAAATAGCATACTATGGAGTTACACTTGTCAAGGACATTGCTACACTCAAATGGTGTTCGATTGGCCATTAGACATTGGTTATTTTACCCCATTTTTGGCGTAACGTGATTCGGAAATTTTTGAACAAAGATATAAATTTCGACCGTTTACACGCTTTGATTCCAAACGAATGTTTACACGTATGAAGTTTCTTCCCTGTAAAAATCAGAATATAATTATTACCTGTAAATTTGCCAATGCGACCATCACCATTAGAGAATGCCGCAAAAATAACCAGCAACAGGAGAATATTCAAACGGAAATCCATTTTTGCTAAATTTGAAATATAGTTTTTCAGTATAATTATAGTGGACCTAAATACCTTTTAATGCAGAAAACAGCGCAACTGCTTGACGTCTGGATTAAGAATTACGTGATTTAAATGTGGTTCACCAGAACGTTTATACGTTGATTGAAAAGGTTGCCCGTTATAGAAGCCCCTGGAAGATGAAGGCAAAACGACTTGAAATCTGCCTTTTCCTCAAACTTTAATTTTGATTACTTTGCCCTATAAAGAGCGTCTTGTAGGTTGAATAATAAAGCTTGATATAACATAACGCCTATATATGAATATTCAGTTTAGTGCTGGTTATTTGTTAAAGTTAATGAAACTTATAAAGAACTCAAGAGATGTTTTGTTAAAAAATAATACAGTTTTAGCCTACATGTCTTGCATGTAATTGTTAAAACTTTAGATCACAAAGTACAAAAGCCATGTATACCTTGCTATCCACTGAACTATATCCAAGTAATACCTTATTAACCATCACAAATTAAAATCCGGCTTACCTCAAAATAAGTATTCACTGTTATATATAATATAGTAAAGATTCCAAAACTTCATGCACACAGAGAAACTTCAGTTAGTCAATGACTCTGACCTTTTTTACCCGGAAAATATATATCATATTCGTTGCTTTGAAAATTACAAAAATAATACTCAGTTAACTTCCGACAATGTCACTGTCTTTTCGAATATGTCCATCAACATTTCCGACACAAAAACAGGTATATTGGTGATCTCAGAGCTTAGAACTTTTTCCCACAGAGTGCATTGTATGGGAATGCAATATTCTAAGAGGTTCCTTTAACTGACATATATTTACATTACCTAAAGTTTCATATTTTTGGGGGGTAAAAGCTTAATAAATATCATTCACTTTGTTGTATACCAGTATAGATTAAGAGGTCAGTACAACATATCAATCTTTAAAATATATCAATCATTCTCATATACTGCATACATATAATTGTATAACCTGAAGTAAAGTTCGTGCAAGCCACATTGGAAAAACTGCATGTGGACGCACTTTTACACAAGGAGAGGATGTTTTCGAATGTGCCCCTAAAAATAGAATCGGTGAGACCGCTGTTATTTCTCTTTATTAATTTAGTGCGCAAATTAATCATATATAAAGAATAGATCAAGTATAAACAAAGATTCACATATAAACAAATATTTCATCTGTTCCTTTAGACTATTAATTTTTATGGTTTCTTCCATTAGCACAACTTCTTACAACGCATACAAGTATATACGCATGAATCAATTCCACTTTAAATTCCAACTTTGCTGAACTGAAAAGGTTTGCGTGAATCAGTTCGTTAATCAAATTTTGACGACCCTTAAGGATGGAATGAGTTCTTTAATCCATCAAACGATAGTAGTGGCAGTTTTATTGATGGCAAGACTCGGGAAAGCGAAGTCGCTCTTTGCTGAAAGCATTTCAAGATATGTGAGTCACTCGTGACGCGCAAATCTTCGAAAATATAATGCCTTATGACATGTATATATAGAGATTTATGCACAGCAGAATGATGAAATAAAAATCATATTTCACTGTGTAAATTAATTTCATGCAATTTGATTGGACATACGATATTTTTCATGTGTGAAAAAATGCCATACACGGTTTTTGATTGGACGTACGATATTCTTCACACGTGAAAAATTGTCGCATGTCATTTTGGTGAATTTTGTTTACATTTTCTTTCAAGATGGCGTCCAAATATAGGAGTGAGATTCAAAACATAATTCTCATGTTCAAGATGTTTTCACATTCAGCACATTCTCAAATCTTTCAGAAAGAATATCTAACTTCTATTGAACAAAATTACAAAGAAACTGAACGGTAATAAACATATTTTCATGCATAAAGTTTCGATTTTGTTGCTCGCTGTGTTTTTGTATATTAAAAGCGTGTCGTTGTCAAATTGATCTCTATACACATTAATAAACAAATTACTTCATGGTTGACTCGAAATTTGTACGATTTTTATTATGAACTTGTTGTGAAGGATCGCAAACTCACTCGTTCGCTATACGCTCACTCGTTCGTTTCGCGATCCTTTACAACTCGTGCATAAAAATCGTACGCACTCATACTCATAAAAAAAAAATCGTACGCACTCATAGCTCATACTGTTTTTTAAAACACGCTAGGAACTAAGCATGCCTGAATTCATGCACTTCCTGATTTGCGGTTTTGGTAATATCAAATTTCCTAACGACTGAAGATTTTGCATGGACTCGTACTTTTGCATAATAGGCAACTACTGTAACTATGTATAATATACAATTAATCCACACACAGCATACGTTTCTACCAATGCAAAGTTCAGAAGAATCCGGAATGAAATCCCGGCGGGGGATCCTAATGGCTTTTTGTCTCATATACCATAACCAAAAGATCCAAACCTCCTACTCTACGTTTCTGTATGACACCTTTCTATGTCTATGACAAACAGAATATAAAATATTACCCAGTTTACGGCCGTCAACGTTAGAGGCTGCCAGAAAGAAAATCAGTGACAGATATAAATCTTCAGACGAAAATCCATTTTTGCTAAATGTACATAAGAGAATATTTCCAGTATTATCATGGAAATATTGTGCAGGTGGCATAGCCTGCCTGAATGAAGACTGATCCATTCACAGAATTTAGAGCTGCTCAAATCCAGTTAGTTGGCCTCCTCCTGGAATAAATTTGGTAACTGGACATTTAGCTATATGAAAGTATAAGTTTGAAGCAAGATAATATAGTGAATGAAATCTTAAAATCTCTGGAAGAAAGCTGAAGCTGTTATAACCAGAGAAGCACTTCAGGTTGGTTTCTCCAGTATATTCGTATGCAGTAACTATATAACATATATTAATTATGCATGTATAGTTAACTACATAATATTTAAATAATAATTAATATACTTGCTATCTGGGAAAAGAATTTTATAAAAAACCTTCATGCAGAAGACCGTCCAAACCAACTGGAAAAAAATTAAGTTGATCGTTACCATTTAGCATTAAAATGAGCTTATCTCAATTTGTAATCTTGAAGCAAAGATTCCAACGTCCGTGAGAAATTTCATTTAATGAATCGGAGCTCTTTAGACCCAAGCACATATCCGTTGTGTTGCTACAACTGATGACGGCAGCGGAATAATGCAGTCTAGTATTTCCGACAATGTCATATACTTGCGTAAAAAGCATATAAAAAGCATTATATCGTTTACTCACGAGTTTATAGATCTGTCCCAGAGACTGCATTGAGAAATTTTGAGAGAAACTGAGAAACGGCTTTGAGTGATATTATAGAAATACATGCATGCAGCAGCCCTCACCATTTCAGACGAGGCAAATAATTTCCTGAGCTGGCTATAGACTAAAGCACAGAGTAAGTATAGCTACTATAATATGGGTACCCGGACATTTTGCCGAAAGTCATTTTGTCGAAAGACATTTGGCCGAAAGACACTTTGCCGAAAAGATATTTTGCAGACGGAAATTTTTACAGAAAAGACATTTTGCCGACATGTGACCAAAGCTTATATATATATATATATATATATATATATATATATATATATATATATATATATATATATATATATATACACCCATTTGCCAAAAAATTGGCCACAGATAGATAAATAGATAGATACTCGAAGTCTAATTAGAATTGCATATGATTGCATTTGCATGGGATTTCAATCATATTACACAACATATGCAATTCTAATTAGATTTCGAGTATCCATCTATCTATCTATCTATCTGCGGCCAACGTTTTTGCAAATGGGTGTATATATATATATATATATATATATATATATATATATATATATATATATATATACATATATATAGATATATTTA